>NC_067474.1:129777135-130137135 GCF_947179515.1 Apodemus sylvaticus | reverse complement strand
TTTCTGAGTTCAAGATCAGCCTGGTCTACAGAGTTCTAGGACAGCCAGGGCTATACAGAGAAATCCTGTCTCAGAAAAAAAAAAGGGGGGTGGGGTGGTGGAAGGGTAGCTGGAGAGATGGCTCAGCGGTTAAGAACACTGACTGCTCTTCCAAAGGTCCTGAGTTCAAATCCCAGCAACCACATGGTACCTCACAACCATTAGTAACGAGATCTGATGCCCTCTTCTGGGGTGTCTGAAGACAGCTACAGTGTACTTACATAGAATAAATAAATCTTTTTTAAAAAACAATTAAGTAGCCGGGCAGTGGTGACACACGCCTTTAATCCCAGCACTTGGGAAGCAGAGGCAAGCAGATTTCTGAGTTCGAGTCCTGCCTGGTCTACAGAGTGCATTCCAGGACAGCCAGGATTATACAGAGAAACCCTGACTCAGAAAAAACAAACAAACAAACAAAATTAAGTAAATCTCTTTAAACTGATCTAAGCATTAAGATAGATATCATATGGAACCCAACATATGTGTTCAGTTTTAATGTATAGGTTAAAAATAATTTTAAATTAAAATATCACCTATTCCTAAAACAACTGTCAACAAATATTATATGGTCCATCAATCCTGCTTTATAGTTATATATCCAAAAGAAAAAGGTATGGCATTATCACTTCCATATTAACAACCAACTATTTATAACAGCTGAATAGAAGCAAACCAAGTGATCTATACACTGGCTGGGCGTGGTGGTGCACACCTTTAACCCAGAACTCTGGAGGCAGAGGCAGACTGATCTATGAATCTGAGACCAGGTGGTTTACATAGTGAGTTTCCAGGCCAGCCAGTACTACATAATGAGACCTGTCTGTGGTATATGTGCATGTGTGTTCAAATGTATGTGGGCATGTGAGTGTACATACATATGTATGCATATATATGGATGGAAGCTAACAGAGTTTTCTCTGATGCTTTCCTATTTATTTATTTATTTATTTATTTATTTATTTATTTATTTATTTATTTATTTAGGTTTTGTGAAGCATGGTTTATCTATGTAGCCCTGGCTATCCTGGAACTCACTCTGTAGACCAGGCTGGCCTGGAACTCACTAGCAAGCTCCTTACTCTTTTGTCATTCTACTGAGGGAAAACCCCAAAACCCTGTTTCTACTATTACTATGCCACAGCTTCTAAATTCTCCTGAAGGAAATTACAACAGCTTAGAAATTCATGCCACTTCCAATTTATAGTTTCTAATGGTAACTGAGATTGCTGTTTTGTTAGTAATTTATCCATATGCCTCTAAGCAATGACCTTTCCATCCCACAGAGTGGCCAATGGTCACTCTAATCTTATCCATAGAGGACATATTCCAAGATCTCCAAATGGATACCTAAAACCATAGATAATACCTGAATCTAATAGATACTATTTTCTCCTATACATATATACCTATGACAAAGTTTAACTTACAAACTAAATGTAAGAGATTAAGAAAATACAAAATTGGGAGTGGGGAAATCATTTGAAATGTAAATAAAAATATATCGAATAAAAAAAAGATTCAAAAAAAAAGAAAATACAAAATTACAATATGCTGTTAATAAAAAGGTTTATGAATGTGGTTTCCCTTGAAACATCTTATTATGCTGTATCTACCCCTCCTCTAGTGCTGTGAAATGACAGCACAATGCTTAAATGATGGGAGAAAGGGAGGGAACTGAGGGAGACATTGTGTTACAGGGTTAGGCTAGGATATAAGGGTTAACCAAACACAAGCCCAGAGTTATTCCAACAGTAGGATCTACATGACAGACAGGGCCTGTGTGTAACAAAGGGGAAGATTCATGTCCTATGAATGATGTAATGGGCCAGTAGGAGATTTCATCACACTACTCAGGACAACATGCAATTTAACCTTCATCAATTGTTGCTAGAATTTTTCATTTATTATTATTATCAGATTGCAGCTGACCACAAGCACCCGAAACCCTGAAAAGCAAACCCACAAGTGATAACTGTTTCCTATGTCCCCCTTCTTGTGTCCTTTAAAAATAATTCTGCTGCCACCCAATTTTATCACCCAACCTCCAGTCTTCTTGAATATCAAGTTCAGACTTCTGAGTGTTAGACAAAGGTTTCTCTCTTCCTTTGCTAAGCTACTAATCCCTTCATATCTTCAAATCCAGCACCTTCCTGTCCATCTAATCACACAGACCCATTGTTTGAATTTTAGCTATATAGAGCCTGAAAATACATACATCAGGCATGGTGGCACATGCTTATAACCCCAACAATCAGGAGCTAGAGACAGGAGAATCCTAAATTCAAGGTCATTATGATGATATAACAAGTTCAGGGATAGCCTGAGCTACATAAACTGTTCTTCCTTCTCTCATTAACTTTCATTTGCTTCATAAGTTTTTTATTTATTTATTTATTTATTTATTTATTTATTTGGATTTGGTTTTTTCCAGACAGGGTTTCTCTGTATAGCCCTGGCTGTCCTGGAACTCACTCTGTAGACCAGGCTGGCCTCAAACTCAGAAATCTACCTGCCTCTGCCTCCCAGAGTGCTGGGATCACAGGCGTGTGCCACCACCACCCGGCTTCATAAGTTTTCTAAAGGTGATAAGTCATATTTACTCTTAAATCTATTACTTTGATGTCTACTCCACTCCCCAAGTATGTCTTATTAAGGCCCTCCCTACAGAAAAGTACAGTAGAATCTACCTTTATTTCACATAATAATCATCTTGGGTTTAATCCTGATAGGAATCCATTTCCATTTTGAAAATGCATCCCTGGTTGTTTTCTTACCTTCACTGCTTATCCTGTGTCTCAAAACTAACCATCCTAGCTTAGCAAATTGTTTCAAGAGTTAGCTACTAAGCTGGGCAGTGGTGGTGCACGCCTGTAATCCCAGCACTCTGGGAGGCAGAGGCAGGCGGATTTCTGAGTTCGAGGCCAGACTGGTCTACAAAGTGAGTTCCAGGACAGCTAGGGCTATACAGAGAAACCCTGTCTCAAAAAAACCAAATTAAAAAAAAAAAAAGAGTTAGCTACTACATGCAGGATAACACCTGAACTCAACACAGCATAGACGGCCCTCCACAGCCTTTGCCTCTGCCCACTCGTCCAGGCTCATTTTTCTAGAGCTTCCCCACAGGCGCTTTTCATCCTAGATACAACAAAATGTCCATAGCTCCTCCAAACACACAACTCTCATGGCTCTATTCCTCACAGAACATCCATCTTTACCTTCTCTCTTTTCAACTCATTCTCGATGCCTTTTTGAAATACAGTTTTGTTTTGTTTCAAGACAGGGCTTCTCTGTATAGCCCAGGCTGTTTTGGCAATCACTCAATAGATCAGGCTAGCCGCAAACTCAGAGACCTGCCTGCCTCTGCCTCCGAAATGCTGGTATTAAACACATGAACTACCAAGTCCAACTTTGGTTGGTAAAATTTTGTCTTCTTCAAATTTACAGTTACTGACAGAATAACTACCCTCATAAAAAATTGTCCATATGCCATATCAAGTACATTTCATCACTTGATTAAAAGAGTTCTGCAGAGGTAATTAAAATGACTAGGTTGTACCGGGCAGTAGTGGCATACACCTTTAATCCCAGAACTTGGGAGGCAGAGGCAGGCGGATTTCTGAGTTTGAGACCAGCCTGGTCTACAGAGTGAGTTCCAGGACAGCCAAGACTACGCAGAGAAACCCTGTCTCAAAAACAAAAACAAAGGGGGCTGGAGAGATGGCTCAGCGGCTAAGAGCACCGACTGTTCTTCCAGAGGTCTTGAGTTCAATTCCCAGCAACCACATGGTGGATCACAACCACCTGTAATGGGATCTGATGCCCTCTCCTGGTGTGTCTGAAGATAGCTACAGTGTACTCATATAAATAAATAAAAATAAATTAATTAATTTAAAAAAAAACAAAAACAAAAACAAGGTGGGCGGTGGTGGTACACGCCTGTAATCCTAGCACTCTGAGAGGCAGGCAGATTTCTGAGTTCAAGGCCAGCCTGGTCTACAGAGTTCCAGAACAGCCAGGACTATACCGAGAAACCCTGTCTCGGGAAAAAAAAAAATTACTAGGTTGAAGACTGGATACATTAACATATTACACATAGTTTCCGTACTCAGGAGGCTGAGAAGGGAGATCACAAGTTTGAGAACAATCTTGGCTTCATAGTAAAAAATCGTCTCAAACAATCAAAGTAAAATTATTTAAAATGGGAAGATTATTTTTGATCCATGTGGATTAAGGCTTTGACAAGAACTGTTATAAAAAGGAAAAATAAAGAATGACAGTGGTGGTGCACGTCTTTAATCCCAGAAGGCAGAGGCAGGTGGATCTCTGAGTTTGAGGCCAGCCTGATCTACATAGGGAGTTCCAGGTTAGTCAAGAAGACAGAGTGAGCACTTGTCTAAGAAAAAAGTAAAGATGAACTACACAGCAAAATATCTTATACTAACAAAAAAGAAACTATCATTATATGAAAACATATAAATAGACAAAAAGAATAAGAAAATACATTCTTCAAAATTCCATGTATAACAAACTCAAAAGCAGACAGAAATAATATGCATCATTTAGAGATATAAGTATATAGAAAAAAAGTAACTGCTTTAAAAAGTCAACTTAATAATTACCTGTTAAGATAAAGGGTATAATTGGAAACCAGGAGTGCCTAAGACTTCTGAGAAGCTGGCTATCTTCATCTTTATGTAGGTGGTGGTTATAGGGTGGTTCACTTTATATAATTCAATAAATTACACATTTATAGTTAGATATTTCTGTATATATTTTACAATTAAGGTTAAGTCACTACATTAGTGAAGCCTTCTCTGACTACTCAAATAGCAATTCTTTCTCTGCCCTCCAATCCCCTTTGCTAGTAACTCCGTTTTCTACACTATTTATCTCTGCCTAACCACCGATATTTACTTCTTATCTGCATACTATTTTATCTCCACCCATGGAACAACACAAAGATTGTTTTGTCTACTTGCTATATCCCACCAAATGAATACATGAAAAATATTTTCATACCTTTCCTTGTGTTTGTATAATCCTAAACAAAAGATGTAAAATATAATTTGTATTTTATTTGTTTTATAAAAATGGGATCTTTCTTTCTAGTTCACCTTCTGTGGTAGATCCACCACCAAGATGCAGATTTCTGTAAAAACCCTGAAAGGAAAGATCATCGCCCTCAAGGTTGGAACCCTCAGAACACACTACAGACACAGACATACACACAAAATAAATAAAATGTAATTTAAAGGGTAATATAGGGGCTGGAGAGATGGCTCAGAGGTTAAGAGCACTGACTACTCTTCCAAAGGTTCAAATCCCAGCAACCACATGGTGGCTCACAACCATCCATAATGAGGTCTGACGCCCTCTTCTGGTGTATCTGAAGATAGCTACAGTGTACTTATATATAATAATAAATAAATCTTTAAAAAGAAAATAAAGGGTAATACAATATTCATAAAATTAAAGTGTACATTTTATGGCAGCCAGATGAAAAGGAAGGGGTTATACAGAGACATACTGCACATATTTAACAATGTGGGTCTCCTTGATCATAGTCTGAGCTCCTTGAAGATAAGGCTTATGTCATTTTCAGATTATCAGTGAGGAGAGTAAATAAATGTTCATTAACTATGCTGCACAGATCACTACCCTCTTCACTGGTGGGCTAGTCACCCAGCAGCAGCCCTTACTGATCAAGAGTGGGCCATAAACCTACCTCTAGACCGTGGGTCAGGCCATCTCCACCTCACCACATTGATTGCAAATGGTATAGAAATTATTGTTTAAGAAAAATCAAGAAGCTATTGCCTAAATAAATGGGAAGCATCTTCTTTTTTCTTTTCACTGGACACAGTTACCATTTTTCTAAAATACCTTGTTCCTTCCCAGCATTGCTAAGAAATTTACCAGTTCCTCAGCTCCAGGAATGGGCCTTGATTTGTCATAGCAGTGATTCTAAAAGTGTGGTTAGTGATTAGCAAAGCCAGTCTAACCCTTGTTACAAATTCCTAGAACTCAAACTCATGGGGACCTACTAAATCAGAAACCATGAAGGTAAGGCCAAGCAATATGTGTTTTGACAAACCCTTGAAGTAGTTGTAATAGCTACTATCTAGACAAAAAAGCTACCCAGATTTTAAAACAGTGATCCTTTAGAACATAGGGGTGGTCTAATTACATTCAAGATCAAGCTTTTAGTGTTATGCTTATGTAACATAATCTTTATTATCTATGAATAAGGATACTTGTAATTCCAGGATCCAGCAGCCACCTTCATCACCAGGAAAGCCAACTTGAGAAAAAAATCAACAAACATTTGTAATTCCAAAAGAACTGGGGAAAGACAGTATCCAAGCTTAATAGCATTGGTCAGATGCCTTTACTTTTTGGTCTTTTCAGTTACATAGTTATAGATATTTGTTTTAGTGAATTTCTGTTGAATTTTCTATTCAGATATCTACTGCATCAAGTTACACATCACTGTACAGAAAATGTACTAGAAGATGTTGTCCAGGTAACAGCCTTTCCCTAAATTAGGACTGCCACATTTAACAAATACAAATATAAAACACCCAACTAAATTTGAATTTCTAATAAATAATACTTTTTAGTATAGTATGTCCCAAATATTGTATGAGACACAAAGTCTACATTTTATCTGACAACCTTAAAGTTCCATTACTGAACCCCAGAAACCAAAGAGTAGCTCAGCTCAGTCCCCATCCAATATGTGACAGCTACTCTTATGGTCAGTGATTATGTGGAGAGAGACTAACCTCCAAGTTCTGAACTAATATCCCACAAGTCTAAATCACCCAGTGATACTTTATAAATCAAGCAAATAGTTTTCTAAAAGCCAAAACATGGCTGCTAAATGGAACAAAACCAAAAGTGTTGCTGTATAATGTATTCACAGCTGCATCTGTGTGGGTCTCTGGGATTGAGACCAGATCATGAGGCTGTGTAGCAAGTACCTTTACCTGTTAGCCATCTTTCTAGTCCATGTTTTAAAAAATTATTTATGTTTATTATTAGTAGTTTAGCTTCTTTATTCCTTACTAGGCTATTAATTATGATAGGAACTGAATCAATAATTGCTGTCTCCAATACCTAGCTCTGTTAGTAACTACGGGTTGACTAAATGTTTGAATCATACTAAGAAAAATATTTAAGCATAGGAGGAATGTATGTACTACTGGTGCAATCATAGAGAATTAACAGCTTAGTACACGTGTGGATTAATGCACCTTCAGTTTTGTTGAAACATCTGTAAGATGGGAATTGTGTTCGATGTGGTTGACAGGCGAATGAAGTCCAAATCACGAAAGGCCTGAATGTACTTGGATTAGTCTGCTAATTTTACCAGCAGCTGTGCAGCACCAGTTAACTGGTGGGCAAAATGAAAAATAGATGGATTAATGAGAAACTGGGCCTGGCATAATAGTGAACGCTCTTAACACTAGCACTTGGAAGGCAGATGCAGGTGGATCTCATGAGTTTGAGGCTAGCCTGTTATATTTATCTAGTTCCAGGACAGCTAAGGAATCAGTAAGGAAGTTATCTTAGTATAGATGAAGAGGTTATGAAAGCTTAAAGGTTAACAGCAGTCAGAACAGACAGCAGCTTTGTATAAAAAGTATTGAGAGGACAGACTATTCCGAGGGTAAAGAAGGAAGGTTTGAGTCATGTGGCCTGCTGAAAAAAAATGACAGAGTGAAATGCCCTTGTTTTCTTCTTTTGAAAAGGGTTTTTTCTCCCATCCTCTCTCTGTCCTTCCTCATTTTATTCCCTGTCTTCCATTTTTGTTTTGTTTTGGTTTTGGTTTTTGGTTTTTCTTGAGACTGGGTCTCACAGTGTAGCCTAGGCTGGCCTCAAACTTGCCTAGTCTTTGAGAATGGACACACACAGACACACAGACACACAGACACACACACAGACACACACACACACACACACACACACACGTTAAAAAAAAAGCATACAAAAACCAAAAACTGAATAAAAAGTCCTTCTTTTCTATTATTCTGCTATATGTTCAGGCACTTCAATATTATGCTGCAACCAGTCTGATCCACCTAATTTAGTCTTGAACAAAGAAAAACCTAACTGAATAAGAGAAAATATATAAATATATATTAATTATTCTAAGATACTAACAACTTTAACACATAAAATAAAATGAGTATGGCATGGTTTCTTCAAATTTCTTCTTCCCGTCAAAGCCCATAGGAGAAACTAAGAACCTTCACAGGGAAATTTTCTTTTCAGAGCTACTTTTTAAAAATAGTTTTTAAAGGTTTGTTTTATTTTAATGTATATAAACATTTTGCCTGTATGTATGCCTGTGTGTGTGCATGGTGTTCTTGGAGGTAGAAGACGGTGTCTGATTTCCAAGAACTAGAGTTACCAATAGAGATTACCAACTAATCAACCGCTGAATCATTTCTCCAGCCTCTTATACTTACTTTTTAAAGTAAATTAAAGTACAAACTAGATTTATACCGAATTGTTTATAAATATATTATGGCAGCTCTTCCTACAATAACCAAGGTCAAATATACTTCTACTAACCAACTAAATTTCAGAGATCAGAATAACACTTTAAGGAAAAAATAGTAAAAATACATAACGTTTGCTTAATTTTTAATCAACTTACATACAGAAATATAAAGTTAAGAAACCAGGAAAAAAGTCAGTTTGAAGTGACATGCCATACAACTGGCAATAATACTATCCAGAATGCGACGAGTTCTTTATTGCTGCCACAGCTCCCACTGGCCTCCCCACTCCCACAGATCTGTACTCTCTGCCAGCAGCTGGTGTACATCACTGTTCAGCACAGCTTGATGGCTTCTCCTCTATTCAAAAGTCTTCATTACATTTTGTGTGGATGCATGTATGTGATCACATGTATAGATGTAACACGTTGTAGAGGTCAACAATGACCTGAAGGAGTTGGTTCTCTCCTTCCACCATGTAGGTCCAGAGATAAAATTTAACAGAAAGGTTTGCCAGTAAGTGCCTTTACCTGCTGAGCCATTTTACTGGGACCTTCACTCAAGTTTGAAAGCCAAAGTTTTCATAATGGCTCCCAATGTCCTACACGATATAATGCTCTACCACCACCTATATCATTCATATTCTCCCTCTTCCGCCTCCCACTTCCCATTCCCCTCCCTCCTCTCTCCCCACTCTTTCTCTTTTTTGGTTTTTCAAGACAGGTTTTACTGTGTAGCCTTGGCTGTCCTGATATGCACTCTGTAGATCAGGCTAGCCTTGAATTCACAGAAATCCACCTGCCACTGTCTCCAGAGTTCTCCAGAGTACCAGCACTGCCCAGCCATCATCGTTCTTTTTTTCTTAAGATATATTTTTATTGCTGGCCATGGGGCTCATGCCTTTGATCCCAATACTCTGGAGACAGAGGCAGCTGGATCTTTGTGCATTGAGGGACATCCTGGTCTATGCAGAGTTCTAAGACTGCAAAGGCTACATAGTGAGACTTCATCTCAAAAAAAAAAAAAAATTACCGTGTGTGTGCATATATGTTGGTGCCTGTGAAGCCAGAGGGATCAGTTCTCCCTAGAACTGGAGTTGTAGGTGGTCTGAGACACCTGTATGGGTGCTGGGAGAAGAACTCCATTCCGTTGAACCCTTAAATGCTAAGCCTTCTCTCCAACTCCTTTAAAAGATTGTAGGTACGCCAGGTGGTGGTGGCGCACCCCTTTAATACCAGCACTCAGGAGGCAGAGGCAGGCGGATTTCTGAGTTCGAGACCAGCCTGGTCTGCAGAGTGAGTTCCAGGACAGCCAGGGCTACACAGAGAAGCCCTGTCCCGAAAAAACAAAACAAACAAAAAACCCAAAAAAATTGTGGGTGCATGCATGATATGTGTGCACCCCTCTGTCTGTGGAGGCAGGTGTGGGTATGGACGAGAACATCAGATGTTGGTCGAGTACTATCCTGTTTGAGACAGGGACTGATTTGTCTGCCACTGCACTGCATAAACCAGGCAAGCTGCTAGGGATTCTCTCTCTGCCTCATATCTTGCCACAGGGGCAACTCATGCCATCATGTCCAAACATCCAAGGGTTTGGGGGACTCTAAACTCAAGTCCTCACATTTGCATTCAAAATGCTTTCAACACTGAGCCATCTCTTTAGCTTGTCTTTACTTCTTAGACCTTCCCCTCACTCTACTCCAGCCCCACTGGCCTCCTATATGATCCCAGAACATGTCACTGAGATAGATGGTCCTGAGTCAAGGTAAGTCCTTAGATACTGCATCTACCAGAAAAGCTCCCTGCTCTCTTGTCTGCCATACATGTACACACTTGCTCTCTCACTTGCTTTAGGTCAGGCCTCCCTGCCCAACCAGTTAACATCAGTTCCCCAACTCAGAATACATTTTTGTAATTTGGTTTTACTTTATAGTCTTATCACCATTACTATGTATTATAGTTCTGAATTTGTTGATTCTCTTCCCTCACTTCAAAATGTCAAGACTTGTATTGCTCACTGCTGAACCTAGAACAGTGTCTGACAGTCAAGAAACTGTTAAAAGTATCAGTGAATTAATACACAAAAGTAGGAACTAGGGAGATGGCTAAGAGGGTAACATGTTAACTGCACAAGCATGAGGACCTTGACTCTGGCTCACTGGTGCTCCTGGCATGGCAGTGCATGGTTGCATTCCCAGTACTGTGAGGAAGAGACCGGAGAGATTCTAGAGCTCACTGGCCAGCCAGTCTAGCTAATCGATGAGTCCTGGGTCCAACGAAAGATACTGTAGAAAGCAATCCAGCCAAACAGTCAGTGCTGCCTTCTGGCACTTACATGAATACACATACACACACACACACACAATTAACTTTCACAATAACCCTACCAAAGGATCAGACCACTTCCATTTTACTTCTGTGTGTATGTTGACATGTGTAGAGGTATGGGAAAACAGGCATGCACTTGAGACTATAAGCAGTTCTCTGGGTGAATTCTAGGAGACAGAACTCAAGCCTCTATGTCTGTCACCTCAATGCACTTCACCAATGGAGCTGTCACCCAAGACTCATCTCAATTTTTTTTTGGGGGGGGGGGTCTGAGACAGGGTTTCTTAGTATAGCCCTGGCTGTCCTGGAACTCACTCTGTAAACTAGGTTGACCTCGAATTCAAAAATCAGCCTGCTTCTGCCTCCCAAGTGCTAGGATTAAAGGTGTGAGCCACCACTGCCTGGCACCTCCATTTTTTTAAATGAGGAAAATATAACACATGTAAATTACACAGAGATGCATGCTAACAAGTAGCAGAGACACAATATCAAATCAGGCAATTTATTCCAAAGCCACCTCTCTTAAACATCCTACAATACAGACTATAGCTTCCAATATGCTGGGAATGGGGGAACACAACCATTTTTTAAGTATATCATACATGTTAGTTAAAAGATACAATCTATAGATTACTTTATAGTGGTGTCCTAATTTTTAAGGCTAGTACTCAAATCTTAACCCATTTCAAGTTTACTTCATTTACTTTAGACTTTAAAGTTTATAGGCCAGTGAGTTGGGTCAATGGGTAAAGGTATTTGTTGACCCTATGATGGTAGAGAAAGCCAACTCCTACAAGTTGTCCTCTAACCTCCATATGTACATGTGTGCATATACACACATACACACTGAGATATACACACACACTAAATTAAAATGTAAAAATGTAGCCAGGCAGTGATGGCGCACGCCTGTAATCCCAGGACTCTGGGAGGCAGAGGCAGGTATTTCTGAATTTGAGGCCAGCCTGGTCTACAGAGTGAGTTCCAGGACAGCTAGGACTATACAGAGAAACCCCATCGCGAAAAAAAACCCTAAATAAATAAATAAATAAATAAATAAATAAATAGTAAAACATGTATAGTTATTCAATGTTGTCTCACATTTTTAGATGCAATACAAATAAACTTTATTCTAGACCTAATATTCCTCAACTGAGAAAAGTATCAACCAGAGTGGCTACCTTCTTCTTGCAATAAGTAACTGACAAAACAAGGAAAGGACTGTCTTACAGTTTGCTTTCTTCTTCTCCTTCTCCAAGACACAGGGTCTTACAATGAAGTTCAGGCTGGCCTCAAACTCCTGCTTCAGCCTCCAAAGGCCAGTGCTGGAATTAAAGGCATGTGCAGACATGCCTGCTTTCAGTGATGTTTCTTTAAGCTTGGTGATGCAGGGAGCTTATTGGGCTTACTGTCTATGCTGTGTGTGTAAGTAAAATCATTCAAACCACAGCACTGTGTAGAGGTAAGAAGACAACTTTATGAAGTCAGTTCTCTCCTTCCACCTCTCCGTGGATCCTGGGGACCAAACTCAGGTCAGCAGGCCCTGCAGAGCAAGCACTTTATGCACTGAGCAATCTCACATAGCTCCTCCTGTCTATTCATTAATCCATTTATTTGTGTGTTCTCAAGTAACAGCACAAGTGTGGAAGTTGGAGGCAACTCTCTACCATGTGGATCCCAGACATCAAATCAGGTCATCAAGCTTGATAGCAAATGCCCTTACTCACTGATCCATCTCACTGTCCTTTTATGTAACTTTTAACATATACTATCTGGTCTTGTGGACTCCAAGTTAGAAAGTGAAAATGAGTCGGGCAGTGGTGGTGCACGCCTTTAATCCCAGCACTTGAGAGGCAGAAGCAGGTGGATTTCTGAGTTCAAGGCCAGCCTGGTTTACAGAGTGAGTTCCAGGACAGCCAGAGTTACACAGAGAAACCCTGTCTCAAAAAAACAAAAAACAAACAAACAAAAACAAAAAAGAAAGAAAGAAAGAAAGAAACAAAGAAACAAAGAAAGAAACAAAGAAAGAAAGGACTAAAATTTAGTTCTAAAAGGGGAGAACAAATAACTTCCTAATAGTTTTTGTACAAACACGATAATAAATAATCTTGGGGGACCACAAGAAGGAGGGCTGCAATTGCGATAAAGTGAATAAATAAATTAATGAAAAAAGTAAAAGAATAATCTTGAAGAAAGCTGTAGTTTTGCAAACCATGGCCACTGCTGACTGCCCCCCTAGTGTCCTTCCTCCTCAATTCCCTGACAGAATCCCTGCAGTTACAGTACGCCTCAGGAGAAATCAACACCAGTCCACTTTCAGAGACACAATTAGTGTAAGGGTAATCGATGGTGATTGGTTTGGGAACTACCATATGACCTGACTCTGGGTAAAAAGACGTGAAAGAAGTCTAGGAAAGGTTTCTGGAGTCTCCTCCCTGAAAACTGAGGCACAGAAGCAGATGTCTCTGTGTGTCAGTGTGTCTGGAATCACTGTGACCATTTTACTAGACTAATGACTAAGCCTGTCTCAAGCATGGAACATTTTAGCAATATGTGGTTGACAAACAGTTCAACAAACCCTGAAGACTATTACATAGATAAAATGTTGGTTCTTAAGCCATTAAATCAGCTCTGTAACTTGTCCCTAAAAATGGTAACTATTTTATAAAACATATGCCAATAACAGAAAAAAATGCTTATTAATAAATAATACCACACTGAGTGTCCTTACAACAAAACTAAAATACAAAAAAAAAAAAAAATCTAATACAGACTGGCCATGGTGGTGTATGCCTTTATACCAGCTCTCAGGAGGCAGAGGCAGGCAAACCTTAGTGAGTTTGAGGACAGCCTAGCCTTTGCAGTTAGCTCTAGGCCAACTAGGACTGTATAGTAAAACCCTGTCTGGGGGGAAAAAAAAAAAAAGGCCAAATCATACACATTAAAAACAAACTCTAGGGACAGAAAATGTCTCTGATGACCTGACTCTGATCTGCAGATCCACATGGTGGAAGAGAACTTCTAAAAGCTGTCCTATGGTCTCTACATGTGGAGACACACACACAAAGTAAAAGAAAAAAGACAAAAAAGAACAGACTCTAAAGCAATTCATTTCAAAAAGGTTTTTCTCAAAATAATTTATAATCATTATAAAATTTGAGTCATGACAGATTAATTTCAAAATAACAATCTTAGCTGGATGTGGTGGTGGTCACAGACTTACAATCTCAGCACTTAGGAGACAGAGGCAAGTGGATCTCTATGAGTTTGACGCCAGCCTGGTCTACTTAGTCCAGGATAGTCAGGATTCCATAGAGAAAGCCAGTCTCCAAAAGCAAACAAACAACAACAAAAAGACAACAACAATAATAATATCAATAAATTAAGTTTTCTTTTTTTTTCTTCCCCCCCCCCCCCAGACAGGGTTTCTCTGTGTAGCCCTGGCTGGCCTGGAAATCCTCTGTAGACCAGGCTGGCCTCGAACTCAGAAATCCATCTGCCTCTGCCTCCCAAGTGCTGGGATTAAAGGCATGCCACCACTGCCAGCAAATTAAGTTTTCTTATACAACTGAAGACTACATAGCTATGTACCTGGGTACCCAGGGATAGATAATAGAGGATAGCAATAACTTTGGCTTTGTTTTCACTCTTCAACACCAGAGCAGAGAGTAGATCTTACACTGACATAAGTCATGCACAACTTATGCCTCTCTTATTTCTTTTTTAAAGATGTATTTATTTATTATATGTAAGTACACTGTAGCTGTCTTTAGACATACCAGAAGAGGGCATCTGATCTCATTACAGATGGTTGTGAGGCACCATACGGTTACTGGGATTTGAACTCAGGACCTCCAGAAGAACAGTCAGTGCTTTTAACTGCTGAGCCAGCTCTCCAGCAAGCAGTTTCTGGGATCTGAACTGGGGCCCTTTGGAAGAGCAGTTGGTGCTCTTAACCACTAAGCTATGGCTTTAGCACTGCCTACAGAATATATACTGCCTTACTTTATATAAACTTACAAATATGCACCATCAGGGCTGGAAAGATGGCCCAATGGTTAAAAGTACTGGCTTCTCTTCCAGAGAACCTGGGTCCAATTCCTAGCAACCAAACGGCAGTTCTATAACTCCAGCTTCAAGTGATCCTCCTCTGACCTCCAAGACCACTGTACAAACGTACTACACAGACACATATGCAGACAAAACACCCATACAGATAAAAATATAAATCTTTAAGTATGTACTTTATATAGTTGTTTGGCTAAAAGAAATGGTACAAAGAAATCATAAAATGGTACTGAGTCTACAATAATATGAAGCAGATGAGATAGGTCAGTTGCTAAAGTGCTTGGCCTGAAAGCTTGAAACACTGAGTTCTCATCCCCAGAACCTGGTGTTAAAAAGGTAGAGTCTCATGTAACCCATGTTTCCCTCAAACTCCCTTTGTAGCTGAGGATATATTCAAATTCCTGATCCTCCCGCTTCTACCAGCAAAGTATTGAGATCACAGATATGTGCTACCACACTTGACTTGAATTAAGTATTCTTTGCATTTCTTAGTTTTATTTCAAGAGTAAATATAATTGATTTAAAGCAGTGGTTCTCAACCTTCCTAATGCTGCACCCCTTTAATACAGTTCTTCATGCTGTGGTAACCCCTGAACCACAATAAGATAATAAGATTGCTACTTCATAACTAATTTTGCTACGTTATTAATCATAATGTAAATGTCTGATATGCAGAATATATCATATGTGTACCCCAAAAGGGTTACAACCCACAGGTTGAGAACTGCTGATTTAAAGAAATGATGGTGGGGGCTGGAAAGATAGCTCAGCGGTTAAGAGCACTGACTGCTCTTCCAGAGGTCCTGAGTTCAATTCCCAGCAACCACATGGTGGCTCATAACCATCCCTAATGAAATCTGATGCCCTCTTCTGGTGTGTCTGAAGACAACAAGAATGTACGCACACATAAAGTAAATGTATCTTAAAAAAAAAACAAAAAAACAAACAAAAAAAAAACGAAAGAAAGAAAGAAAGAAAGAAAGAAAGAAAGAAAGAAAGAAAGAAAGAAAGAAAGAAAGAAAGAAAAGAAAGAAAGAAAGAAATGATGGTACATTCCTTCAATCCCAGCACTGAGGAGACTAAGACAGTAAGACTGTCATGAGTTTAAAGACAGACTGGGGTACATAATGAGTCAGGTCTAGCCTATAATACATAGACTCTTAAACAACAAAAATATGATCCACTTAAACAGAAAGTCTTTGGGGTCCTCAATAATTTTTAAGAATCAGAATCCTGAGACAAAAGCCACTGACAACTTTGGGAGGTAGGAACTGGGGAATCAAGCACAAAGCTTTCACACGTGGGGCTGACCAAGTGCTCTGCCTCTGAGCCACAGCTCCAGCAGGGACCACTTTCCTTTGTTGTTTTGGTTTGGTTTCTTTTGGTTTTTTCAATTCAGGGTTTCTCTGTATAACCTTGACTGTCCTGGAACTCACTCTGTAGACCAGGCTGGCCTCGAACTCAGAAATCTGCCTGCCTCTGCCTCCCAAGTGCTGGGATTAAAGGCATGTGTCCCCACTTTTTAACTGTTACTATATTTGTATCTTGCCAAATAATTAAAAATATTACCTTTCAGGTCAGTGAGATGGCTTGGTGGTTACAACACATGCCACTGAATTTGACAACCTGGGTCTAACCTCTGAGACCCAAACGGGTAAAGAAGGTGAAACAACTCCTACAATTGATTCCTCTGACCCTGACTGAGCATGTGTGCATGCATGTGTTGGGGGGCGGGGGGGCTGGAGAGGTGCCTCAGCAGTTAAGAGTAATAAATAAATAAATAGATGTAAAAAAATCAATTAATTATCTACTGAGGAAATGTTGCTGCCTAAATTTCAAAAATTTATCTTGGTGAGACCCAAAATGGTTTAGGATCTTAGGAATTTTTTCATTTTTTCTGTCATTTAATTTTAAAAAAGAATCACTTATTACATTTTTCTACTGTCAGAACAACAACAGTGTGTGGGGCTGGAGAGGTGCCTCAGCAGTTAAGAGTAATGACTGCTCTTGTGGAAGACCCTGGGTTCAACTCCTAGCCCCCCCACAGGATGGCTTGAAACTGTCTGAGTCCTGAGTTTCAGATCTAATGCACTTTTCTGGCCTCTTTAGGCATTTGGCATACATGTGGCACAGATATACATGCAGGACAAAAATCATACACATAAAACATACACTTTTAAAACTTAAAGTCAAAATTCAAGAGTTGAGTTAATGGACCATTATCACATAGACTTTTATTCTTTTTCTTCCTAAAAGATCTAGATAAATAACCCAATATGGCCATGAATTCTGGATCCTCCTGCCTTGGCTTTTCTGAATGCTGAGATTACAATGTATGCGCCACGTAATCTCTCACTTTATCTGAGCTCTTTAAACGTGAATGATTCTAGGATCAATCATGTACAGTTAAATTCTACAGTAGTTCTTACATCAAAGATGAAGGTCTTTGAGAGCCTAATCAGCAACTGCTTGTCTAGTAACCCCAATATCCAAACCACCTCAGAAGTAAGGGGTTATTAACAATCTTAGTGCAATATTGTTTATTTATTCTGTGTGTCCCTAGCAATCTTAATCGCTTTCTCTTTTGTTTGGTTGTTTCTGTTTTTGAAAAAGGTTTTACTCTGTAGCCCTGACTGTCCTAGAATTCCTTATGTAAATCATGCTGATCTTAGAATACAGAGATTCCCCCTTCTGTCTCCAAATGCTGGAATAATGGCATGCATCAGCACACCCAGATTAATTATTTTCCCTCCATATTTATTTATTTATTTATTTATTTATCTATCTATTTATTTATTTAATGTGCGGGTCCCCACATGTATATGTGGGTGCACATGTGTCAGAGTGCACAGGAAGAAGTCAGAGATGACTTATGGAAGTTTTCTCCTCCTACCATGTGGATTCTGGAGAATCACACTCAGGTTATGAAGCTGGATACTGTTAGCAAGAACTTTTACCTAATGAGCCATCTTGTCAGCCTAGCCCACAACCTTAACTCTTGATAGTACTTTTTCTCTTTTTTTAGAGACAGATCTCATATCCCAGGCTAATCTCAACTCACTGTGTAGCTGTGATCTTGATTCTTCTGCCTCTACGTAGAATTACAAACCTGTATCACCACACCCAATTTACTTCATGTAGGGGAATCAAACCCAGAGTATCATATATACTAGACAAGCATTCTAACAACTGAATTATATTTCTACCCCAATCTTAACATTTTTGAAGGTAGTTTTACATTTCATATAAACATTATCTCTATAGCTGCCAGAAAATACAGGAACATTAAAATATGAAACCCAGACCACAAAGACAGCTCAGTGAGTAAAAGGTGCTTGCTGCCAACACTAACAACCTGAGTTTGATCTCCAGTACTCACATGGTGAGAAAAAGGACGAATTCCTGTAATTTGTCATCTTGATTGCCACAGGCACACCATGGCACTCCTGCTCCCAGCATACAAATAAGATGATAGATAGATAGATAGATAGATAGATAGATAGATAGATAAAATTAATTTTCCAAAAAGATATTAAGCTCCTATTTGGATTCAATTCAATTCTTTTTTTCTATTTTCTTTTAGACAGGATTTTCTATTACATAGCTATTGACTAGTGAGTCATCTCTCCAGCCCTTTCAGACACAATTCTTTTTTTTTTTCTCCAGACAGGGTTTCTCTGTATAGCCCTGGCTGTCCTGGAACTCACTCTGTAGATCAAGCTGTCCTTGAACTCAGAAATCTGCCTGCCTCTGCTTCCCAGAGTGCTGGGATTACAGGAGTGTGCCACCACTGCCCGGCTCAGACACAATTCTTAAGACTAAAAATCTAGCCGGACAGTGGTGGTACATATCTTTCATCCCAGGGGGTCCTCTGAGTTAACACATCAGCCTACTCTATAGAGTGAATTCCAGGACAGCCAGGGCTACACAGAAAAATCATGTCTTACAAAACCAAACCAAAAAGAAAAAAATAAAATGATTGAATGAATGATAAGTTATTGAAAAGATAAAGATAAGTTAGAGGGAAAGATCTTTGGAAGATAGTTTTTAAGGCAATATCAGGTTTTAAAACATATTATATATTTATAGTTCAGACTAAAGTCAACATATAAAATAATATAGCAAAAATATTAATAATATTCCAATTAAGAGCCCAAATAATAAACTAACTCCAAACTAGGCTATTGCAATAGCAAAGGAGTGAGATGACTAAGGACTTTAAGCAAAAAACACCTAACTTAGAAAGAAACAGGGACACTTAGTTACCTATAACATGTATTGATTAAACTGCCTACTACTTCCAAAACCCTAAACAAGCTAAGAAACTTCCAACCAAGCAGGAACACAATTCTATTGAACAAAATATTCATAAACAAATGCAGCAGCCACTCTAAACATGATAAGCAAGTTCCATCTAAGAAGTACTCTTAAAAAAAAAAAAGAAAGAAGCCGGGCAGGTGTGGGGCACACGCCTTTAATCACAGCACTTGGGAGGCAGAGGCAGGCGGATTTCTGAGTTTGAGGCCAGCCTGGTCTACAGAGTGAGTTCCAGAGGACAGCCGGGGGCTATACAAAGAAACCCTGCCTTGGAGAGAGAGAGAGAGAGAGAGAGAGAGAGGGAGCGAGGGAGGGACGGTGGGAGGGAGGGAGGGAGGGAAGGAAGGGAAGGAAGGAAGGAAGGAAGGAAGGAAGGAAGGAAGGAAGGAAGGAAGGAAGGACAAAAAAGGGAAGAATGTCTTCTAACAAAGAGTATCAGGGAATATATATTCTGGGGGGAAATGCATCTGATGTGAGTTCAAAACATATAATCTTTTGACAAGTGACCATTAGAAGTGATTAAAAAGAAAAACAAAGCATACATTAAAAGTAACAAGAAGAAAAAAAAAAAGCTTCCATAGAAGTTACAATGGACCCCAGGAAAAAAATGGATGAGAAAATTAGGAAGAAAAAGAAAGATGGATTTATATACAAGGGGTGACCAGTGTGAGTGTGTGTGTGTGTGTGTGTGTGTGTTTAATAGGCAAAGAAGACATTGGGAATTGGTTTTTTGTGTTTTTGTTTTTCCTGTGTAGGTTTAGCTATAACTCATTCTGTAGACCAGGCTGGGCTGGTCTAAAACTCAGCTATCCACCTGCCTCTGCCTCCAGAGTGCTGGGATTAAAGGCATGATCACCACCACCAGCACCATTGGAAGATTTCTTTTTTATAAAAAAAAAAAAAATTAGAAGATTGTATCATTGTGTTACTGTAAGGTAAATATTGCAACAATAAAAACTGTCGAGAGGGGACTAGAGAAATGATGGCTCAGCAGTTAAGAGCCCTTTCTGCTTTCCCAGAGGACCAGGGGAGCTCAATTCCCAGCACCCATATCATGTCTCTTAACTGTATCTCCAGTTGGGAGGAGATCAATGCCCTCTTCTGGCCTCTGAGTCCCAGGCATGACATGTAGTACACGGATAAACACCAGGCAAAACATCCACAAACAAAAACTATAGACTACATGGAAGAGAAATGGGGAAAACAATAAGTTCTCTCCAGTCCAGGGAGGAAGAACTTTTTGTTAGGGTGGAAGGCTAGGAAAAAGATGGACACTAATATGCTCCCACTCAAAAGGAGTTGAAACTGGGAAGAGTTGGTAAGGGAGCTGAATATGGTCAAAAACTGTTGTATAAAATTATCAAAAAAATGTTAATATCATTGTATCTTGGTTTTGCCAAAAAAAAAAAAAAAAAAAAGATATGTCTTATTTAGCTGTTTTTATTTCTTCACTGATAATCAAAGAACTGCTCTAAAGTAATTATTATAGTTTCTGATAACTTAAATAAAATATAATTTGGCATTAAACAATTAAAATAATGAGAAAATGTAATACACATGTAAAAGTGCATATACACACATATTCACTTTAGGCCAGGTGTGATGGCTCATCCTTTAATCTTAGCACTTTGGAAGCAGAGGCAAGTGGATCTCTGTGAGTTCAAGGCCAACCTAGTCTACATATAGTGATTACTACACCAGACAGGGCCAATCTAGTGTCTTAAAAACAAACAAACAAACAAACAAAAAAACCTAAAAACTAAAAAAAAGTAAGTTGGAAAGAAAGTAAATTCAATTTATAATCAGTGTTTCAGCATATTTAAAAGCAGTTTCTCTTTGAAATACTATTAGGAACAACCATATTCTATAGTAAGGCTATAAAACACAGTATAAATGTATTTTCAGTGTTTTGAATATTTAGTATACAGAATTTCATTCAAGGATAAACATCTTAAATTCAAAAGTTTATTTCAGTGAAAAAAGTTTGGATCAGAATTTTCTAGACATGCATATTAAACCTACATTTTGCAATAATTATAATTATAATAGCTTCCTGAAAGATTATTTTGGGGCCAAACATAGTGGTACATGCCTGTAATCGTAGCACTTCAGAAGATGAGACAGAAGGAATGCATGTTTGAGAGGCCAGCCTAGACTATAGAGAACTACAGGCTAGCCTGAGCTATAGTGTTTGATTCAGCCTCAAAAATAAGCAAGTAATATATGTAAGTTGAATATATATATATATATATTCAGCTCAATTTGGCTAGTATTTTTCTACAAAATTAAAATTTTTCAATCTTTAGTACCTTCTTTACTTTCTACCGTCCTCCCTACTCAACTCCCCGCCCAATAAATTTCCCTTTGTATGTCTGGAAGGCAAGATACTCTATGATCCAGCATGATTCTAAGGCACTGTGAATATATAATTCTTCCAAATACAGATATATAACATTACCCACTCTTTACAGGAGAGAGACCAGTGATGTCCTGGATTTCTGGACACATGAATGACAAATGTCTGTCACAGAAGCTATGCTTTACCATTGGAGGAAACAAAGGGGAACACACAATAGACAGTGGCAAATCTCACAAACTTTATCAACACTGGAAAGCGTCATCTGGATCACAACCACAATCACAAAAGTAAATGAGACAGTACAAAGACAAAGGAAAAGAGAAAAACTCTTAGTGATCATTAAGAGTTTTCAGAAAAAAGCCATTCAATACTGTTATTACTTTCTAAGGCATCATTTAACACTATTGTTAATTTTTAAAGGAGATAATTCGCCACTCACAGGATGCAGAAATAATTGCTATACACCTACAAGACATTTACACTCCACTATACTTGCATGGGCTCTGTTCCATTCAAATGTTTCCAAAAATATATAGTCTTACAAAAAGCAAGGTTCTCTAATAAGAAACACTTTATTCTGTAGGCTTAACTATAACACAGTTTAAAAGGCAACAAATTTATTCTCGGTTAAAAACAAAGAATCACAAAGGCCCTCTGCTTATTCAAAATCATTACATAAAGCACCATCTATAATTGCAAAGAGGGTTTGAATATCTGACAGCTATAATGACCATAAAATAAGGCACACTTTAAAGAACAAAAAACTTTTTCTTTCTTTTTCCTTCACTGTAACACAAAATATCTCTAGTAGCCTCAAGGTCCTCAAATAAAAATATATTTATATGTTCACTTCACATGTACATATATAGAAACCTATCACATTCACATATATGTATATGTCGCATTCACAGGAAAGAAAGATTATTTTTAAGAGTCGAAATTATATCAATTCTATCCCCCAAATTAAGTTAAAGCATCATAAATTAATTAATGATTAGTAAAATACTACATGCAGACCTAAGAAACTATATGCATAAAAGGAAAAAGCCTCAGACTAAGGCCATGAATGAATAAGAACGCCCAATCCCTGAAAATCACTAACCGGCATTTGGTTACTATGAGAGAAGCACGGAGTCTCAAAATGAATAATCACAAAGGCAACTCAGTTTCTAAAGTTAACGAAGGTAAAATAACGAATCAAATCAGACAACTGCATTAAAGTATAAGCTTTAAGGAATCGCCACAAAAGGAAAGTCTTCAAGCATGGATTATAAAACATCCCTTGCCAGTTGAAATCTTGAATTATTAAAAAAAAAAAAAAAAAGTGGAGGGCCGTCAAAAACCTGAATGACACGCAAAGGCCAAACCAAAACGGGTCTTTCCTCCCGCTCCAGTTCCCCACCCCCACCTTCTCGGGACAATGGGATCAGGGTCCTAACTGCAAACTTTAAAGGTGTGTAAGCCAGAGCAGTTTTACTGCAGCTATAACTGCAATCTACCCCTCATCCCGAACCTGGCGCACCCAAGAATACTTCTGGCCTGAAAACGTCACTGGGGTTTTGTTAAGCACAAGTCAGACCCATCCAAATTTTAAAAAAAAAACAATAAATAAAAAGTTTGTTCTCAAATACCTGGAGGATCCATTTCAATATAAAATATCAGTTCTGTCGAATAAGGCATCATCACCTCCCTCCAGTCTGCGTCATCGCGGTCCATACTCCACACCGTATTGTACATCGCGCTGTCAGGGGTAGGTCGTCAGGAAATATATAAAAAGCATATATATCTTTTATCTGATTATTTAAAAATCTAAATATACATTTGCAAAAGTTCCACACGGAAATGTACTTGGGGGTTTCCAACGGACAGTCTAAGTCCAGCCAAACTACTGGGATGAGGACAAGGTCCTCCCCTTCTCTCCTCCTAAAGCACCCAACAAAATACCCCGAACTTTTAAGCTACGGGGGTTTTTACCTCAGAGGGTTACAGGGAAGCTCGGGAAGCAAAGAGCAGTGGTGTTACAAAGCAGCTTCCCGAAAATCCTTCTACACAATCGCTCTCCAAAGGGAAAAGCTGCCACCGCCTCCCTAATCTTTCAGCGGAAGCCACTTTTGTGTCCTTCGGAGAAGAGAGAATGGAGAGGAAGGGGGGAAAAAAAGAGAACGCGTTGGGAGAAAGCTGGGGAAGTGACAAAGGCTTGAAAAGGGGGGTTGCGTTCAAGTTTCGGGGTCCCACTGGTCTGCAGAGAGCGATTCCCTCTGGGACTGGGACTCGGGCTCAGCGCGTCAGGCTGGGAACCCAAGCTTCCGCAGCTTCGGGATGGCGACCCCTCGGAGAGTCCAGTCAGCTCGACTGTGCCCGAGAGGTAAAGACCGGCACGACAGCGCCGGCTCCCTCACGCTCTGCCCTGGCTCCCACCACTAGAGTTTCATTTTAACTGCGCTGAGGGGACCTCCTCCCCCGCCCCCCCTGCCACCCCTGCTGAGGCGTCACCCAACCGTGCGGGACAGGAGGAACAGCCGGTAGCTCGACTGTCCTTTCCACTCCTTAGCACCGTAACGTGCAAAGATTGTCAAGTGCCTAAGAAACGATGACTGACACCGTTCTCCGCTTTGACTTTTACCTCTCCTGGTCAGCCTGTGAGACTCGACACTTTAATCAGACTTTGCCATTACCCCCTAGCCTCGCCCAGAATGGTACAGTCCGGGCGCTGGCCGCTCGCCAGGAGTCGGAGCCGGGCGCACGCGAGCTCCTGGGGGGCGGATGGCGATTGGCTGGTCCGGGTTGCCGGAGCCCGAGCCTGCGTCTTTTGTCTGCCCTGCTCCAGCTGAGGAGCGGCGACGGCTGCGCGCCCCAAGCGAGCCAATCAGAAGATAGCCGGCGCCGGCCGGTAAGGCGGCGATTGGTCGGACCTCAGTTACTAAGCGGGACAAAGGCAGAAGGGGAAAAGAAAAGAGGAGGAAGAGGAGGGGGTGTGGAGAGAGAAAGAAAGAAGGCGCAAACGGCGGTTACTGACAGGCTGGGCGAGCGCTCGGGGGCTCAAGCTGCCCGGAGACTGGCGGGGCTTCCCGCTGTGGCTCGGTCCTCCCGGACGAGTGACGAGAGGGGGGGAGGACGGGCTGGCGCGAGACTCTTCTGCCTGGAGACTAGCCGCGGGGGGGAGGGGAGCGACGGCAGCGGGGCGTGCTGTCACTTGGCGGGGCGCACACTCTTCTGCTCCATTGGAAGTCTCTGGGCAAAGTTCCTCCTCACAAACCTCTTCACCTTGCTGCGTTCGCCCTCCCCTACCCCGGCGTTAAATCATCAGATACAGCAAAGGTCGCCAAACCCACTTGCACGACTCTTTCCGACCAGACAAAATCCCCCATCGCCCCTCGCAACTCCCTGAGGGTACCTGAACCTGGAATATTCCTTGAGGAGTCATTTTTACCCGGCTACTCTGCTTCTCACTGAAGGACTTTTGAACCCATAGTAACGCTCAATAGTGAGGCATCTCATCAAGCCCTCCAGTTCTAGTACTCAAACCAGAAAATAAAAAAATAAAAATAAGAATAAAATAGAATTTTATTTTTTTGAATTTCAGTGACCCCGTGCTTTCTGAGATAAATCACAGGTGTTGGATTCTCTTACCAAAAAGGAGCTATTCTGTTTCCCACTTCCTAACACACAGTTCCCTCCCTCCAAGCTTAAAGTTCTGAGACTTGCTTCAGTATAGAAATGCTGAACATTTGCATGCATTTCAGAAACAGCTAATTAACTTGCTGGGGAACCCTGAATAACTAACCTGGGCCTAGAATTGCCATCCTGCCCTACAATACAGTCTGAGGAGGCCAAAAACTGCTGTTTCCTCTTTACACTGGAGTAACAAAGCCCATTGTGTTTGAGTTGACAACCTGATTTAAGCGTGAGCAAAACCTGTCCTGAGAATCTAGCTCTGTATTGACTGGCCACTAGAAGGGTCGCCACTTTTTATCCTCTACCTCCTAAAGGGTTCTGCCTTTCTTAAAAGTGTTCTGAGTTAAAGCCAGTCGCAGTGGCTCACTCCTTTAGACCTAGCACTCTAGAGACAGGCAAGCAGGTCTCTTGAGCTCCGGGCCTTAGTTCGAGGCCAGCCTAGTCTACAGAACTAGTTCCAAGATAGCCAGGTCTACACAGAGAAACCCTTTCTGGAAAAACAACAACAACAAAAGAGTGGAGGAGGGTGTGTGTGTGTGTGTGTATGTACTGGGTTGAGACAGGCCCAGGAAACAGTCAAAATCAAAATGTGTATAAACTGGATACAAAGTAAAGGGACAAAAATCCAGGAAATGCAGACAGGGTAAAGCATTTAAGGAAACAAATTTGAAAAGCACATCAGAATTCTTTTAGAATCCTGGAGATGCTTTCTTTTGTCTCTTCAGTTGAAATGTATTTCAAAAGCTAAGCAGCTCTGGGGCAGGGCTCATTAATTTTAATCTCCTGAACTGCTCCTTCAGGTAGAAGATGTTGGAAGAACAACTCTAATTTGTGGCTGGCTTCCCAGCAGTCTCTACTTCACCATATCTGAGTGCCAAAAGTATTCACATTAGATAACTCAAAAGGCTGAACAGTCAGTCAAGGGCAAGTTGGTATACACAGGTGTGCCTCCCCCGTGCAGTCCCAAAGAAAATGAAACTGAAGAGACCAAAGTGTGAAGAGGATAATAATGGCTTTCACGTGTTCACAGCAACTTTTTCCTGGACTGAGCTTGACCAGTTAGAGATGGGTTTCTGTTTCTGATATACAGAGTAATCACCCAGTCCTTACCAATATCTAAGGTTTAGCAGGATGGAGTGAAAAAGTAACATAGAAGAAGTCTAATGATCAAGGCTTTTGAATGGCTTTAAAGCAATCGTACTGGAGAGTTTTATGTCAACTTGAAACAGCTAGCATCATCTAAGATAGGGAAACTTCAATTAAGAAAATGTCTTTAAGCCGGGCGGTGGTGGCGCACGCCTGTAATCCCAGCACTCTGGGAGGCAGAGGCAGGGGGATTTCTGAGTTCGAGGCCAGCCTGGTCTACAGAGTGAGTTCCAGGACAGCCAGGGCTATACAGAGAAACCCTGTCTAGAAAAAAACAAATCCAAAAAACAAAACAAACAAAACAACAACAACAACAAAAAAGAAAATGTCTTTAAGCCAGGCCAGTGGTGGTCATACCTTTAATCTCAGCACTAAAGTGGCAAAGGCAGGCAGAGAGCTCTGAGTTAGAGGCCAGCCTGATGTACAAAGTGAGTTCCAGGACAGCAGGACCACACAGAAACTCTATCTTGGAAAAAAAACAAAAACAATAACAGTAACAAAAGTTTTCATAAGATAGACCTGTAGGCAAGCCTGTAAGGAATTTTATTCGTTTGTGATTGTTCTAAAAGGGCCATTGTTGGTGATGCCATGGCTGGACTGGTGATGCTGGCTCTATAAGAGAGCAGGCTGAGCAAGCCAGGGGGAGCAAGCCAGTAGCAGCACCCCGCCATGGCCTCTGCTTCAGCCCTTGCCTGCAGCCTCCTGTCCTGCCCTGCTTCCTGCTTGAATTCTTCCCCTCACTGCTTTTGATGAGGAACTGTTCTAAGGAACTGTAAGGGAAATAAACCCTGCCCTCCCCAGGTTGCTTTTGATAATGGTGTTTCCTCACAACAGTAGTAACCCTAAGACAGCAATTATTCAATCTTACCACCAAAAAGTGTGTGATCCAAATCTCCAATTTAAATAGACCTTTGAATAGGAGATTTCCAAGGGATGAGTGGCACAAGAGGCTATGTCCAGGAAAAGAACATTCCCTGTAAGATGGGATTCAGTCAGCATCCTGCCATGGTAGGAAGTGCCTATCACAGGATGTTGACTTTTCTTTTCATTAAGAAACAGAATCAGGCTGGGTGGTGGTGCACGCCTGTAATCCCAGCACTTGGGAGGCAGAGGCAGGTGGATTTCTGAGTTTGAGGCCAGCCTGGTCTACAGAGTGAGTTCCAGGATAGCCAGGGCTACACAGAGAAACCCTGTGGGGGGTGGGGGGTGGGGAGAGAAACAGAATCAAGCTTCTGATTGCATGGCATTTAACTGCCTCTGGCTCTTTGGCAAAGGTAAAAAATGTTAGCTCTGGTATTCTGGACCACTTCCATAGTGGAGGATTATATTTGGCCTGAGTGTGGATTAAATTCAGCTTTAAGAGCTCAAACTTCTGGGTCACAACCTGCTACTTTGGGAGATGCATTCTTCTTCTTCTTCTTCTTCTTCTTCTTCTTCTTCTTCTTCTTCTTCTTCTTCTTCTTCTTCTTTCTCTCTCCTTTCTTTACTTTAAATTAGCCTTAGGTAAATTACAAAATCTATCTGCTTTCATTTATAAATTTGAAATTGGAGATTGCCTTTGGATGTATGCAAGCTACTTAATTTATTTTGAAGCTCTAAGAATAAAAAAAAAATGCTACTTAATAGTTAGAATAGTGCCGGGCGGTGGTGGTGGTATACGCCTGTAATCCTAGCACTCTGGGAGGCAGAGGCAGACAGATTTCGGAGTTCAAGGCCAGCCTGGTCTACAGAGTGAGTTCCAGGACAGCCAGGGCTATACAGAGAAACCCTGTCTTGAAAAAAAACAAATCTGAAAAACCAAATAAAAATAAAAATAAAAATAGTACCTTTCTGTATCCCAAATAGATAGGATGCACTTCCTTTTTTAACCCTGGTATTGTTTTATCACAAAACTGTACACTATGCTCCACTCCCCCCTTCTCTATATTTCAGAAATGGATGAGAATTTTCTTCTGTGCTCTGAATATAGTGGATGATCTCAGAGTTCTCTGTGCCAGAAGACTCTGCCTGGAATTCAGCCAAAAGTTCTTCATGATTAAAGGTACCATCTGAACACAAATTTTTTTTTTAAAGCTTGGCAAAATGGAATCGTACCTTTTCCCTTGAGGTCATTAGCTTTGACATCAGGACTAACTTTAGCCTTTCAGGAAGAATTCCACTGGCCTCAATCTCTTCTCCCCCATCCCCACCCCCATCACCTTCTTTGACAACTCATCCATCTCCTGAGACCTAGCCCATGCAGCTAAAGAAATTCACTTAATAAATGGACACCAAAGAAAGCACTCAAAATTATCAGTTGCAGCTCCTAGGGCCACATGCTTTTGGATGGAAACGTTTCCCTTAGATTGCAAAAAGAGCAGTGTTCTTAGATCTTCTAGACAGTCATTTCACCTGGGGATTGATAGACATCTCTTGAGATAGCTGTGCCTACCATTCTGAATAGCACCGCTCTTATATAGCATTTGCCTTTCTTTCTTTCTTTCTTTCTTTCTTTCTTTCTTTCTTTCTTTCTTTCTTTCTTTCTTTCTTTCTTAACTTCCCCTCATCTTTTTTTTAACACTTGGATCATCATGATAAAGTTAATCATTCCGGCCTAAGGCCCTGAGAATTACGACAGTTGTTGGATGACCGGCTTTAGAGAAGTGGCCTTTGTCCCAATGTTGTTGCCCAAATGGGCTTAGGGGGCTCAGGCCCATCACGCATGATGGAGACCTGCTCTGCCACACTCTCCCACCGTGGATTCTCCTTCAGCTTTCAGGGTATGCGAGTGCCTCTCTCTGTCTCCTGACATGGTCCTCTCTTTTAATATCTGCCCTCCCCCCCTGGCAACACAAAGGGCACCTGATGATATGTATACCATTCCTACGAATGTCCCCTCCAACAAGACAACAGATTTCGGCTTGACTCTCACCAGGAGACAGAGCAAATGAGATCCAAATGACAGGAACAATAGTCCAGGCTGTTTTGCTAGGGCAGCGCGCAAACAGGACAAGCAGCTGGTGAGCTCTGGTACCTCACAGAGTCTCCATAGCCCTGGGGAAGAGGGTTGTATTTTTACTCTCATTTTACAGATGAGGAATTGAGACGCAAAGCAGTGAAGGAACTTGTTCAAAGTCATGCAATCACTTGGTAACAGAGATGACACTAGAGGCCAGGTCTCTGCCAGGTCCATTTCCTTTTCTGTGACATTATAGTTTCAACTCTTTTTTTTTTTTTTAAATGTATGCGTGCTCTATCTGCATGTACGCCTGCCTGCCAGAAGAGGGCATCGGATCCCAGTGTAGAAGGTTGTGAGCCACCATGTGGTTGCTGGGAATTGAACTCAGGACCTCTCAACTGGTAAGCCGGTCTCTCCAGCCCCTCGCTTCTTTATATTCCAAGCAAATGTTTTTACCTGGATATAGAAAATGAGTAGGAAAGACTCTCTAACAGTGAGTTCTCTAGACTCATAGAGGAGGGTCTACAAAGGCACAAATAATGGCAGGCATGGATAGTGAAACTGACCAGGAGCTGTGGGAGCCCCAAAGAAAGACGGTCTAGACGCATGCTGCAAGCAGCAGCCTCGGTAGTTGGGCATTCCTTGAACATTTTACATACCGTGGTCTCTTTATTTCTATTTCTCCAATATATACAATTAACTTCAAGCCTAAAAAAGTTTCACCAAGGGGCTAGAAAGATGGCTCAGCAGTAAAGAGCATGGGCTACTCTTTCAGAGATTCCCAACACCCTCATGGCAGCTTGCTATTGTCTATACCTCCAGTTCTAGGGGATCTGATGCCCTTTTCTGACTTTAATAGACAGACACCAGTGTATCTACATACATACACACAGACATACATACAGGCAAAGTATTCATACACATAAAATAAAATAATTAAAACAGATGTCTTGGGGGGTGGTGAGATGGCTCAGCGGTTAAGAGCACTGACTGCTCTTCCCAAGGTCCTGAGTTCAAATCCCAGCAACCACATGGTGGCTCACAACCATCTGTATTGAGATCTGACCTCCTCTTCTGGAGTGTCTGAAGACAGCTACAGTGTACTTACATATATAAATAAATCTTTAAAAAAAAAAAAACCATATATCTTGCCAGGCGGTGGTGGCACAAGTCTTTAACCCCAGCACTTGGGAGGCAGGCAGATTTCTGAGTTCGAGGCCAGTCTGGTCTACAGACTGAGTTCCAGGACATCCAGAGCTGCACAGAGAAACCCTGTCTCGGAAAACAAACAAACAAACAAACAAAAAACATATATCTTAAGCCAGAGTGGTGGTGCATGCCTTTGTTACGGCACTCAGGAGACTAAGCAAGAACAGGCAGATCTCTAAGTTTTAGCCTAGTCTGGTCTGCATAGCAAGTTCCAGGACAGCCAAATAAATACATATACATGTACATATATACACATATATCTTTATTTTATATATACATACATACATATATATTTGTTATATATACATATTTTTAAAGTTTTAATTGGAAAAGCTAGCCCAAATTGCAGCTTGCCAGATCCTTTGTTTGTTTGCTTGTTTGTTTTGTCTATTTTATTACACAGGGTAGGTTCTTAAGTAGCCCTGCTGGGTTTCAGATGACATACAATCTAAAACCAGGACATAGGTCAGATATAGAATTATATAAGTCTTTTAGGATAGATGGCAGAGTTCTTTATTTAGTTGACAAAATTGATGGACTGGGTGTAAAGTGTATCTTATACTTTATAAATTGTAGAATGGTAATAGTTGTACTCAATTTATATCTGAGAGAAAAGAGCCTTTAAATTGGACAAAAGGGGGGAAATGTTGTGGATTGCCCTGGTGTTTGTATTTTGATGCTAATTCCACTTCCCCAAGAGGGGCTGCTTGGGACTAGGAGTGGATCCATAGAAAGTGCCTTTTTTTTTTTTTTTTTTTTTGGTTTTTTTGGATTTGATTTTTTTTTGAGACAAGGTTTCTCTGTGTAGCTCTGGCTGTCCTGGAACTCATTCTGTAGGCCAGGCTGGCCTCGAACTCAGAAATCTTAGAGCTCACTCTGTAGACTAGGCTGGCCTCAAACTCAGAAATCCTGGAACTCACTCTGTAGACCAGGCTGGCCTGGAACTCAGAAATCCACCTGCCTCTGCCTCCCAGAGTGCTGGAATTACAGTCGGGAGCCACCACCGCCCAGCCCTCAGGTGACTTCTTGTGAACCTTCTGCCCATTTTAACTTGTAAAATAAAGGCTAGAGCCTGTGATTGAGCAGCGGAAGGGAAGGTGGAGCTGAAAAGTTTTAGGGAGAAGGAGGAGAAGGAGGAGAAAGAGGAAGATGGAAGAGAAGGAGGTGGAAGGAAAATGGAGCAGAAGCACGTCCTGGAGAAACCGCACGTTATAAGGGATCTCATAGCTGGGGAATATGGGAGTGTAGTGGGAGATCTGCCTAATCTAGGCGTGCAGCTTGTATTCATATTGAGTTGTGTTTTCTTCTTCTTCTTCTTCTTCTTCTTCTTCTTCTTCTTCTTCTTCTTCTTCTTCTTCTTCTTCTTCTTCTTCTTCCTTCTTTCTTCCTCTTCCTCCTCCTTTTTTTTTGGGGGGGGCGGGGGGTTTCCAAACAGGATTTCATTGCAGGGGCTTATTTGGGTTGGAGATTTACTGGAGCTTCCAATTCACTATATAGCGAAGGATGAGCTTGGACTTCTGATCTTCCAGCCTCCCGCCCTCTGTCCTGGTATGACAGGCATGTGCCACTATAAATGGTTGTGTGTAGTTCTGGGGACTAAACCCAGGGTCCAATACATATGAGGCAAATGCCCTACAGGTCAAGCTCTGTCCACCGTCTCCAGAATCCCTCAATTTCTTTTTTTTTTTTTTTGGATTTTTTTTTTTTTTTGAGACAGGGTTTCTCTGTATAGCCCTGGCTGTCCTGGAACTTACTCTGTAGACCAGGCTGGCCTCGAACTCAGAAATCTGCCTGCCTCTGCCTCCCAGGGTGCTGGGATTACAGGCGTGCGCCACCAACCCCCGGCTCCCTCAATTTCTTGAATCACATTTGAACAGCTTCTTCTTAATCTCCTTGCCTTCTTTAGTCCAAACACCACACAGCTACAATGAATAATAGTAACAGCAATAATAACAATAAGAAATAAACCCTGACAGGCAAGGCTCTGGGTTCAGTCTGGAGCACTGGGAAGAAACAAAAACAAATCTATGTCATTCCTTTACTTTAAACTCAGATGGTTTCTCTTGCCCTCTAGAAAAGGGTTTGTTCTCTTAGCCAGGCATTTCAGGCCATTAATGCTCTGATTCCTGCCAACCCCTCTCGTCCCTTCCCAGTAGTTCTTCCTATCTCCTAGGAGCTGTCAATAACAGACCTAAAGAATTCCTCTAGGGTGGAGTACATTCTCAGCTACGTAGCAAGTTCAAGGTCAGGCTAGACTACATGAGACCTTGTCTCAAAAATAAAATAAGAATTGACTATAGTGAAGTATTTACAGGTATCAGAACATACTATGAACTAGATAAACTCCTCTCTCTACAGTGTTCTTGAAGACTGCTCGAATCAGCCCCTCTGAACAGCCTTGGGCTATATGTTAAAGCATGTGTTTGTAGCTCTCCAATATTCCTTAAAATTCCCTGGGGCTAGAGAAATGGCTCAGTAGTTGAGAGCATTGGTCACTCTTCCAGAGGCCCCAGAATTGATTGTTAGCACCCACTTAGAGGCTCACAACTGACTGAAACTCTAATTCTGGGGGATCTAGTGCCCTCTTCTGGCTTTTGTGAGTACCAGGCATGCATATGGTGCACAGACATACACGCAGGAAAAACATCCACACACATAAAATAATATTTTAAGTTTTCTAAAAAAAAAAAAAAAAAAAAAAAAAAAGCTGGGCAGTGCTGGTGCACACCTTCAAGGACAGCCAAGACCACACAGAAGAACTCTATCTTAAAACAATAAAAGGATTTCTTGTAGGTGAGGGCAGGTCCTTGAGTCACCCATGCCCAACTAAGAATGTGGCACACATTGAGTGGTCAACAAATGCTACCAGTATATTTCCCAAGGAGGTTCTGCAGCATTCTAAATTCTAAATCACCCTAGTAATACTTTCTGTAGCTCCTCAGCTGATCCTGATTCCTGGTTTACTTGAAAGGACAAAAAGAACCCCGGGCCCCCCCCCCCCAAAAAAAGCAGTTCTTAGGTTACAGGAACCCTGAGAGACAGACAGTGACCTTCTCCCGCTGGCTGCCTCCAGGGTCTTCTCCAAAGACATTCGGTTCTGTCATCTTTCTATTTTATCAGCTGTGAATTGTTTGAAAAATTCCAAGCAGTTTGTAGGAAATTCAGGAAAGCTCAGCACCTAGGAAAGGAATGGGTTTTGTTTTTCAGCCCAGCTCATTTCTGAGATGTAACTCCATATAGGGCTTTAAAGCATGCTCACTTCCTGAGGTCATCCTTGCAGTAGTTCTGAGTAGTGTGTCTTCTGTGCTACCTTTCCAGAGTATATCTAATCGCAATATAATGCCATGGGTCTCAGATGCAAACCACATTTAATATCTATCATTGTTTGAGGATAAAGCCAGCCCAGTTCTCTTTCTAGACAATCCCAGGTAGAGAGTAGAGATAACAATTTTCTTTTCAAGCAGCAGGAAACTCTCAAGTGGTTTATGTAATACGTGTATTAAAACAAAAGGCCTTCCACAACCTCCACATCAATCTCTACAGGGGCATTTTCCTGGAGACCTGGTGAAATGAGGTAGCTTCTAGGACTACAAGATCATCATTTGAGGCGAGTGGAGAGATGGTGGAGTGGTTTCTAGCACTTGTTGCTCTTGAAGATTCCTAGCACCTAGGATCAATCATCCAGTGTATCTAGTTCCAGGGTGTCTAGTGCCCTCTTCTGACCAGGGATGTACACAGTGAACCTACATACATGCAGTCATAACATTCAAACACATCAAATAAAATAAATAAATCTACATAAATAAGTAAATTCTTTTTAAAAAAATCTCTGAGTAAGAAAAGTACAAGCATGAAATACAAAAGACCTGGTCAGCACGCCTCTCATCCAACACTGGGAGACAGAGGCGGGAAGATCTCTACAAACTGAGTTTCAGGACAGCCAGGGCTACACAGAGGAAACATGTCTCCAAAAACAAAAACAGCAAAAGGTTTGATCATTTGATTAAAAAAAAAATTGTATACTCAAAAGGATTTCTTTAATCAAAAGGAAGAAGCTGGGCATGATAGCACAGGTCTGTAATCCCGGCCCATGGGCGACAGAGACAGGAACAGCTACAAGTTTGAAGCTGACCTAGGCTAATTTCTGGTTCTCCCACCTGCATCTCCTGAAATATAGGATTACTAATATGAACCACCATATCAGATTTTTCTTATCTCAAGGAGCCGTGGAGAAGGAGGACATTACAGACATTTTGCACAAGAGACAACACTTAGTAAAGATCACTATTATACACAAAACTACATTTAAGATCTTATTTCTGAGTGCCAGTGTATAAAATTCTAAATTACATCATTCAGAACTAAAGCTTCTAAGGTTTTGAGAAATGTGTATTGAAAAGCAATGCATATGGCTGGGTGTTGGTGGCACAGACCTTTAATCCCAGCACTTGCAGAGGCAGGCTTATTTCTGAGGGCAGCCTAGTCTACAGAGTGAGTTTCAGGACAGCCGAGGTTACATTGAGAAACCCTATCTCAAAAAAGAAAAATTAACAAGAGAGAGAGAAAGAGAGAGAGAGAGAGAAGGAGAGAAGGAGAGAGAAAGCAAAGCAAAGCTAAGAGTCTGGAGATATGGCTGGGATAAGCTACTTGTGCAAACATGAAGACCTGAGGTCAAATCTCTACCACATTAAAAACTAGGCATGGTGGCACTGCGGCAGCCCAGTCTACATAGAGATTTCTGTATCACCATACAAGTGAGATATATAGTGAGAATTTGTCTCAGAACGAACACACACACACACAGAGAGAGAGAGAGAGAGAGACAGACAGACAGACAGACAGACAGACAGAGAGAGGTTTAAAAAGGAAAAATGGTTCAAAATTACAAGCTTTCATTTTCAACTTCAACTAAGACCCTCCTCTGAACCAGTCTTGTGCTCAGCACTCTGGAAGACTCTACTCCTCCCAGATAAGCCCACCACATCATAAGGGAGGGTTACAAGAACAAGCAACATTCCCATTTCCTCTCTGCTTTCAAACTAACTCATTCTCCGTGGGGTCCTAAAACCAGGACGAGACAGCACCCTTTCTTGGCCCCCTCGGGTTTTGTGTTTTGTTTTCTCCCTCTCACAGCTCTCTCCATCTCTCCCTGGCTTCTGACTGCTGAGTCTTAACCTCATGATTCTGTTCTTGTGGAATTCACTGCAGGCTTTATTCCCCAACCACAACTGAAAGCATCCCTTGGATTAAGTCTTCTTTTCCAAGACAATAGAGGGATTGAGCCCGGGATCCTTGCTTGATATGAGGCTTTGTGGCTGCAGTTTCTGCAGTGCTCGCCTAGGACACTGCAAATAAGAACCAGGCGGCACCCATCTCACCCGTGGATCGTGCCATCTCTGAAACGCCTAACTCAATAACAGACCACTAAGACTTCTCTGTTTTGTTTGTTTTTTTTTTCTCTTTTTCTGACCAATTCATATATTGTGGAACATTATTATACCCTAGTACCACTTCAACCAGTTCTATCTAACAATCTGTATACACCTTAACCCTAGAAGCTCTAAATATGGCCTTATTTGAAAAAGAAGTCTTCAAAGGTATAAGCAAAAATCTTGGCAATGAGATTATCATAGATTTAAGGTGGGTTCTCCATCCAGTGACAAATGTCCTTCTTAAAAAATGAAGAAGGAGATCTGAGACACAGCCATACCCAGAAAGACAATGGCAGGGATCAGAGCAATACCTCTACAAGCCAGAAAGCACCGAGAATTACATGCAACCCCCAGAATCTAGGAAATTACATGCAACCCCCAGAATCTAGGAGAAGACATGCATTTTCTCTCAGAGTCTCCAGAAAGTGCTAAACCTGCCTTTATCTTGGCTTTGAACCTTTGGACTTCAGCCCTCCAATGTTATGAAAGAATAAGTTTCTATTGTTTTAAGCCAGCCAGTTGTGGTAAAACACAATTGCAATCCTAGGAAAGTAATACCACAAATACTAGGCCTTCTTCCTCTATTTTTTTTTTAATGTTTTGAGACAAGCTCTTACTCTGGAGCCCAAGCTGGCTGGCCCTCAGACTCTAGACTCACTGTAATCTTCATAGGTCAGTCTTCTAAGTGCTGGGATAAGGGTAAACCGTCATACTCAGTTCCATAATTTTTAAAATATTTTCCCATTTAATTCATTTGTTTATTTTTAAATGGTTTCATGCTCTGGCAATGCTAGTGTCCAACTTTAATCCCATTACTAGGGAGTCAGAAGCAGGTGGATCTCTGTGAGATCTAATCAAGTTCTACACCACAGTGGTGAGATCCTTGGGGATGAGAGGGGTGCATATGCATATATATATATATATATATATATATATATATATATATATATATATATATATATATGTGTGTGTGTGTGTGTGTGTGTGTATGGTTTTCTGGAACTCACTCTGTAGACCAGGCTGGCCTGGAACTCAGAAAATCACCTGCCTCTGCCTCCCAAGTGCTAGAATTAAAGGCACGCACCACCACTGCCTGGCTATAATTGTTTTATAAGAAAATATGTGAGGATGTTTTCATTTATTTTCTTCTGTGTGTCCAAATGATTCCTTCATTTCAAGGCCCTCCAGGCTAGATCAAGTAGCCCAGAGAGCATTGCTTATGGATTATGGCCTGACACTGGGTAAAGATCATGTCCTAGGCTGATGAGTCAGTTATCCCATTGTAGTGATGATGCCTTCAGCATGAAATCTCCCTCCTCAATTTGCACAGGACTTTGCTCCTGGCCATAAGTGACCCCACCCAAGCCAAGTTAATTAGTGTTCCTTTCATAAATATTTGGAAATAGTACTCCCCCACCCAAATTAGACTTTTAAAGGATTGGACTTGTAAAAAGTATCAACCTCTGGAGTTGGCTATGAGTACTGTTCACCCTAACACTGAATTTCAAAGGAAACTACTCTAAGGAAAACCAAAGAAGGCAGGGCCTGGTAGAACTACCTTCATTTCCAGACCCAGAGATCACAAGGTGAAGGACTTTCTGGGCTACAGATTGAACTCAGGGCCAGATTTGTCCAGTTACAGCCTGTCTCAAAACAGAAAAGTAAAAAAAAAGGTTAGGAGGCAAGATCTTTAGGAGTTCAGGATTATCCTAGTCTATATAGAGAGTTCCAGACCAGCCAGAATACATAGCATGACTGTCTCAAAGACTGCCCGCCCCCCCACCCCCAAGGAGTCTGAGGATATGTAGAGGAATTTCACATCAAAAGACCTAGGTCTGTGTGATCTGGCTGGAATGCAGACACGCCTTTAATACACACCTTTAATCCCAAACAATAAAGGTAAAGTTTAGTTTGTAGAAGAAGCACCAATGTTTGAAAGTGATGTCTGATTGAGTGGTAGACAAAATTATGAATCAGAGAAAGATTTGACAGAATTAGTATATGCCCAACTCTCAGGAAAACAATAGAGAAAAGAGAAGCTACTTGAAAGTGCAGAGAGAGGGAGGAGAAAGGGCAATCTTACTGGGACAGTTGTACAGAGACAGGTTATAGAACGAGAACAAACTAGACACAGGTGAAGACAGAAGGAGCCAGAGAGTGAGTCAGAAGATTAGAACAGATTGCTAGAAGGAGAGTTAAAAGAAGCCAGATTGAATCCATCATCTTGGAGATGAGTTTGAGCCAGAACAGCTGAGTTAAATCAACTAGCCAGCCATCAGAAAGAGTAAGAAAGGGTGAGCTAATTCAACAGCAAGTCTCAGAGGCTGAAAACATGCTAGACCAAGATTAGGTTGTATGGAAGCTTCCAGGACTAGGCCTAGGCTAGCAGAGGCAGTGAGCCTCTGAGATGACAATTACATCAGGCAAGTAAGTAAACGATACTTGAATAGGGGTATAGTTGTCTGACAGAGTGTTTATCTACCGTGCATAAGGCAACCCCAATGCTGAAAATGGAAGGAAGGAAAGAAGGAAAGTCATATGAATAGAATAGAGTTAAAGGACTGAATGACTACAAGGAGTAACCAATTTTCTGCATTGCTGTGATTTGAATATGTCTGATTCTTCAAAGTTCTCCTGCTGGAACCCATCATTATTGTAACACTATTCTCAATAGCCAAATTATGGAATCAGCCTAGATATCTATGATCATATCAATAGTCAACATACCTCCAGTTCCAGAAGTTCCAATGCACTCTTCTGGTTTTTACAGGTGCTGGCGGGACTTGTAAAGTACAGATATACATTACAGATAACACTCATGCACATAGAATAAAAATAAATCCAAAAATTTTAAATTGTGAGAAAGGGTCTCATTATGTATCCCCAGCTAGCCTCTGCCACCCTAGGGTTGGTCTTAAAGACATACTACCGCAGTGCTGCAGTGCTGTGGTGGTGCACGCCTTTAATCCCAGCACTTGGGAGGCAGAGGCAGGCGGATTTCTGAGTTCTGAGGCCAGCCTGGTCTGCAGAGTGACTTCCAGGACAGCCAGGGCTATTGAGAGAAACCCTGTCTCAAAAAACCAAAAAATAAACTAAAATAAAAATAAAAATGAAATGGATGGATGTGCTAATGTATTGTGAAATAATCCAGCCTGGGAAAGAAAAATATGAGGCTTTTCCCCTCCCCTATATGCAATCTAGAGTTTTACAAAAAGACATGAAAGTTAAAAAGAGGACCAATAGGAGAGAAAAAGGAAAGAGAGTGATGGGGAGATGGCTGTGATGGAGTACAGCATGTACTTGTATGAAAACATCATAATAAAACGAGCTCATGTGCTGGGGACATGATCCACAATGTAATTGAGAGGTGGTGTCACCTTTAAGAGTAAGGTCCAGTGGAAGGGAATTGGGTCATGGGGCAAGACTCTGAGGGACAGATTAAGGCCCATCTCCAGAGCATCCATTAGATCTCAAGAGACTGGATTAGTTACCGTGAGTATTAATTGATACGTTGTGAGTCCAGCTTCCTTCGTTTCCCCTCGTGCTCGCTCTCTCTCTCTCTCTCTCTCTCTCTCTCTCTCTCATAGGCTCACTGCTCTCATTCACACCTCCAGCACATGATGTCCCCTGTAGTGTTATATGCTCTAAAATTCTTAGCAGACCAGTAATGCTGTCAGCTTTGGTCAGAGAAGCTTCTGTTTTAGTGGGCAGCAGTTATCACAGAGAGTCTAAACTGGTCAAAATTCTGAAAATAAGTGACCGTCGAGTGTTCAGTCCAAAATGGAACATCTGTATCACACCAAGGCTCAGGGAATATCACAGAAGTGGTTACAAAAAATATGGACGAACCTGAGTGGGAAAGGGGTGGAATGTTGGAGAACACTGTCTTCTGGGCATGGCATGGTTTGCACTCTTGAACTCCTGGCAAGTTGTGACCACAAGAATAAGACATGCACAAGCTTCAGCTGGTCAACATTCTGACAGGAAGGTGGGAGGGGCTCCCAAGGCCCCACCCCTCTTTAAAGATTTATAGGCAGTTAACTGCTATTTGTAAGGAGTGACTCATGGGGCCTCGCCCCTCCTGGAGGATCTATAGGCAATTAGTGTCGCTGTGGTGGGAGAGACATTTTCTTCAGTGATACAGCCACTGGTCAATTGCCCATGCTCCTATAAATAACTCTTCATCCTGCACAAAACCCTAATGCACACGCAGAGACTTGAGCAGGAAGGGAAGGAGGGAAGGAGGCTGGTGAGCGTGTGAGAGGGATAAGAGGATAATGAGAGGTGAATATGATCCAAGTGCATCATATGCATTCATGAAAATGACACCGTGAAACCCATTATTATGTGTAATTAAAATATGCTAATTAAAAACTTTTAAAAATAGATCTTTATCAGATGTGACTCCTCAAGCTTGAACTTTTCAGCCTTCAAATTCATGAGGCAAGGGAAATCTTTGTTTGTTTGTTTGTTTGTTTTTTGGATTTGATTTTTTCGAGACAAGGTCTCTCTGTGTAGCCCTGGCTGTCCTGGAACTCACTCTGTAGACCAGGCTGGCCTCGAACTCAGAAATCCGCCTGCTTCTGCCTCCCAAGTGCTGGGATTACAGGCATATGCCACCACTGCCCGGTGGAAATCTTTTTAATAAAGCACCCACCCTTGGGTATTTTGTTATAGCAATATAACATTGTGACATTAATTTAGAGTTTCCTGACACCAGACTGAGTTCTCATATTAACACTAGTAGGGCTTGGGGCAAGAGTATTAATGGAGACCCACATGCCATTTGTCAAAATTCTTAAAGGTTCTAAGTCAAATATACACCATTAAACTAAAAAAAATAAAAAATAAAAATAAAGTCTGCTTATATCCAATACATCTTCATGAAAACTCAGAAAACTAAATTCAATTTTTTTGTTGTTTTTTTTTTGTTTGTTTTTTGGATTTGTTTTTTTCGAGACAGGGTTTCTCTGTATAGCCCTGGCTGTCCTGGAACTCACTCTGTAGACCAGGCTAGCCTTGAACTCAGAAATCCACCTGCCTCTGCCTCCCAGAATGCTGGGATCACAGGCGTGCGCCACCATAGCCCGGCTTAAATTCAAATTTAATATTCAAGGCTCCTCAGAGTTCTGACACATGCAAAGCATGGAGGAGCTAGAGTGATGGCCCTTGTCCTCTTACCCCTGGCTTCACCCTGCACGGTCAGAGTAGCCCTTGTTTAAGAATCCGAGCTCTTTCCACCCATCCCTTCCTCACAGCTGTCCCTTGGCCACCTTTGGGTCTATCTAAAGGTGCTGACACTGCGCTCTCTGTTCTTAGGAAAACTCATCCAGCCGGGCAGTGGTGGAGCATGTCCTTTAATCCCAGCACTTGGGAGGCAGAAGCAGGAGGATCTCTGTGAATTCAAGGCTAGCCTGGTCTGCAGAGTGAGTTCCAGAACAGTTATGGCTACACAGAGAAACCCTGTCTGAAAAAAACTAGAGAGAGAGACACACAGAGAAAGACAGAGATACAAAGACAGAAAGATAGAGACAGCGATACAAAAGAGAGAGAGGGAGAGACACAGAGAAAGACAGACATACAGAAGGATGGATATATATATATATATATATATATATCCTCTCTAATTTCATCAGTCAGGTCTTGAGGCTGTCTCCCTTGGAAGAAGTTTTGGTCCTCTTCCTTGGAAAGCCTTTATTGTTCTCTCTGGGGATGTTGGACATATACTTGCTGTGAGTTCTGTCTATCATTCCTCCATCCAACTTTACATTCATAGATTGAGTAATAATAATAATTAATTTAATATTAATATTAATTATTGTTATTATATATGGAGAGAGAGAGAGAGAGAGAGAGAGAGAGAAACACATCCAAGGGAAGAACCTATGAAGTTCTTGGAAACAAACAGAGGCTTTGTAAGCAGGAAACTCCAGATACTGAGGATGGTCCAGAAGTGAGAGGCAAGGATTTGGGATAAATAATTCACTCCCTTTGTCCCAGGGGATTTCTTTTCCTAAGGAGAGGAGCTGGCACAGAAAAGGGCCCAAGCAAGACCCTTTAGACACAGGGTCCAAACCAGAGCTGTTTCTTTTTCAGCTCTAATAGAAACTGTTTATATAAATATTTATTTAAATTATGATCCAGCTAGATTCTGTTACTTGCAACTTAAGAATCCCAAAGGCCCCTGCCAGTTTTATTGTCTGTTCCCTGGTGGGCTAGAGCGGTGTCTGGTACAAGCCCTAATGCCCACCAAATGTGTCAGAAGCAAAGAGGTAGTTTTTGCTGTAAGTTCTGCCATCTATGGAAAATTATTTTAGATTACTCATTGTGACTTTACCCTTCCAACAACATATAGTATGTACATTATATCTCTAATTAGAGATTTTGACCTTAATAGCCCAAACCCTAAAATATTACATTATTTCTGAAACTATATTCATTATCATATCAGAGTTTATGAGTTCTGCCTCTCATCTGGTTTGGCATTACTCCAAAATGAGAACAGTGTTCAGATATTAGGCATCAAAGAGTGTAAAATGTCCTCTCTAATCTCATCAGTCAGGTCTTGGAGCTGTCTCCCTCGGAGGAAATTTTGGTCCTCTTTCTTGGAAAGCCTTCATTGTTTTTTCTGGGGATGTTGGACATATACACTCCTCCATCTAACTTCACATTCATAGATTGAGTAATAATAATCTGTTCTGAACCATGCAGTCAAATGCCACCATGAGCATGATAGCTAAGACAGACTAGAACTTCCTGCTAGACCTGCCTGACAACTTGACTCTTAGGAGCCTGCGAGTGTGTCTAGTGATACACCATTTCACTCACAAAACAACTGAGAATCACTGTGCATGTCTGGGTTCCCAGCTGCTCTTCAACAAGAAGTAGGAAGACCCCTAACCTAGTGGTCAACAGAGTGACACCCCGCCTCTTAAAGAGAGATAAGAGGCAAGTGGACCTCTGAGTTTGAGGCCAGTCTGTCCACAGAGCTGTTCCAGGCCAGTCAGGGCTACACAGAGAAACCCTGTCTCCAAAAAGTCAAAACAACAACAACAAAATTGCTTGGATGAAACCTAAATAAGTAGCATACTACCAAGCTTGGACCTCCAAATGAGTGAATTTCTGGCAATGAGGGATTTGACTTTCTTCTGGGTCTTAAGCTTCTGATTTGGTACCCTGGATTGGCTGTGACAATGTCAAATACAAAGTTGGAACACTAAGGATGTTTAGGAGCCTGGAAGAGTTCCTCATTAACATTGTGATTGTTTTTTATTTCCTGGGGTTCATAAGTTATCTGGGGATCTTCTGGGCCTAAGGGTATAACTCAGTCATAGACAGCACACTTAGCATGCCTGAAGCTGTGGGTTCAATCCCCAAAATTAATAATACTAACAACAACAATATAGATGTCATAGCCTGTGTTTATATCATATGTGATATTTCCTGTCATCAACTTTTATGAAGATTAAGCAAAATTGCTGAAGTTATAAAGGGACACCTTCAATCTTGAGTCTTTCATAGGGGACACTATCACTGTTGTCACAATATGACTTTAGTTGTGACTAAAACCCAGCTTAAGCCAAATAAAAGTTCACGTCAGGAGCAGAGGGCAGAGATGCTATAACCATGTATGATAGCTAACTTTGGCTGTCAACTTAACATATCTGGGAAGAGAGAGCTTCGGTTGAAGAATTTCCCGATTATATTTGTCTGTGTATATGTCTGTGTATGTCTGTGGGCATGTTCTTGATTGGTAATTGATGTAGGAGAACTCAACACCCCATGGCTAGTACCATCTCTAGACAAGGGGGAATAGGTTATATAAGAAAGGTAGCTGAAGTGTTTGAGCAAGCCAGTAAGGAGCATTCCTTCACGGTTTCGCTTCTGTTCCTGCTTGAACTTCTACCCTGACCCCTCTCCTTGATGGTCTGTAACCTGTGAAATGGAATAAACCCTTTCCTTCCCAAGTTGCTTTTGGTCTGGGCATTTATCACAGCTGTAGAAAAGTAACTGGAACACAGTGTTAGCAAGATTCTGACTCGTTCTCTGTTCCCTTCCCTTGAGATGCTTCCCCAAGGATGGATTCAGCAGATCAGGCTTACACTCTGCCCAAAAATCAATCCTATCCAGCAGAATATAAGTTTTGTCATATGATAACAGAGAAATTCTGGGGGACAGGCTTGTCCCATTGGGTCCCATTGTCACCCTGGAGCTAATCACTGAGTCTAGTTAAAGAGAATGCTTTCTTTGGTTTGGTTTTGGTTTTGGTTTTCTGAGATAGGATTTCTCTTGTGTAGCTCCAACTGTCCTATAACTCACTTTGTAAACCAAGCTGGTCTTGAACTCAGAGATCTGCCTGCCTCTGCCTCCTGTTAAAGGCATGTGTCACTAGTGGCTTCCTTTCTTTAGAATTCAACCATTTTCTTTTTTCTTTAAATTCATTTATTTTAAAGATAAAGATGATGGTGATGATGATGATGGGGGGGGGGGGCTAGTGAGTTAACTCAGCTGGTAAAGACACTCACTATGAAGCCTGACAACCTGAGTTCAATCTCAGAACCTCCGTGACAGAAAACCAGAAACAACTCAAGTTGTCTGCTATGATGTCTGAAACAGTACCATAGCATGTAATCATATAAAGTAAATGTAGATAGTAATTTTTTAAAGGAACTGTAATGGCCTGGAGAGATGGCTTGGCACTTTAGAGAGCACTTGTTGCTAATACAGAGGACTCAGGTTCAAATCCCAGAGCCCATATAGTGATTCACAGCTATCCTTAAATACAGTGTGTGTGGGGGTGGGGTGAGGGCAGGCACTGATGCTCTCTCTTCTGACCTCTGCAGGCTCCAGGCATACATATATACATGCAGGCAATGCATTCATACACACAAAATAAAAATAAATAGAATCTATGGTGTAGCAAACCCTAAACAATCAAGTTTATCAATGGTTCTTTAAGGTGATTTCTCTTTTGTTTGTTTGTTTGTTTTTGTTTTTTGTTTTTTGTTTTTTGTTTTTTGAGACAGGGTTTCTCTGTGTAGCCCTGGCTGTCCTGGAAGTCACTCTGTAGACCAGGTTGGCCTCAAACTCAGAAATCCACCTGCCTCTGTCTCCCAAGTGTTGGTATCAAAGGCGTGCACCACCACTGCCCAGCAGGTGATTTCTTTTTTAAGATTTATTTTATGTATATGAGTACACTGTAGCTGTCTTCAGAAGAGGGTGTCCATTACAAATGGCTGTGAGCCACCATGTGGTTTCTGGGAATCAAACTTGGGACCTCTGGAAGAGCAATGGGTTCTCTTAACCACTGAGCCATCTCTCCAGCCCCCAAGGTGATTTCAAAATTCATTCCTCTCAGTTAATACAGACTTCCTGGGTTATTTTCTAGAGTCTGAGTTCTCAAACTACATCTTGTGCTTACCCTAAGTCCATTACCCTAAGTCACATTCCATTCTTGGAACAACAAAAACAGCGGAAAAAGAGAGAGAGAGAGAGAGACAGAGAGAGAGAGAGAGAGAGAGAGAGAGAGAGAGAACTGTTGCCTTGGCCTTTCCAGGGGTGATAGCTTCTCCTTGTTCTCCTTGTACGTTTTGAACTTTGAACATTTCACCAAACTAAAGCTTTAAGTGGAGGACCCTGAGTGGAATCAGAGAAAACGGAAATATTTGGCTCTTTCCTGATTTTATTTTTCTATGGCTTCTATATCCAGATGAAGATAGAATATTCAGGTACCTTGTCCCTGTGTTTTTTAAACACTTCAATTTGATCTTGATCCCCACCAATGTGCTTCCCTCTCCTGAATACCACCAAGGTCTATGATCACAGACGTTTTCACCCCTCCTCTCTTTCCAAGCTGTGTGGGACACTTGAATGTTCAGCTTAAATGTGGCCCTCTGTGATGGGAGATGGCTTGAGTGCTTTTTATATATGAATTATTCCATTAAAAACCTCAGGAAAATGAACTTGGTGGTAACATGCTTATAATCTCAGCAGTCAGGGGTGGAGGCGCATTTGAAGCAATCACACATTTGAAGCAATTTGGAGCTATGTATCAAGACTCCTTCCTGTCTTTAAAATAATTACAATGACAGCCTCTCTCTCTCTCTCTCTTTTTTAATTTGGTTTTTTCAAGACAGGGTTTCTCTGTATAGCCCTGGCTGTCCTGGAACCCAGGCTGGCGAACTCAGAAATCTGCCTGCCTCTGCCTCCTAAGTGCTGGGATTACAGGTACAATGCATCCTCTTAAAGTCTGGCAATCTTTTGCCTGTCACCCCTCTTCCCAGGATTCTCCCTTCACCAAAGGTGAGCTCCTTTCCTAGCTGGCCTTCTCTTGTGAGAGAGCTAAGTATCCCCTTCTCTTTTTCATGGATGTGCTTCAGCCTTGAATGCTATCGCTGGAATCCCTCCTTAGCTAGGAGTCCTGCTTACTTACCCACAGCCTCCTTGGGTGGTGTTGTTTGCTTGCTGTTGTTTTAAAGGTAAGGTGGTCTCAGGCACTCTAGGCTCTCCTGGAACTTGCTATGTAGCCAATGATGACATTGAATTTCTAATGTTTCCACCTCTGAAGTACTGGGATAAAGGCATGTGCCCCCCATACCTAATGTTGATTTTAGTATGTGTGTATGTATGCGTACTTGTATATGCACTTGTGTATGTAGGTACATGTCAATGGAGGCCAGACATTGACATCTGATGTGCCCGGTATCGCTCTATACCTTGTGTTTTTGAGACAATATCTCTACCTGAACCTGGAGCTCCCCAGTTCAGCTAGACTGTCAGCCAGTGAGCTCTAAGACCACACCTGTCTCTAGCCACCTCCTTCCAGCACTGGGGTTACAGACTGTGCTACTGCACTCAGCCTTCACATGGGTGCTGGCGTCTTCGTGTTTGTTCGACAAACACTTTACCAATTATGCATCCCCAAGCTTGGTTTTATGCATACTAGAGATAGAACTCATGGCTTCCTGCATAGTAATAGGCAGTCTACCAACTAAGCCATAGCACAGCCCCCATGTTCTGTCTTTTCGTTTCTAGTCTCATGTTTCTTTCCCCAGAACTTAAAGATCTACTATTAGATCCACTACTGGGGGCTAGAGAGATAGCTCATTAGTTAAGTGTTTATTGTCCCATCAGAGGACCGGGAGTTCAGATTCTAACATTTCACAAAAGCCTATAACTCCAGATTCAAGGGATCTGATGTCTTCTGCTGGACTCTGCAGGCAGCTGCACACATATGAATGCATATATGCATGCACACACACATAAATAAAATTAAATTAAATATTTGAAAAGTCCCGCTGTTAGATATTTCTCCTGTTTAATCCTCACGCATAAAGTTGTGAATCACCAGAATCCTTGATGGACATCTACAATCACTCCTGTTGAATGATTTTACCTGTCTTTTTCTTAATATTTTTAAGAACTGGTGTCTCACTGTGTTGACCAGCCTGGTCCTGAACTCCTGAGTTCAAGAGTTGGCCACAGCCTCCTAAGAAGCCAGGGAGGGGGAGGCACATGGCAAGGACTAGGTTTTCTTTATTTGGTGATCTGGCCAGTCTTCCTTTCTTTCCTTGTATTATTTTCAACAGTCCTGGCAGCTGGAATTTCTCCCAAAACTTTATCCTGGAACTGATCTAATACACTGTGGTTATACGCAAGATCTGTTGATTGGAGATTGGACCTCTGGTTACTCGACCTTCTGCCTTCCATGGGAATTTATCCAGGCTCAATTCATATATGTACGTGTATTATCCCCACTCGCTGACATAGCGGATTATCTGAATAGCCCTGTAGTTGCCTTTAGAGCATTCAGCACTTAGCCAACGAACCCTGAGACCCTGAAACCTCCCCCTCACCACACTCAGAAGCTCCTCCGCCATGCCTTGTATCTGCTACTCAGAACTCTCAGTGGCTCAGTGGAATGCTCTGAGCAAGGAAGCTCTTTCCTCATACTCTGAGTGACTTTTCCCCCAAATACCATTAACTTTCAGGTACTCCCAAGTCACTACATTAACTGAACGGCCTTTCTCAACTGCCCTCAGCAATTGGATCAGTGACTTTTGTCTGGGGCTAGTATGTGGTTTTAGCATGCTGAACACATTCGAAAATATATCTTATGACCAGGCAGTGGTGATGCACACCTTTAATCCCAGCATTAGGGAGGCAGAGGCAGAGGCAGAGGCAGAGGCAGATCTCTGAGTTTGAGACTAGCCTGGTTTATGGAGTGAGTTCCAGGACTGCCAGGTCTACACAAAGAAACCCTGTCTTGAAAAATGAAGAAGTACAAGGAGGAGGAGGAGCATGAGGAGAAGAAGAGATAACTAAGACAGTCCCATCAGGGACTGATGAGATAGCTTAGTGGTTGCCCTTCCAGATGACCTAAATTCCATCTCTAGCACCCACATGACAGCTGACAACTGTCTGTAACTGCAATTCCAGGGAGAGCCAATGCCCTCTTCTGGCCTCTGTAGGCACTGTGCAAACATGCATTCAGGCAAAATACCAATGCACATAAAATAAACTTTTTTTTGGTATTTTTCAAGACAGGATTTCTCTGTGTAGCCCTGGCTGTCCTGGAACTCACTTTGTAGACCAGGCTGGCCTCGACCTCAGAAATCCGCCTGCCTCTGACTCCCAAGTGCTGGGATTAAAAGTGTGCGCCACCACCGCCTGGCTAAACCTCTTTTTAAGTGTTGTTTTACTGCTTGCTAATAATTTGATTTTGTTGTTGCTATTGTTGTTGATTTTGAGACAGGGTATCTCAGTGTTTCCCTGGCTGGCCTCAGTCTTGGAAATCCACCTGCCTCTGCCTCCTGAGGATTAAAGGTGCATGCCACCACTGCCTGGCTAGAATAGGATAATTTTAAAACATAAAACTCAGGTTTTGAGCCAGGTGGTGGTGGTATACGCCTTTAATCTGTCACTGTCTTCAGTCTCACCAGACGAGGGCATCTGATCCCATTACAGATGGTTGTGAGCTGCCCTGTGGATGCTGGGAATTGAACGCAGGACCTCCGGAAGAGCAGTCAGCGCTCTTAACCACTGAGCCTTCTCTCCAGCTCCCCAGGTTGGCCTCTTAACTCCAGAAATCCACCTGCCTCTGGCTCCCAAGTTCTGCGATTAAGGCATGCACTACCACACCTCGTGACAATATGCTTTCTCTCTAGAGATAGTAAGGATAATCAAATATAATCCTCAACAATCTTCTGATAACCTCAGATAAGCTGGAGAGATGACTGCCTCAGACCTTCATATGTATGAACAGCTCAAAATGGCCCATAACTCCAGTTTCAGAGGATCTACATACCCCTCTGGCCTCTACAGGCACCTGTACTCATGTGCACATAGTCCAGTACATAATTAACATAAAACAAGTTTCTTTAAAACTTTCAGATAGAATGTATAGCCTAAGGCAGATTTCTGAGTTCGAGGCTAGCCTGGTCTACAGAGTGAGTTCCAGGACAGCCAGGGCTACACAGAGAAACCCTGTCTCGAAAAATCCAAAAAAAAAAAAAAAAAAAGAATGTATAGCCTATATATCATTGGGCCATTTCTCTGTAACTACTCAGACTGTTTAACAACTTTTTTGTTAAAGTTATTCTAACATGAACAAATCCTTCCCTACTTATAGGAATGAACTGTCCAATGATTCTCAAGGCAGTGGTGAGTCCTTCTGTGCTTGGTCCTCTTGCAGCTCCACTACTTTGCATTTTCTGTGGCAGATTCACCAAAGAACTTACCCCATCTCCAGTAGTGATCACATGCAACAAATGATGTTGGCTTCCAGGAGCGATAATGCCTTCTGTCCTGGTGAGTTTGGAAAGTGCCTCTTTTAGGTGAGGATAACTATCACTGCTGCTACTATGTAATTTCTTCTTTCCCACTGTGTTAGTTTCTTGAGATCTGGGATATTCAGACTTCTCCATCCCTTGTTATTTTAATAGAACTCCACATGGGGGCTGGAGAGATGGCTCTGGTTAAGAGAGACGGAGTCAGTTAAGAGCACTAACTGCTCTTCCGCAGGTCCTGAGTTCAAATCCCAGCAACCACATGGCTCACAACCATCCATAAAGAGATCTGATGCCTTCTTCTGGAGTATCTGAAGACAGCTACAATGTACTTAACATATATTAAATAAATAATCTTTAAAAAATAAAAAGAACTACACATGGGAGTTGTGAAGGAGGAAAGAATGAAGGATGGCTGTGCTAACCTCCAGCTCTCTCTCTTCTCACAGAGAATATATTAGGACCACTACGCAACCATTTTACCCCATGTTTGTCCTTCTGTGTACACTACAAACCCATTTACCACAGTGTGTGACATTTTATTAGCCTCCTAGTCAATGCTCATTGAGGGGCTACTAGAATAGCTATACATACAAAGTACAGTAAAGACATAGAAAAGGGTCTTTTCTGGAGACATTTGAGTGAGAACCAAATGAAAGGGAGAAGCCTGTTGGAGATTGGTTCTAATGCTTTGATTCAATCAGGAATCTGCATGTCTAAATGCTAAAGGTCCTTGACCCCCAGTTGGTTTTTGACCAATCAATAAAGATGCCAGCAGCCAATGGATGGACACGAGATACAGGGCAGGACCCTTAGAGTTATGCTGGCTAGAATTCAGGGAGGAAAAAACAGAGGATCACCAGGATGTGGTGGGAAACAGAAGAGGAGAGCTGCAGGAGACCTAGCCAACGAGCCACTGGTCGCTTCCCTGACTGGGCCTAGGGTGAGAGGGGAAGGTTAAGGAGTGGCCAGTCGTTGAGTTAGCCAAGGTATTTAAAAAATAAGCTAATCTATGTGTGACTTTCATTCACGAATCCAAAGAATTTCTGGGTGGGTGGCTGGAAGTGAGGGAGCACAAAGTGGCGTAGCACAAACTCGCCACTACAGAAACTCCTCTTAGAGAACGTAGGAAAAGTGGTTCTTAGAACTTGGTCTTAACAGATAAAAATAAGACTTCTCAAGGCAAGCCAACCATGACCACACAACAATCAGGAAGCTGAGCAATCGGAATTCAAGTCCAGCCTGGGCTGCAGAGTAAGACCCTGCCTGGGAAAGAGAAGACAGGAATGAAGGAAATAATTTACCAGACAGAAGAAAAAATAGAGGCCGAGCCATTAAAAGAAATCCAAGCTAAGCAGAGTGGTACACGCTTGTAATCATTCAAGAGATGCAGCCAAGGGAATCATGAGCCTGATGTCAACCTGAGATACACAGAGAGGATGAGAGAGAGACAGAGACAGAGAACAGTGTCAAACAAGACAGAAACTTCTTTTTCCTTTCATATAGCAGCTTAGAAGTAGGCTATCCAGATCAGTTAGAGGACTCTCTATATATGCTATGTCAAGATTTTTATTATTTTATTTTTTCTTATTTTATTTGAAACAGGGTCTCTCTGTGTAGCCATGACTATCCTAGAACTCTCCAGGCTAGTCCCAAACTCATAGAGACATGCCTGTCTGTGCCCCTGGAGTACTAGGATCAAATATGTGCACCACCATGCCCAACTATAAAATTCTATCACTGAAAGAAGGACAGAATGGGTATGGCCATGAATTCCAGCTTAGGGGACACTCTGAACAAAACTCTTCCACATAAAGCAGGAACAGACTATTTGAAGAACAAAATATGTTCACATTTGCCTAAAATGCAGAGTGTAAGCAGCTGTCATAAGTTTCTGTGTCTTGTTTCACCACCCTTTACCTACTTGCAACACAGAGGCATCCTTCCACCGCTGCCTCAGCCAGAGAACAGGACCAGAGAGGCCCCAGGAGCTTGCATATCTATCCTCCCTCTACCTAGAACATTCCTTTTCCCACACCTTTACTATGCACCACTTTCCTGTCCTTTAAGTCTCAGTTCAAATTTCACGTCTTCAAAATCCATCGTTTTCCTTCACATTGCCAGCCAAAGCGCTGTGCTCCACATCCACTTTCACTGTGGGATTCTTTGTTTTGGTTTTCGATTTTTGAGACGGGGTGTCTCTGTGCAGCCCTGGCTATTCTGGAACTCACTCTGTAGACCAGGCTGGCCTCCATCTCAGAGATCCACCTGCCTTTGTCTCCTGAGTGCTGGGATTAGAGGTGTGTATCCCACCCCCACCCATCCGACCAGGATCCTTTTTTTAAAAATAAGATTATCTTTTTTATGTATATGAATGTTTCTTCTGCATGTATGCATGTGTGTACCACATTCCTGCTTGGTGCTCTCAAAATCCAGAAGACAGCATCAGATCCCATGCACCTGGAGTTACATTGTGAGCCACCTGCCACATAAAATCTGGGAACTGAATCCAGGTCCTCTGCAAGAGCAGCAAATGCTTTTATTTTTATTTTTTATTTATTTTTTTAAGATTTATTTATTTTATGTATATAAGTACACCATCCCTGTCTTCAGACACACCAGAAGAGGGCATCAGATCCCATTACAGATGGTTGTGAGCTGGGGATTGAACTCAGGACCTCTGGAAGAGCAGCCAGTGCTCTTAACCACTGAGCCATCTCTCCAGTCACTGAGCCATTTCTAAAACTGCCTTTTCCCAAATCCATCTTCTCTTGAGGCAAGATTTCTCACTGAAAAACAGCATTTTTTCAGCTGGAGCTCATCAATTCAACCAGGCTGGCTGGCCAATGAGTTCTTGGGATCCATCTTTTTAAACTGTTACCTGCTAACCCTCCACCTTCCCAGAGCCACGGTTACAGACTTCACGTAAGTGCCGGAAATCTGGACTCGGCCTCATGTCTGCACTGCAGTAACATGCTAACTGAACCATCATCCAGCCCCCTAGTGCCTTTTTTTAATTTTTATAAGCACTTACTGCTATCTAAAAAAATAAATGCACTTAAACAGATCCTTTAATTTGTTTAATTTTTAAAAAATGTATTTGTGAGCTGGGCGGTGGTGGCGCACACCTGTAATCCCAGCACTCTGGGAGGCAGAGGCAGGCAGATTTCTGAGTTCGAGGCCAGCCTGGTCTACAGAGTGAGTTCCAGGACAGCCAGGGCTATACAGAGAAACCCTGTCTCAAAAAAACCAAATCCAAAATAACCAAAAAAAAAAAAAAAGTATTTGTGTATGCCTGTATATGAGACTAAGTGTTACAGAGGCCTGTGGAGGTCAGAGGGCAATTTATAGGGATGGGTTCTCTCCTTCTACCATACAGGCACCAGGGATCCAGTTCAGGTCATTAGGCTTCAAGGAAAGTGATTTTAGCCAACGATAATTATCTCAATAGACAGTGTTTGCTTGTTTCTTTGAGACTGAATTTCATGTAGCCCAGGCTGGCCTAGAGCTTAGTATATGGTCAAGGATGATCTTGAACTCATGATCCTCCTGACTCCACCACCATGATCAGCTTTTTAAATCTTATTTATTTTGGGGGTGCTTTGAGATAGTAGCTTACCTCAAGCTCACATACTCCTGCCTTAGCTTTCTGAGTGTTATATTAACACCTTTCCAGGTCCATTTTAAACCACTCTAAAAGAAAGCAGAATATATACTTTTCCACGTTATATCTGTTTCATGGTAAAAATGCTGTTTTTCAATGGATGGTGATGACTCATGCCTTTAATCCTAGCACTTGGGAGGCAGAGGCAGGCAGATCTCTGAGTTCGAGGCCAGTCTGATCTACAGAGTGAGTTCCAGGACAGCCAGGGCTACACAGTGAAACCCTGTCCAAAAAAAAAAAAAAGCATGTTATCTGTGTCCTAGCACTTGGGAAGCAGCTTGGGCCTCTACTGAGCCATCTCACCAGCCCCACGGCCCCTTTTGTTTTCCTTAAATGACTAAGGAAACACACAAACAATTGTAAGGAAAAGAAACTATTTTAATGGTTGGATTCCAAAGAAAGGAAGCCAAGGGTTTTTTGTTTTGTTGTGTTGTGTTATGTTATGTTTTTTGAGATAGGGCTTCTTTGTATAGCCCTAGCTGCCCTGGAACTTACTCAGTAGACCAGGCTGGCCTTGAACTCAGAAATCTGCCTGCTTTTGTCTCTAGAGTTCTGGGATTAAAGATGTGTACCACCAAGCCTGGCTAAGATTTTTTTAAGTTTTTTTTAAAGATTTATTTATTTATTATATGTAAGTACACTGTCTTCAGACACACTAGAAGAGAGCGTCAGATTTCATTATGGATGGTTGTGAGCCACCATGTGGTTGCTGGGATTTGAACTCAGGACCTTTGGAAGAGCAGTCAGTGCTCTTAACCGCTAAGCCATCTCTCCAGCCCCATTTTTAAGTTTACTTATTTTTATTTTCAGTAAATATTTTGCTTTCATTTAAGCAAAGTTATTTCTTTATTAATGTGTGTGTGTGAGGGGGTGGTGAGAGAGAGAGAGAGAGAGAGAGAGAGAGAGAGAGAGAGAGCGGGAGGGTCCTGTCGATGTAGTTACGAGTAGTTCTGAATCATCATGTGGATGTGTTTGGAGTCGAATTCTGGTCTTCTGCAAAAACAAATGATCTTAGCCAACCACTAAGCAGTCTCTCCAATCCCTGTTTTTTGTTTTGTTATGAGACAAGGTCTCATTCTGTAGCCCAGGATGGCTTAAAACTCTGACTTCAAACTTCTGGCAATCCTTCTGCCTCAGTCTCCAAAGCGTTGAGATGATAAACCATCATGCTTGCTGTCTTTTTAAATTTTTATGAAAAAAAAAAAAGCAATAGATAGAATTCATTGCCTGCTCTGTTTCAGTGAGAAGATTTCCTCTGTGGAAAATGGGATCGTATGTGACATTTCTGACCATGAAGAATCACATTCTGCCTCCTGGAATCAAGAGTACTCTCCACAAAAGACATCTGTGCTGAGGCAGCAATTACCATGTGCTTGTCATCAGATCAGCACCAGGGTCTTCCCCGGGTGTCTCGGAGCTGCCACTGCCCCTGAACTGAATGGGGCATTTACCACACTGTTATAGATAGATCAGCTGACCATCATGCACAGGCCCCAAGAGCCTATCAATTAGCTCCTGTTCGTTTGTTAGCCCCTGTCCAAACACACAAACAGTCTGGCTCTGGCCCTGCAGTCACATTATCAGTCTCCTCCAGCCTCTGGACGAGTGATAAGACATGAGCTTGCTGTCCTCCACCATCCCTCATCTCCCCTTGGATAAAGTGTCAGTTAATTAGCTAATGTGAGTAAACACGCCTGAAGCCGATTTAAAAAAAAAAAAAAAAGCTCAGCCAGGCTATTGTCCTGGGCCCCTCCGAGAAGCCCTGTCCATCCCTAAGTCTGCCCACAAGATTCCCCTTCAGCCTCTCATTCAGAAAGCTACCCAGGGACCAGTGAGGTGGCCCAGCAAGTAACCCAAGCTTGAACACCCCAGTTAGATACCCAGGGCCCACACAGTGGAAAAAGAAAGCCAACGTGTGCAGTTGTCTTCAGTCCTCCACATGGTGCTGTGACACGTGTGTGCTAACACGCAAACACAGACAATAAATAATATAATAAAGAAAAATAAAAGCAACTTAGTAGCTTCACAGACTCAGCATTCCCCCAAATTATCAAATGGTGGATGATCTTTGATTTCTTCTTGGAGGTAAACAGACCATTTACCATGTCAACCACCTTTTTTAAATGAACCGTGAGGGAGTCATCCCTCCTGCTGAGTGTACGCCCAGCACTAATACCAAGCCCACCATCTCTCCATCCAAGTTCTGAAAGCTATAAGAAATCTCTGTTAAGAAAGCTGATCTCTGGGAGGCAGAGGCAGGCGGATTTCTGAGTTCAAGGCCAGCCTGGTCTAAAGAGTGAGTTCCAGAGCTACACAGAGAAACTCTGTCTCGGAAAAAAAAAAGAAGAAAGCTGATCCCCAAAGGGAGTCATAATGGCTAAAATGCCTCTAACACACCCAAACCTACAGAAATTCCCTGCAATTTGTCCAGTGTCAAAACAGGAAGTGCCCAAGACAGACACATGCCTGCCCTCTACCTCCGGTCTCCACCACACCCCAGGTGTGTCTGTGGGATAGAATTGATAGAGGCTCTACCCTAAAGCCCAGTCTCATTGGGCAGCACTTGGGCAATTCTCCGTGCTCCTTGAGGGTCCTCAGGGAGGAGCTGCAGCATCCATCCCCTGCATCCTGTTCTCCTCTGCGTTTGTATCCCTAAGGCCTCAGCAGCATTCAGCTTTTACAGGTTCCTGGATTGTCCCACTCCAATCCTTCCCCTCCCCCACCCCAGCTGCAGCCGGAGGGATCACTTGAAGACATAATTATGACTCCGTTGCTTCCTGCCTAAAAGTGTTTGATGGCACAGAGTAAATCCAAACTGCCTGCCTTTGCAGTCCGGCCCCTGCTGACCATCTTAGGCTGTTCCCCTTTCCTCCACTGTGACTTGTGCTCACGGTGCCTGCCTCACACCATTTCCTCCCTCCCCCCGCCCCCCCCCCCCCAGTTCAGATAAAGCCTTAAAGCCTTTCCTTGGGGCTCAGTGCTTAAGAGCAGTGGCTGCTCTTCCTGGGGACCTAAGTTCAATCTTTTTTAAAAATAAGACTTTCCTCAAAGGTCTGCCTAGATGGGGCCTCTTCCAGCAAGCTCATCCCTGAACTCCAGGGCATTTTGGTTGTTGTTCCCTTGAGCCTACTCTGCTTTTTATGGTAACTATTATGCACAGATTTTGTTTTCTTCCATAGACTATCTGCATTTTAAGAACATTCTAGGGCTGGAGAGATGGCTCAGTGATTAAGAGCACCAACTGTTCTTCCAGAGGTCCTGAGTTCAAATCCCAGCACCCACATGGTGGTTCACAACTGTCCATAACGATATCTAACATCTTCTTCTGGGGTGTCTGAAGACAGCTACAGTGTACTTACATATAATAAATAAATAAATCTTGGTTTTGTTTTTGTTTTGTTTTGTTTTTTGTTTTTTTGGATTTAGTTTTTTCGAGACAGGGTTTCTCTGTATATCCCTGGCTGTCCTGGAACTCACTCTGTAGACCAGACTGGCCTCGAACTCAGAAATCCACCTGCCTTTGCCTCCCAGAGTGCTGGGATTACAGGCGTGAGTCACCATGGCTAAATAAATAAATCTTAAAAATAATAAATAAATAAATAAATAAAAAGAACATTCTAGCTACTGACTGCGATGGCACACAACTTTAATCCCAGCACTCAGGAGGCAGAGGCAGGTGGGTCTTTGTGAGTTTGAGGCCAGAATAGCCTATAGAGAAAGTTCCAGGACAGCCAGGGATGTTACACAGAGAAAGCCTGTCTCAACCATGGTCGTACAGTATTCAAGGAAGCAGAAGCAGGCAGATCTCTGTGACTCCAAAACCAACCTGATTTATACAGTAAGTTCCATGCCAGCTTGGATCCTGTTTACAGGAACACACTTTTTACTAGCCTTTGATCTGTAAGTCCACTTTCAAAAAAGCAGAAAATAATTTAAAATAGAAACAAAATATGTGCACACAGATTTTCATCATTGCATTAATTTTTCCATGTATTTGTGTGTGTGTGTGTGTGCCATGATCCATGTGTGGAAATCAGAGGACAGGTTTGATGAAATATTTCTTTCATTACAACCTGTGGGTTGTGAAGCTTAAACACAAGAAGTCAGGCAAATGCCAATTCCTGATGAGCCCCCTCTGCAACTACCACTGTAACCATTCTGTTAACTTAAGCTTTATTTGGATTTTATGTAGGTTTTTGTTTGCTTGTTTTAAGACAGGTCTTCTGTATAGCCTAGGCTGTCCTGGAACTCACTATGTCTACAGTAAGTTAGCCTCCAATTCACAAGGCTCCGCTTGCCCCTGCTTCCTCAGTGCTGGGTTTAAGTGTGTACTGCCATGTCCACCTGTGTATGAGAGTTTTGCCTACATGTATGTAAGTGGACCCCACTCCACATGCATGAATGTCTGCAGAGACCAGAAGAGAGGGCGAGCGCCATGCTTTTGTTCTGTTTAATTGGGTTCCGGGCATCCACTTGCAATCTCGCCAGCCTGAACTTGCTTCTCTGAGATGAGGTGTCACTGTGTTTTCTTAGCTGGCCTTGAATCCCCTCACTTATAGGAACCTCTTGCTTCAGCTACATATGAACAATTGGAACTACAACCATGTTTCACCACAGTTGGTCTTTCATTATAGACTCTGTCTGTCTTTCTTATTTGTTTATTTGTTTTTATTATCATTGGGTTTTTTTTTTTTTTAAAAAAAACAGTTTCACTGAATTTCCCAGTCTGGCCTGGAACTTGCTATGTAGACCAGGCTGGCTCAGATTCACAGAGACATGCCTGCCTCTGCCTCCTCAGCACTCAGGAGGCCAGGATTAAAAGACAGTGCCACCAAACCCCACCAACTTTTTTAGAAAGTACTTTAAATCGTTTAACCTCTATTTGTATTACATGTATATAGATGTTCTACCTACATGTATGTCTGTGTATCACCTGAATGCAGTGCCTATAGAGGCCAGAAGAGGAGGTTGGATCCCCTAGGACTGGAGTTACAGATGGTTGTTAACTACAGTGTGGAGGCTGGGAATGGAACCCAGGTACTCTGCAAGAGCAGCCAGTGCCCTTAACTGCTGAGCCGTCTGTCCAGCCAGCCTCCAAGATTTATTCTTTATGTGTGTGCATGTTTGCCTGCATGTAAGAATGTGCACAGTATGTGTGCTTGGTATCACAAAGACCAATGGGGGGGGGGTACTAAATCACCTAGAAATTAAAGATAGTGGCAAGCTACCATTTAGGTGCTAGGAATTGAACCTGGGTCTTCTGTGGGAACAGCAAATCCTAACTGATCTCTCTCTCTCTCTCTCTCTCTCTCTCTCTCTCTCTCTCTCTCTCTTTCTCTCTCTCTCTGTGTGTGTGTGTGTGTGTATGTATATATGTATGCATTTTGGTTTTTTGAGTCAGGGTTTCTCTATGAAGCCTTGGCTGTTCTGAAACTCACTCTGTAGACCAAACTAGCCTTGAACTCAAAGAGATCTACCTGCCTTTGCCTCCTGGGTACTGGATTAAAGGCATACACCACCACTGCCTGGCCTTCCCCCCCCCCAAGATGTAACAGTTTACTCTCTTACGTGTCCTAGGATAACTCCTGCCTTATCCTTCCAATTGTTGTTGGCATTATAAACATGCAGCACTATGTGCAGATCTTCATTATACAATTTTTATAATAGCAAAAACAAATATTAAATGCTGAAGGGTAAGAGATTGTTAAAAATTAATCATTACATAGAGTAGAAGTCATTAGGACTTTAAAAAATATTTTTAAATTGTATTAGACAGCTTTTATGATCTTATTCAATAAGAAAAAACCACAAAATTATATTTTTTATATGTGTATATGTATATTATATACTATATAATCCCAGAAATGAAAAGAGATCATTTATTATTGTTGTTCTTATTATTATCTATTAATTTTGAGACAGGGTATATCTATTATGTAGTTCTACCTGTCCTGAAATTTCCATTTAGATTGGACTTGAACTCAGAGACCTACCTGTCTCTGCCTCCCAAGTGCTGAGATTAAAGGAGTGCACCACCACACCCAGGCAACATTATTATTTTCTATTTTCAACACTTAACTAGCGTTGATTAGAATCTTTATGTACATATGTCTATATTCAGGTGTACGTGTGTGTGTGTGTGTGTGTGTGTGTGTGTTTCTGGAGGTTCCTTCTTCGATAACTCCATCTTATTTTTTTGAAGCCTAGTCTCTCACTGAACCTGGAGCTCACTAATTCTACTAGCCGGGCAGGCCTGAGAACTCACAGGAACGTGTTGCTCTTCTCCTCTCCAGCATGTTACCATGCCCATGATTATGTGGGCCTGGGATTCCAAACCCAGGTTTGCACTTGCAGAACAGCACTGAGCTAACTGAGCCAGCTTTCCCAGACCAGAATTTTGTTTTACTTTTTTAGGTGTATGGCTATTTTACCTATATGTTTGTCTGTGCATGACTTGCTTGCATATCTTGTGTCCTCAGAAGCCAGAAGATGGCATGAAACTAGAGTTAAATATGGTTGTGAGTTGTCGTGTGGGTGCTGGGATTCAAACCCAAGGCCCCTGAAAAAGCAGCCAGTGTTATTACCCTGTGAGTCAACTCTTAAGTCCAAACCCACAAAATTTTAATTGTCCTTATTAGCTAGGAAGAATATGGAGAGTCGCTTGGCAGTGGTGGCGCATACCTTTAATCCCAGCATTTGGAAGGCAGAGGCAGGCAGATTTCTGAGTTGGAGGCCAGCCTGGTCTATAGAGTGAGTTCCAGGACAACCAGGGCTATACAGAGAAACCCTGTCTCCAAAAAACCAAATCTGCCTGCCTCTGCCTCCCAGAGTGCTGGGATTACAGGTGTGCGCCACCACTGCCCGGCCCAACTTGGTCTTTTTTAATCCAACTTCTGACACAGTTGAAAGATAAAAATAGAGATAGGGTCTCACTATGTAACTCTGGCTGTTCTGGAACTCACTATGTAGACCAGACTAGCCTCAAACTCATAAAGATCCACCTTCCTCTGCCTCCCGAGTGCTGGGATTCACATACTTTCTCAAGGCAGGAGTATCTCTCATTAGGACGTGGGGCTTGGAGGCTGGGGAGATGGCTCCAGTTAGGAGCACTGGCTCCTCATCCAGAGGTCCAGGATTCAATTCCCAGCCCCCACATGGCAGCTCACGACCATCTATGTCTCCTATCCCAGGGGCTCCAATAATCTCATTTTGGTCTCTGCAAGTGGTGCACAGACCTATGAGCAAGCAAATTACACATGCTCACAAAAGACATAATTTAATTTTTTAACTTTAATTTTTTGAGACAGTCTATTATGTAACCCTGAATATCCTTGAACTCACTATGTAGACCAGACTGGATTTGAACTCACAGGGATCTCCCTCCCTCTCCCTCCTGAGTGCTGTGATTAAAGGTGTGTGCCACACTGACCAGCCTTATTATATATTTGCTTTGTTTTTATATTTTGTTTTTTCAAGACAGGGTTTCTCTGCATAACAGCCCTGGCTGTCCTGGACTCACTTTGTGGACGAGGCTGGCATTGAACTCACAGAAATCTGATACCTCTCCCCTCCAAATTCTGAGATTAAAGCCGTGTGCCACCTCATCCAGCTGATATATATCATATATATGTGTATATATATATATAGGTTTTTTGAGACAAGGTTTCTCTGTATAGCCCTGGCTGGCCTGGAACTCACTCTGTAGACCAGGCTGGCCTTGAACTCAGAAATCCACCTGCCTCTGCCTCCCAAGTGCTGGGATTAAAGGCGTGCGTCACCACCACCCGGCATAAATATATTTTTTAAAAGACCTTGAAATTACTAATTTGGCTATGTTGATTAGCCAGTGAACCCCAGAGATCCTTCTGCCTCTGCCTCCCAATTGCACGGATTACAAATCGCAACCTTCCACTCAGCTTTGCTGTGGGTCTGGGACTGAACCTCAGGTGCCGGTGCTTGAGCAGTCAGCACCCCTACTAAGTTATCCCCTAACCCCAAGCAACACTGTTTTAAAACACTGGGTATGCAAGCATGTGACATCAGTTCAAAAACCTTAGAGCCTACATAAACAGCCAGGTAACCCCAACACTGTGGGGAAGAGGGGAGCAGAGATAGCTGTATCATTGGGTCTCAGTCTAGCTCCAGGCTCACTGAGAACCTTGTTTAGAGGTAACAGGTGCAGAATGATAGACAAGGGCAACCAGCGTCCTCCTCTGGCTTCCGGTGCACAAAGGCAGGTACGGCCCTTTGTTTTTACAGAGCCTCACTATGTTTGGCTTGGAACTAGCTCAGGCTGGCCTTGAACAGAAATCCAACTGCCTCTGCCCTCAAGAGTTGGGATTAAAGGTGTGCGCCACCAAACCCAGAGTGTCAGTCTTTCCTAGACGGCTCTCTCCGTTCGTCACGTGACACCTTTTTAAAACATTAGTTTGTTTATTAGTGGGAGAGAAGCTGCTCAAGGCGTCCATACACAGGTCAGAGACAGACTTAACAGGGTCGGTTCTCTCTTTCCACTAATACGAGGGTCAGACTCCAACTTCCCTACCTGCTAAGTCATCTTGTTGTCACCCCTCTCACACACCTTTTAAAGCAAAATAAAACCTAGGAAATGAACACAATCTTGTACTGAAGCCTGATAAGTAGATGAACAAGTATCAGTTTCCAACTGTCCATGCTGCAGCAATACAGCCAAACCTGAGATGACAGATGCTAAAAACTGTGGCCTGTGGGCTGTCTGAAGGAAGCCCAGTCTGCCCTGTGGAGGTGTGTGGGCACATCCTGCCTTCATGCCCCTTAGATGACTTGAGTTTCTCTGCAGGCAGTGGCTGTTTGCCAATTATTGCTGGCCAGGAGTTCAGAATGAGACTGTGCTTCAGAGTTATACAGATGGCAGCACGTCCAGGAAACTTTCTCTGTTTCCTTCTCTGGTCTTCACTAACCTTCCAGTCTACATTGCTCCACATAGGAACTTTGATCCTAGTACTTCCCCTGTCCTCTTAGAGCAGAGGTCAGTTACTACTGTGAGAATCCATTACACACACCTTTATCCACATCCCAGCTCCGTACTTAAGTCTGAGCCTCAGTTTTTCCTCGGCTATGAGATGGCATAGAGTATCATCACCCTCTCTCTATAACCCAATCCCTGAGCTAACATAATATGACCACAGCCAAAGAAACAGCCTGGTATTCAAACACAATACGGGGAGACACACCCATCTGGCTCTGCTCCATGGTGACATCAGCCTCACCACAGACAGCTTCTCCTTTTCAGACTCCAATCAGCCCAAGCCAGCGAACAGTCAATCAGAAATAGGTAACCATACTCCATCCTATCTCTGAATACAATAATTGACAGTAAGATTAAAAGACCCTGATTAGCCAGGCGGTGGTGGCGCACCCTGTAATCCTAGCACTCTGGGAGGCAAGGCAGAGGCAGGCAGATTTCTGAGTTCAAGGCCAGCCTGGTCTACAGAGTGAGTTCCAGGATAGCCAGGACTACACAGAGAAACCCTGTCTTGAAAAAACCAAATCCAAAATCTAAAAAAACAAAAACAAAAAACAAAACAAAAAAAAAAACCCAAAAAATACGCCCCCCCAAAGGACCCTGATTATTAAGGATTTGTCTACTGGTATGGCCACTGACATGATCAAAACACAATTCAGCTTCTCAACAAATATGTTACTTTTCCTTCTTCCTATCTCTGAAAATAGCACCACTAAAAACCCAAGCTGGAAATAAGCACAACATTCTCATCCTTCCCACTAGATTTTGGGGTCTTCAGGGTCCCCCAAAGGTTCATGTGTTGAAGGCTTGGTTCCCAGCACTACTAGGAATGAAGGGACATCACTAAAGGCATACTCTTAAAGGAGGTATTAGACCTCAGTCCCCAGCCCATTCCCACTTACACTTGCTTCTGGAAGTCTTTAGGTAAGTAGACAACCATAACTACAAATCAACAGACCAAGCCCTATGCACGGAAGACTTTAAACCTGTGATCCTTTCCTCCCTTTCAGTTTATTGCCCTGGGTATTTTGTCACAGCATCAGAAAGCTGACTAACATGTCTTCTCACTCATGTCTTCCATTCAACCCACCACTAAGAGCTGCCGTTCCGCTCTGATCTCACTAAGAGCTGCTGCTCTGCCCTGATCTCCCTCAGAGCTGCTGCTCTGCCCTAATCTCACTAAGAGCTATCCATTTCTTTTCATCCAGAGGCCACCACTGTTGTTCTTTCTGCCAGTCCCCTTTCCTGTGACATGGCCACACCATCCTCCATTACAGTTCTGCCTGCCTTCACATAGTCTCTGGGAACCCAACTCTTACTTTTACTGAAAAACCTTCAGGGGCTGTCAGAATGAAAACTAGCCTTGGCAATTTCAAGACACCATTTTACTGTCCCTGCTTGGCTAACTTCATTCTCACATCATACCTTACCTGTCGCAGTGTCTGTCCTCTTTCTCAACCATGATGTTCCCTGTCACTAACATCCTTCTTTTCCTCCCCACATTTCCCAGGCTAGCATCTAATTATGTCTTCAGGCTTAGCTGGGATTTCTACTCTGCCAGGGTTTTGGCTCTACCAATCCCCCTAAGGAGCCTAAGTGTTCTCATACCACTTTAGAAGAATGGTTCTAAATACTGTTCCTAAACTCCCTTCTCCCTCATGACAAACCCTGTCTCTACCTATTTCTGTTACTATTTTATGATAAGAAAAGTGAGATTTGTCAAAGTTGAAGAAGTGTCCAAGGCTCAACAGTAAATAGCTAGAGCAGACTTGAAAGCCAAGTTGGTTTATATGTTTGTTAATGAAAAGAACTATATTGTTTTAAATGTTTTATCTTCTGTGTATGAATGTTTCACTTGCATGTCTGTCTGTCCACCAGACATCAAAGGACAGAAGAGGGCATTGATCCCCTGGAACTAGAATTACAGATGATTGTGAGCTGCTGTGTGTGTGGGAATTGAACCTGACTCCTCTGTAAGAACAGTCAGTACTTTTAACTGCTTAACCGTCTATCCAACCTTGTCTTTCTTTTCTTGTCTCTTGTTTGCTTGCAAAGGAGTTTCACTAGGTCGCCCAGGCTGGCCCTTAAACTCCTGGGCTCAAATAGTGAAGAGTAGCTGTGAGTAGGGCGAACACTGCCCACCTGATGTGTCCTGGGCCAAGAGGCTTACTCTGGCACACTGCAGTTGACGCATGTGTCTCCATGCTTATACATATGAGCACTCTTCACCACAGCCTGTCACAGTTCTGCATCTCTGTTTCCTGAAATTGGAGCTCCGTGCTTTCCCTTCTTCCTGCTCCTAGCAGGTCCCCAGGGAGAAATGAGGAAGTCCTCAGGACAGGGATGGGTCTTTAGTCCTCTGTAGCCAGACTTGTGCTCTGAAGATTCCAGAATCCTACAACCCACCAACTTTGCTCACTAATCCAAAACCTTCAAATTTTCCCTGCCAAAAACCTGCCCCAGACCTCTAGACCAGTGTCCCCCCTGCTCACTGTCACTCCTATGGGGCTCTGAGTCTGAAGGGTTTGCTGGACATCAGTTTTCTTCTCCCAGCCCACTGCCCCACATTAATTATCCCGCCAAGGAATTCCCATCTTCTATCCTACCCTCAAAAGCCTGGCTGGAACCCAGGGTTTCCTAACCAGGAGGGAATCCCCATCTCGGGTCCTGACGCCCTTAGGTCAGGGCCGGCAGGGAGACTCACTTCCAGCCAGGCACTGGCGCCTCTGAGGCTCCTTCACAGAAAGAATGCCTTTACTAAATCCGGAACGGATTTGCATCACGGCAGAGAGGGAAGGGCTCAGGGATCTCAGAAAGCTCCGAAGCTGGGCTGAGGGTGTGTCCATTCCACCCCAACCCCAGAACTGCCGGAGCTGCTGAAAGTCAGTGAGATTTGCACCCTGGGCTTGAAACCTGGCTTGTGCTGGTTGCTAATCACTTCTGCCGGTGTTTGAGCCAGCACGCCCCACACCCACAATTAAGAATCTTCAAGTGAGAGGCTGGAGAGATGGCTCAGCTGTTAAGGGCACTGACTGCCCTTCTGAAGGTCCTGAGTTCAAATCCCAGCAACCACATGGTGGCTCACAACCATCTGTAATGGGATCCGATGCCCTCTTCTGGTGTGTCTGAAGACAGCTAGAGTGTATTCATATAAGTAAAATAAATCTTTAAAAAAAAATCTTTTAGTGGAGCTCAGCTTTAATTCCAGCCCTTGGGAGGCAGAGGCAGGTAAATTTCTGAGTTTCAGGCCAGCTTGGTCTATAGAGTGAGTTTAGAACAGCTAGGGCTACACAGAGAAATCCTGTTTCCCAAAAACCAAACCAAAAGAGGCGGGGAAGAAGAAAACTGAACACTAAATGTGGGGTCTTCTCAGGTCCTCCTAACAACTACCTTAGAGCCCTGGGACTGGGGGATGCATCTTAGTGGCTTCTGCTCACAGAACACAGAAGGCACAGACAGACTCTAAGGATCTGCCTTGTCTCTCGTCAGGCCTGTCTCAGAATTCCACTCTACTCATGCTGTTTCTTAGAAAGGCTTTCCCATGCTGCATCAGCTAAACTTTTGCCAGTTCTTTAAGCCCATCCTAAAAGACGCCTCTGCTCTGGGCCTGGTGGCACACACCTGTAATCCTAACACTTGGGAGAGTGAGGCAGGAGGATTTGCATTCAAGACCAACCTGGCAAATTCCAGGCCAGCCATGACTACATAGTGAAACCTTGTCTCCAAGGGAGAAAGAAAAAAAAAAAAAAGACCAGAATCCATTCCTGTGGAGTATCTGGCAGGTGATGGAAGAGATAGTGGCTGTCGTGTGGCCTTTGTCACTTCATATTCCCTCTGTAGATCTTGGACTCCTCTCTCATTCTTAGACGGATCTGGGTGAGATGACCCTCAGGGCTGCCTCCAGTTCCAGCCCTATAAAACTAGTGATTTCTTGGATCTCTCCGCCTCTAAGGCAGGACATTATCCCCGTGGCAAAGTCCCTACTGCCCCAGGCTACTGAGAACCAGACTCACTCAGAAAGCCTGGAAGCCTTGTTTACTGCCTCTTTTCAACACGTACACACTGTCTTAGGAACACCAAAGGACCAGCTCAGGGTCACCTGCTTACTACTCCCTCCCGTCTCCAGCCATCTCCAAACAGTTCATTTCTCCTTCTCCCCAACCTCAGTACCTATCACATACCCTGACTGAAAAAGCTCTTCAGTCTTTCAAGCTGGCAACTTGGACCACTGTCCCCTAAGACTCCCACCCATGGGCTCTCATTACCTACTGAAGCCACACAGAATTAATGCTAATCTGAAGCCTCGGATTCAGAAAAATCTGACTTGCCATTCCAGTTCTGTTACACCCTAGGCAGGTAATCTTAGACACACTGTTTACCCTCGTTGGGCTTCAGTCCATTTATCTATTAACAGAGCGATGAGGACGTGAGTGGGGAGGGCATCTTCCTGTAAAGTGCACACTTAGCATAGTCAAGAGGTCCTGGGTTCAGTCTGTAGAACAAAACTAAACACCAACCAGCGTGACAGTTGTGGACATTTTATAAGATTTATGAAGACACACATCAATGCAAGAATGTCAAATTGTAAGCATTATTCCTGTTTGCTATTTGCCTTCCTGCTTTCAGGAACTATGTATGGATTCTTTGGAAGCTAGGTACAGAGATATTTGAGGCAGCATTTCTCCAAACATAACCAGGACTAAATAATTTTAAATGTAGCCAGGTGTTGTGGCTCACATCTTTGATCCCAACACTTAGGAGGCAGAGGCAGACAGATCTCTGTGTGTGTGTGTGTGTGTGTGTGTCATCATTTATAAATGTTGCCCTAAGGACCCAATTATAGACTTCAGTTAAGGAATGTTTGAGGCCCAGAGAGGTGGCATGCTTTGCCAAAGGTCACACAGCAGGCCTAAATATGTAGAATGGCAGATAAACAAGGGCAGAGTATGAAATACGAGTGTGAGTAGAGGTCAGAGTAGGGACATTGAGCTGAATCCACAGACAGGAGCTGGTACCTGCCCTGTTTCCTTTGCCCATTAGGGCTTGGCATCTGCCTGCCCCTGCTCCTCCCAGGTTCTTGAGTTTGCAGTAGCTTCCCAGAAACACCAGTAAATATGTCTATTGTTAACTAGTAACCAGCCCCAGAGCTCTGCAAGGGTCCCCACACAACTCCCTCAAGATTAACAATGTGGTGACACATGCCTTTAACCCAGCATTTGAGAGGCAGAGGCAGAGGCAGGTGGATGTCTGCGAGTGTTAGCTTACAGGCCATTTTGCTAAGCTCCTCCCAGGGAGGCAGCAATGGCTGACATCATCACCTGCTGCCATCACCAGCCACCTCGAGATGTGGGCAGTATATAAGGCTGCCCTTCGCCCCAGTTCTCTCTCTGTTCCCATGTGTACCTGGCTGGACTCTCCCCTTTCCTGTCCTCCTTTACCCTCAAGGCTCTGCTCCCCTCTGTCTGCCTCTATCCCATCTCTAGCCCCCCACTCCCATCTGTTCCCCTCAAATAACCCCCTTTATACCAGATCTGTTGCATAGTGTGATTTCTTAGGGGACGCTTTGGCATGGGCCCGCCAGGCACCCCCTCACTTCATTTTGTTTCATAATAGTGATTCTGAGGCCAGCCTGGTCTACACTGAGTTCCAGGCTGATTTGGGCTACATAGTGAGAATTTGTCTCAGAAACCAAACAAATGCATAAAAGTCTCCTTGTTTTACATCAATTTATTTAATTATTTTTGTGTTTCTGAGGGTCAGCCATTGAACCACATGAGCTGTATATATTCCAGCTCATGTTTTGTTTGTTTTGAGGCAGGGTCTCTATAGCCCAAGCTTGTCTGTCTCAAATTCACTATGTAACTGAGTCTGGCCTGGGCTCCTAATTCACTGCACCGAGCTAACCTTCAGAAATGTCCTTGGCTGAGGTTAACCCCAATCATGGGAAAGCTGAAAGTACTAGGGATGGTCTGGTGTGTTAAGGCTACTTGATATCCCCACACCTTTTTTCATTTTCCTTTGTTATGTTTTTGTGGTGAGTTTCCCTTTTTGCTATGTAGCTCAGGCTGGTTAGACTCATGAATTCAAGTGTGTTTCCCGTCAAGCCTCCCGAGTCCTGGGACTCCAGCTGTGTGCCACCACACCCTTCTTTAGGCTGTACCATTGTTTTCACAGCTCCACTCTGCCTCCACCTGCATCTTTCTTCCCCTGTCCCCATGGACAAAGTCTGTCTCTGTCCAGTTTATTGCAGGGTTATTATTTCAGTTAACCTCATGCACCCAGGGCTGTCTGCTTCTCCCACTAAGCCATGCTCGGGGCACTTCTTGCATCTGTGGCAAAAACTGTGGCTTAGGTATCCACCTGACCGTGGGACTTCACTGACGCCTTAAACTTCTCATTTAAGCATATTCTAAGTTGTGTGTGTGTGTGTGTGTATGTGTGTGCATGTGTGTGTGCGCACGCGCGCACATATGGGGTGGCCTGGGATTCAGTAGATTATCCAGCCTCTAACATTTTATAATAAAATTCTGTGGACTTTATGAATCCAGAACTTCATGACCGTTTTCTGTGTTTAATGAATTGTTGCTGATGTGGTAACAACAACCAGTGCCCACTTGGCCTTGGTTTTTATATTTACTTTCTACAAGTTGCAAGTCTCAACTCTGGGAACCTCTGTGGGTTCCACTAAAAGCAAAGGAGGAGACAGCTAGGGGAACAGAGAGATTTCCATCCCTCCTGGGACTACAGGGCAGCCCAGTACTCGGTCTACCCTAGCTCCATTTAAGCTCCAGAACCTAGGGGAGGGCGGCAGCAGAAGTCCTCTCCTTTCCAGTGCTTCCTTCCTACTTTCCGCAGGGTCCGGCAGAAGAGTTTAGTGGGAGACTGGTGCTGCTGAGTGGGTCACAGGAGAGGGAAGTCAAGCACAGGACCAGGAGCCAGGGGAGGGGACACAGTGACTCCCTAGGGAGCTCTGTAGCCTTCCCCAGAGATGAGGAAGGAACAGAGGCCGGAAGTGGGGGTGTGGGTAACAGCAATGGTAAGGGTGGGGTGACCAGTATTGCATTGTGGGCCTGGAGCTGGTTTTCCGGTGATTGACCATTAATGACAAGGGAACTCCAGCCTCCTGCCCCAGGGATTGTCTGGTTCAGCCAGACCCTATCCTTTGACTGTTTGTCCTCCAGCCTGAGTCAGACTCCCAGAAAAACTGATTTCAAAAAGCCCCTTCCTGTGGGGCATCTCTGGCCAAGAAAGAGAGGAACCAGGACTGTAAAAGCATCACACTAGAGTTTAGGGTAAAACAGGGGTGCCCCCAGTCTAGATCTCAGAATGTTCTCTGAACTATATCGTCCCTGAAGAGGACGACGTGCCCCAGGCCACCTCCCAGGAGCAATCTGGACCCCTCCTCCAGCCCTTCCGGCTGCACAGTTCTGCACAGCACAGGGCTGAAGCTGCCAAACCCGATTTTCCGGTGGCTGCCCAAGGCTGGCTGGTGCAGGAAGCCCTCCTCCTGGCACGGACCCCTCAGGCTACCATTCTCCTCCCCCTCACCTGATTCCCTGCCTGGGCTGTGCCTTCTGCACCTGTGCCAGCTGTCCCAGTGTGCCACCACTTCCTCCTCCACCTGCTCACCATCTCCCCTGGGCCACTTCCCCTGGCACCATAAGGTGTGGGCCAGTGCTAACCCCTCTAGGATTCAGTCTTCTCCATCTCCAGATGGAGAACAGTGGCCTTCCCACAGAGCCGCCTCAGGGAAGGGTCTAAAAGTGGAAGTGACTAGCAGAGGGCCCATGGTTTGCTGGGTGGGTTGGTGCGGGGTTGGGAGTACAACTAGGGAATGAGAAGGAAGCGCTGCTTCTGGAGATCTCTAGGTAGAATAGCTGGAGTGAAGGGGGTGGGGGCTGTGCTCCCTCTGGATTCCTTATGTTATCTAACCTTTGGGAGATGGAAGAGAAGAGAGACAGACGTCATCCTCGAAGCTGCCAGGTTCCCAGTGTTCTGTCTCCCAGTGAGGAAGATGTCTCATTTTGTCTTCACCTGTCTTAGCTCCAACCACGAATATCTCCCTTAAACACAGCAAGCACTGACTGAGAAGCACAGGCACCCAGGAGTGCACCGAGGAGTGGCAGACCAGCCCGGTCTAACCCAGGCACCTGCTCTGGTTGCCCCACAGCTCAAGCTGATCTCCAGTCTGGGGATCAACCCTGGCCTGAACCTCCAAAGAACTCTGGTTGGGTGAGAGCTGGTGAATTGCACCCAATCATCCCGCAGACCACCTAAACTGCAGGAGTGGGGACTCTCTGGCGGTTGCTATCTCTGAGAGGCTGGAGGGGGAGGAGAATTGGGAACCTGGAGGAGGAGGGGTAATGGAGGAGAAGTCATTGCAGATGGAGCTAAAAATAGCTAGAAGAGATGATGTCATCGAGTTCCCTCTGCTTATCAACCCCCTCATACACATACATAGAAACACACACGCACACACTCTCAAAGACACAGATACACAGAGATATAAGCAAAGGCGTGTATGCACGCACTGCAAACAATGATACTGGGGAGGGAGGCATCGGGGCCGCAGAGCTGAAAGGCAGGGAAGTCTGGTGAGTGTGTCTATGAGTGTCTGAGTTTGCATGAGTATGATTGCATGTGTCATGTCTGTATACTTGTGAACTTGTGTGTGGATGTATGTATGTTTATGTCTGTATAGGGGCATGTTTCCTGCAAAGCAGTGGCTGGGTATCTATTGGATTCTTGTTAGTGTCGATCTCTGTTTATAAATCCATGTGCCTGGATACATACCTTTGCTTCTTCTGTTGTAGACCTGTGAGTTACTTATATTTACATGTCTATATTTGTTTGTGGACTGTGTCATGCTTGTATGTACAGAACCCCTTGTAGACCTTGGACACCACTCCAGCCATCTTCCAGCTGACATTAATGTCCAGTAGCTCGTTTCTATCTCAAGGAACCCAGCACACTCGAGAACCACTGTAACTGTGAATTGTGTGCCCCAGCCCTACCCTCAGGACCCCACACTCTAGCAAGCTTAGAGTAGATGTACTTAACTCAGTTTGCCTCTCACAAGAGGCAAATGATGTTAGCCAGACTTTGTAAACCTTGGAGGAAAGGCCACCAAGGGTCTTGGGGATTATCACCCCCACCCCCCAACTCTCACAGTAGCCCATGAACAAATCAACACATGAGCGACAAAGACCCTCACAGTGTTCCTACCACCAGACACAAGCTCATGGAAACCTATTTAAACCCGATGACACATGGGCATGCATTCAGAAATCCAAATGGAAAATCCCCAGGCCAGACAGAGTGGAACACCCTCCCCTTTTCCTGGGCTCAAACTCAGTCTTGCCCCACCCCCAAGTGCCCCAGCTCAGCTGGCAGTCCTGGAAAACGCTGACCTCAGAGGATGGCTGGGGGAGGGGGGTGAAGGTGACAAGTCCTCCTCTTACACTAACCATTGTGAACACCCCTTTTCCTGCAGGCTGCCCCTCCCCCTCCTGACCTTCATTCTCAGCTGAGCCAATGGTTTGCCTCTCACCGGCCCTCCTCCTCGACTCTCACAGCTGAAGCACATTCGGTCATAAAGGCAGAGTAGCCACTTGTGCCATAATGTTCCCATTCTGTCACAGCTAGCAGCCACACCTGCACGCTGACCAGCACCCGCGTACCTCATCCTAGAGCATTCGTGGGGTTCTGTCTTTCATCCGGTCTCTTATCTGTGCCTTCTTATTCTTTCCAAGATGCCTTGTGCCCATGGGAGTGTCAGGCAGGAGAGCCCCTTATCACGGGGCAGATCAAAATGCTGAGGACAAAGATGGGTTTGTCTGGCTGACCTTGCCCCGTTCCTCTACTTCACTGTGGTCCACAGTGAGCCTTGCTGCTGTCTCCTAGGCTTGTCCCTAAGCTGATCCACCCCCAACCCTACCCTCACGTCCTGCATAGTTGGAACACTTCAGCATGGGGTAAGACAGCTTAAGCAGAATGGCTGTATTTGTTGTCCACCACCAACAGTCCTCTGGAGCAGCAGGTCAAGTGCAGGCCAAGCTTCTGGGCGTTTTTAGAGGATCAGAAAGCCCCTAGGTTGACAGAGGTGTCTGAGAACTGGGGACAGAAAAAAGAAGGAAGAGTATCTTTTTTTAAAAAAGGCATATGTGGAGGCTGGGAGATAACTAACTGATAGTCTTTTAAGGACTCGAGGTCAATCCAGAACCCAGATGAAAAAGCTGGGTATGTGGTGCACACTCATCAATGCCAACAGCGTGGAGGCAGAGACACACGGACCCCTTCTGTCTGTCAGCCAGCCTGACCTACTTAACAAAGTCTAGGCTGGTGTCTCCAAAAAAGGTGGGATGTCCTTTGGCCAACACATACATGCACACGTGCATATATGTACATGCACATGAAGAAAAGTAGGCATTTGTGAAAACCCCACTGGCCCTTGGACTCGCCCATTCCCCCGGCCTTCCATCTCAGTCCCAGTCCTGACATTGTCACCTAAAGCTCTCATCATCGTCTGAGGATGTGTTCCTTTAAAACCAGCCTGTACTCTTGGGGTGAATTTTCACAGGCTACCCTCACAGTGCACAAGCAGAACAGGATGCTTCTAGTCTTCAACCCCCCACACCAAGTCACAGATTCTCCACCTCCACACCTCCCCACTAACCTTGAGGTGACAGGATCCACACACTGGTGGTAGTGTCCGTGTCACTGATGTTTGTGGCCACAGAGGCAGGATCGGTGGCAGTTGGGCCTCGGGGTTTCTGCCGGTATGTTCTGCGGCTACACTTGAACATCTTGGGACACCTGCGCCTGGGCCCACCCATACCTGGCCTACGGTAGGGAGAACTCATGCCCCGAGGCCGAGGGGCCCGGACAAGCTGAGATGGCCCCATGACTGCAAAGAGCTCCTGAGGGGTTCTGCTAGCCAAGCAACTGAGATCTCTATGACATATGAAGCCTGCCTAAGGGGGTGCTCTTTGTTACAGGTTCGTCCCATCCCCCACCCAGACATAGCTCAGACTTCCTCACAATCTCTTCAAGAAGTCTAGCCCAAGAGCCCAGCAACCACAATGAAAGGAACTTTGGCAGGTGGAAACAAATCACTTGTATTGTTTAAAGTCATCCACATTAACAATACTAAGGATGTTTACTGAGCACCTACTGTGTATCAGACACTAAGCTTACTACTTCACGAATACAATTTCATTGAATCTCACCACAGACCTATGCAGAAATTCAAATGTTACTCTTATTTATAGAAGTCAATTCTCAGTCTTCCCAGGAGTTGGAAGTTTACAAAGTCATCCTAAACACTGGGTTAACAAATGCTAAAGCAGGGTAGTAGTGCAGGACTTTAATCCCAGCGCTTAGGAGGCAGAGGCAGGCAGATCTCTGAGCTCAAGGGCATCCTAGTGTACAAAGCAAGTTCCAGGACAGCCAGAGCTACACAGAGAAACCCTGTCTCAATAAAATAAAACAAAAAAAGAAAGGGGGGGGGAGCACCAAGGGAAAGGGAGGAGGGGGGAATTTAACACAAACATTTCCTCTAAAGTATATCACAGTTTTCTTGTGTGGATTAGATAATATTCAGCACAGCTGGGAGTATTTGGGCCAGCAACGTCATTATTACCATCATCATCATCACCACCACCACCACCAACAACAACAACACTCAAAACAAAACCCTAAAAAATTCTAATGCAAAATATTGATTGTAATTAGACTGCTGGGAAAACATTGATTTATAAGAGCTGAAACGTGTTTCTGAGGGCAGAAAGTCCTGCTCCACAGGCCTCAGCTGGAGATGCATGCTAGGCACTCAGGACCTTTATTTCTGTGCACATCCTCTGTGAGTAATTGCAATTGAGTAAAGTGACACAAGACTCGGTCTTGTGGTTACAGAGGAAGGTAACGACTGGGTGAATCCACAGACTCGGAATCTGAACGATGAGGCTGGACAGTGTAAGGAAGCCGCCTTGGTGAGATACAGCCACAGGATTAGAGGCAGCGGAGGGTCCAAAGCCAGAGTGTTCATGTTTATCTTTTCCTGTTCTAGGCTCATGTATTTGTTTATTCAAGACTTTCGTTAACGACCAGGGACACACAGAAGAATGTGAACTCTCAGGGTTCTTCCTGAGATGAAAGAGAAAGCCCTGTGGATAAAGAGGAGGAGGCTCTAACCCTGGCTTTCCCGGTCTTGTAGGAAGCAGACATCTTGTAGGAAGTATCTACCCTGCCATCTGAGAAGCTGAGGAACTTTGGATTTTCTCCACACCTTAGCTCTCAGCCTCTCTCCTTTGGTTCGCCTTCCTGCACCTCAGGGCCTCACCATGCCCTACTTTTGCCTCCTTAACTTTTAGCCACTGTCCCTGCGAGCCTCTGTCCTTATTCGGGCTCTGGGCCAGAGTCTCCTCCCTGGTTCTTCATGGATGGACATCACTTGCCTGCCTCCTTAGAGACTCTATTAGTGCTTAAGGTAGACTGACAGGTTGAGTTCTGGCTCTAACACTCACAAGTTATGTGACCCTAACAAGTCCTTCAGCTTTCTGCATCTCTGTTTTTCCCCCATATTTAAAATATGGATTAGAAAGAAAGTCTAAAATTGTGGAAACATATACCTATGATCCCACCTAAAACCCTCTCGGAGGTGGGAGCCAGCAGCTTCAGGAGTTGGAGGTCATCATTAGCTTCATAGAGTCAGTGGCCATGCGGGCCTACATGGGACCCACAACAGCAAAAAAACCCAACCCAACCAACCAAACAGACAAAAACAACTTCAGGCAGACAAACAAACAAACAAAAAGTCTATTTTATATTTATTTTATTTGTCATGAAGAAAAAAAAAGAAAACAAAAGGCCGGGAGGTGGTGGCACACGCCTGTAATCCCGGAGTCTGAGTTCAAGGACAGCCTGGTCTACAGAGTGAGCTCCAGGACAGCCAGGGCTACACAGAGAAACCCTGTCTCGAAAAAACCAAATCCAAAGAAAGAAAGAAAGAAAGAAAGAAAGAAAGAAAGAAAGAAAGAAAGAAAGGAAGAAAGAAAGACCAAAGCATGTTGCACATTTAAGGCAAGCTTTAGAGTATAGTCTGGAATAGCTCAAGCTGGCCTGGAACTCAGAGCTATGCTTGCCGTTGTCTCCTGGGTGCGGGGATAATGATGGGCATGGACCACCAAGCTCAGCAAATTTACTTCAGTTTTGAGATGGGATCTCACTACCTCTTGGCCAGAAGGGTTTTAAACTCATAGGACCAAATGATCTTCTTGCCTCAGCCTCCAGAGTAGTTGCTGACACAGGCTGTCCCACTGGCTTATTACCTGCAATACTATTATCTACTTTCTCTCTGTCTCTACAGCTGCCTCCTTCCACTCACAAATAACTAAAAAAATCCACTTCCGGGCTGGAGAGATGGCTCAGCAGTTGAGAATGCTTACTGCTCTCGAAGAAGACACCCCGTACCCTCCTTGGCTGGATCCCAATCACCTGTGACCCCAGTGCTAGATGATCTGACGATAGGTTCTTTTGACCTCTGTAGGCACCTGAATATATGTGAATACACACACACACACACCCATGTGGGAGGTGAGGTAGACAGAAGATCTGCAAGTTCAAGGCCAGCGGCGGCTACACGAAGAGTCCTACACAAGCCAGGGTTACAGAGTGTCACTGTTTCTCAAGAAAACAAAAGTCAGTCGTCATAAAAATCAATCCACTTCCTCAAGTCCGGGGCAGAGTTTGTCTCTGGTATGCAAAGCCTTGGGGACAGTCCCCTGCAGCACACACACATTCCATGCTCTCTCCCATCATCATCCCGCCCCTAAATCCATCCCATAATCGAGCTAGTAGTGCTCTCTGTTCTGACCTCTTAGTGCTCCTTGCTCTGAGTCAACTATTCACTTACACAGACCAGGAAACGAAGACTGAAAAACAAGTAGCAGGGTAGGATGGTGCGTGCCTGGAACTCTAGCATTAGGGAGGCTAAGGCAGGACCACCAAAAATTCGAGTTAGTTGGGTGTGGTGTTTCACACCTGCAATCCTAACGCTTGACACAGTTCTTCTACTTCACTCGTCCAAGTTTGAAGCTAGTCTGGTCTACAGAGTTGAGACTTCTTCTGAAAAGAAATAAGGCCAGATTGGTGGCTCACACCCATGATCCCAGCACTCTCAGGCAGGTTTCTGAGTTCAAGGCCAGCCTGGTCTACACCTGGAGCTCCAGGTCAGCCAGGTCTATATAGACCCTGTCACAAAAAATAAAAATAAATAAATAAATAGTGACTGGAGAGATGGTTCAGCCATTAAGAACACTTGCTGCTCTTCCAGATTCCCAACACTCAGATGGGAGTCCTGTCTAGAACTCCAGTTCTAGGGGGTCTCCTCTCTTTTAGCCTCTGGACAGGGCACACAGACACATATGCACACAAAACATTCATACATATTAAATAAAATTTAAAAATAAATAAAAATAGCCAGGCACAGTGACACACGTCTTTAATCCCAGCATTTGGGAGTCGGAGGCAGGCAGATCTCTGTAGGTTTGAGCCAGCCTGGCATACAGAGTTCCAGGACAGCCAGAGGTATGACTGAGAGCCTGTCTTGAAACAAAACAAAAATAAACAAATAAAAATTCCCAGGGCCCATACAGCTAAGAGATGACAGAATTTGAGCCTCTGGTCTGAACGACTGGGGAACAAGGGCATATGAGGAACCCCTCAACTAGGAAGTGAGGAGTGGGAAAACACAGGGGGAGCCCCAGAAAGGAAGGGTTACAGAGCCTAGGGATGGTAGTGTCTCCTTTGTAGGCCCACAGTGCCACCTGCTGGCAGAATGACCAGGGCCATGCACTGGATTCCAGAACATGGAGAGGGAAAAAGAGGAAAGGGTGAGAGGATGAGGTGAAGGGCAGGAGAGATGACATAGGGGTTGAGGTCGCAAAGGACCCTCGTTTGATTTCCAGCACCCACATGGTGGCTCATAGCCTCCTATAATTTCAGTTCCAGGACTCCAAGGAATCTGATGGTCTGCTCTGAACTCCACAAGAACCGGGCTCACACATCAGAAATATGCAGGTAAAAAGATATAAAGATATAAGATATAAAAAGAAGGAGGAGGAGGAGAAGAGGAAGAGGAAGAGGAAGAGGAAGAGGAAGAAGAAGAAGAAGAAGAAGAAGAAGAAGAAGAAGAAGAAGAAGAAGAAGAAGAAGAAATGGGGATCTCGAGATCTTGTGGGTTTTGTGAAGGGAAGAGGAAAAATAACCATTTCCTGTTCTGAGATGAGAGCAGAGGACCACAATCCTTTCTTTGAAAGTGTATGTGTGTGCGTGCATTCACATGCATGCATGTGTATGTGTGTATGTGTGTGCATGTGTATGAACATGTGTGTGCTCTCATAAGTGTGTGCACATAAGTGTATGCATATACTTATGTGTGTGTGTGTATGTGTGTGTGTGTGTACACATGCAAGAGAGAGTGTGAGACCTGTTTGTGTATATTCAGGAGTACCACTCTATGTTATATACGTGACTATGAGTTTTGTATGTAAACATATGGATGGCAGCTTGAGCAGATGTGGGAGCCAGTGAGCACACAGATTCGAGGTAAAAATCATATCACACTATTGTGATCAGGGCACCCCAAAGTTCTGGCAAGCTATTTGTCCAGTTCCTGACACTGCTGCCCCATGCACCCCTCTTCAGGAGAGGTAGAGCCTATGGAGACATTTCCAAGTAGAGATTTGCTTATTGCTTTTAGTATTGGGAACTTAGCTCCAGGCAGTAGGGGGCAGCAGGGGCAAAGAAGGTTAATCAGCCTTGGGTGGGGCCAGCGGGCGGGCGGGCAGACAGGCAGGAGTCTTTTAAAGCACCTGCCCCACCTGTAGGTGAGCAGTGCTGTGCGAGGACTAGCCAACCTTTCAGCGTTCTGCCAGCACACCGAGTGGCAGTTTCCTGGAGCCGTTCTGTTCCTTTGGGAGTGCAGCAGATCCTGTTCAGAACCTGTTGCCAAGAGCCCTGAGCAGGTGATGGCCTAGACCAGGAATTAATCTATGAATGGATACCAGTCTGCAAACAGGTTTGGGGTGCTAGAAAAAGCCATCGGTGGGTACTGAAGAATCTGAGATTGGTTTACAAAGACGACTAGGAAAGACAGGTGTCAAGAAAGGGCGTTGAGTGGTCTGGAGTGTAGGATCAGGCTTGTAATACCTGTGTGGGGTCTGGGGATATTAAGATCTGAGAACCAGTATTGGTGGGCATACATATCAGCATAAGACCTGGGGAAAGTTCTGAGATATTAGCAAAGCCAGCCCAGGGCAAGTGGGAGGTAAGGCCCTAATTTGTACATGTCTGTTTCCCAGGACCCACCATGCAGTGCTTCAAATTCATTAAGGTCATGATGATCCTCTTCAATCTACTCATCTTTGTAAGTATGGAGGTTGTGGGCTTCTTGGGGTTCCTTACAAAAGCAGGTCACAGTCTGGATAGAGCCCAGGCTGGAAAATGGGAAACTATGTACCCAGACTCTGCCCTGTAAATTTTCCTACATGAGAAGGCAGCAGAGGGTCTATCCGAATCCTGATTCCTGATCCCACTAACAACCTGGCTGCCACACAGAAGTCCCGGTGAAGATGGGGGAGGTTAGGGATGGAGAAGCTTAAGTTTCTTTCCTCCCCACCAGGAAGGGTCATTCTGAAGCAGGGTAGGCTAGCAGGAACGGTTAATACACACACACATACACACACACACACACACACACACACTTTTTAAAATAGGCATTCACGGTTCAAAGAGGAAAGGGGATCTGTTTAAGTTTATAGTGCAAAAGGCAATTCAGTAACCACCATGCATTGAAAAGCTGAGAGAGTCCATGCCTCTTAGAGTTGACTCAATAAGTATGCACTGACTGGGTTGGCATTTAAGGGGCTGGGATTGTTGTTCAGTGGTAGAGCATTTGCTTAGCAAGCATGAGTCCACAAACAAAAAGGAAAACATATTCATTGATTAAGACTCAACGGTATGTGCTAGGGTTGAGCCAGGCCATTCACTGCCCTTGAAAATCTCAGGTCCAGTAAATCAGATAGGCTGACGTTTGTCGAAGAAACCGGTAATTGCTATATGCACTGAAAATTGTGAAGTGGTACTTTTATATTTACCATGAAGGCTAAGGGAGGCCCTGGAGGGGTTTGACTCCAGCCTAGTAGGAAAATGCTTCCTGGAGGAAGCAGCTGAAGTTGGACATTTGCATTGGGTGGGGAGCTGTAAAGTGCGTAGGAAGGCCCAGAGGTAATGAAATTTGATATTGTTTAGAAAACCAGGAACTGATTATATAGGGCTTGTTTGAGAAGTTGAGCCATAAGGCCCAAGCCCCGGAGATAGTGACAGAGATAAGAGGAAAGGGACACTGTAAACAAAGGTGGCAGAGGAGAGGTAAAACAAAGACGTCTTAGAAATGGTTTGAGCAATGTAGGGGGAAAGAAGGGGTCACCGCCACTCTCATGTGTACGCAGTGGAGGTGCATGGGCATCCGAAAGCTGGTGCCTGTGAGGAGCCAGTCATAGGGGTGGGGTGGGACTCTGGTAACCATAAGGGAAAGTCTGCCTTCCACCCCTGCTGTAGCCCTGTGAATATTATAGAACCCCTGCTCTCAAACAAAGTCTGTTCTTGGAAACTGAAAGTATTAGAGATGAACAGAAAAATAACCATCATGGAGGCAAGGGACAACAGGAAGGACAGGAGGAAAACAGTAGTAAGGGGCCAGTGTCACTCGAGAATAATGAGTTGGGGGGAGAGACATGAATGAAGACATGGCGTGTGTGCCAGTTTAGAGAACTGGGCAAAGGGCAGGTATTCTCCTTGACTCCAAAGCAGTTGGTGCCTGGGCTTCCTTTGGCTGCCAAGAAAGCTGAAGGAAATGCTAGGATTTCAGTAACTGGGAGAGCCAGGGTTCTGGCCTTATAGGGTTAAAAGCAAATCCAGTTTGGTTTCTGTCCACTGTTGCCTAGGCCTTGCCAGACTGGGCAGAACAAGGTAGGAAAGCCAGGCTCCTTGAAATTTGACCCTGGAGGCTAGCAGCCGGCTCTTTTGTCATTAAGCAAACATCCTGGGATACAGCCACAGTATATATATATATATATATATATATATATATATATATATATATATATATATATATATATATATATATATATATATATATATATCTTTTTATGCCCATGCCAGACTGGTTTCTTTAGTTCAGTGGGAGCTGGGCACAAGTCAGTGTCGGCTAATTCATCTCTCAAAGACCTTGGGTCAGCAAAGGTTTGCTAGGAGCTGTGGTACCAGGGCCTCCATGGCAACCCCCTCAAAGTTTCCAGATCACCTCTGAAACGTTAGGCTGAGCCCATGTCTTGAAGAGAAGCTGTAGGTGTGGTCTACCTGTTTCTACGTGTCAGACAGTGGTCTGGGTGAAGGAGTCTGACAGCTGATTTCACCCTGCTGGGGGATCAATAGGACCTCTGAGGGAACGAACATCTCAGAACCTCTCAACCTCAGCCCTATTTCAAGGTTGCAAGCAGGTGCAAGCCTCACCCTGCTGTTGCTATAGTGACTACTGAGCCTTCTCAACACTACCACTGACTGCTTCCAAGTAAAGGGCAAACAGTCATTCTATGCACTCCCAGTCAGGAAAGTGTTGGGCCTCCTCCCAGCCTGTGGATATTTCTAGAACCCCTGATCTCATGTTTGTCATCCTAGATGAGCAGACTGGTGAACTCTTTATGTGTTCGAGCTGTGTCTTTCTGGTTCTAGTTAATGCTTCCCTCCATACACAGTAGGTTGTTAGATTCCAAAGTCAAGGAAAGGTAAAGTTTCCTGATTTGATGGTGTGAAAGGGAACCATTTGCTAGCAACGTTTCAAAGCCTGACTTCTGTCCTCAGCTCTGTGGTGCAGCCTTGTTGGCTGTGGGAATCTGGGTGTCCGTCGATGGGACATCTTTCCTGAAGGCCTTTGGATCACTGTCGTCGAGTGCCTCGCAGTTCGTCAACGTGGGCTACTTCCTCATCGCTGCCGGGGCCATGCTCTTTATTCTTGGTTTCCTGGGCTGCTATGGTGCTCACTCTGAGAACAAGTGTGCGCTCATGATGGTGTGTAGGACCCAGCTACCCAGGCTCACACCCAGGGTTTCCCCTTCAGCCCTGACACTAGCCTCTGGGATCCCAAAACCCTCCTCTGGATTGTGGGAGCCTCCCTGTCAGGGATCCCCTGCCTCTTATACAAGTGTGTAGGGCAAGGAAGTATGACGCCCTAGAACGTGCTTTCTTGTTTCCATTCAGTTCTTTTCCATCCTCCTCATCATCTTCATCGCTGAGATCGCAGGTGCTGTGGTTGCTTTGGTGTACACCACAATGGTAAGGCACTGGGATGGGGCAAGGAAGAAAAACGGAGCAAAGCCCTGAGAGCGGGTGGTGGCCATGAATGGCTACGTTCCCTACCAGTCTCTTAATACTGGCCTAACTCATGCAGGCTGAACAATTCCTGGCACTGCTGGTGGTGCCTGCTATCGAAAAAGACTATGGTTATCAGTCTGATTTCACCCAAGTGTGGAACACTACAATGGAAGAGGTAAGTAAGGTGGGCTGGGAGGATTTGGGAACAGAGAAGAAAAAAAGCAAGGTACCATCAATCACCAATCCCATTTTGTCTGCAGCTGCACTGCTGTGGCTTCAACAACTACACAGATTTTAGTGCCTCACGTTTCGTCGAAGAGAATAAAGTCTTCCCCCAATACTGTTGTGCCAACCCTAGCAACCATACAATTGAGGAACTATGCACCGAGGATAAGGCCAGAAGTATGAACGTACAGGTATGTGCTGGCATGGAGTTATCTCGTTTCTCTGTGTAGCCCTGGATGTCCTGGAACTTGATATGCTGACCAGACTGGGTTTGAACTAACAGAGATCCATTTGCCTCTGCCTCCCAAGTGCTAGTATTAAAGGTGTGTCCACCACCATCACCCAGCACCAGTTTGATTGCTTTAATAACTTTACAGTAAGTAGTAAATGTGTTGGAGGTAGGGCATTGCCAGCTATAAATACTTTCTCCTCTCCCAAGGGTTGTTTCAAAGAGATTCTGCATAAAATCAGAACCAATGCAGTCACTGTGGGTGGTGTGGCCGTCGGAGTCGCGGCCCTGGAGGTAAGTCAGCATGAAGACTGGAACTGGGGTACCTATCAGTTTCCACCAGACCTGTACAGATCAGCCCATCTCTGAGGCTTCTCTGGAGGAAAAATAACTCTAGTGTTTGCATTTCTGGAGCTGAGGACTGAACCCAGGGGCCTGTTTGCCAAGCATGTGTTCTACCATTGAAAAAACAGTGCTTTGTGTAGGCTGTTCAGGGCAGGCAAGAAATCAATCCCTGAAGATCTCAATCCTGTCCTTTCATGTCTCCCTGTTCCTTCCCATCAGCTGGCTGCCATGGCTGTATCCATGTATCTATACTGCAATCTGAAATAGGACTGCTTTTTCCTCCTGACTTGCTGCCATCACATGGAAACCAGGAAGAGGCACTTGGCACAGCTAAGCAGCAGTAATGGGTGGAGATGAAATGTCATTTGGGCTGGAATGGATTTGCCTTTGCTGCTCAGGACTTTGGGCTAAATAGGGACACCTGTTGGACTTTGTCTGCCTTGTTCTTCCACTAGTGGGGTGAGGGGGGGCATTGGTCCCAGTCCGAGGCAGCCATGTATGCCCATCTCCTGAGACTCTTGATGATCCCAGCACTCCACTAGTGGATGAAGGCACTTATAGCCTGGGCATTTTCTAATACTGTAAAGCCATAGAAGGAATGTATAGAAGGCATTTTGGAACCTATAAACCAATGAAAATATTTCTAATTGGCCTGTGTATGCTTGGAGAGATGGGTCCTGATTGCCTAAGTTGCACTGATTTCTGTGAAGCTGGAGACTTAGCAGGGTGGAAGGGAAGGTTAGTAGGTATCTGGTTCCAGGCCTGGGAGAGAGAATAGTGTCCACTAGTACACTAAGGAAGTGGGATCTGCACTGGTCTGCCTTTGTGTATCATCAGCGAGTACTTTTCGGTGAAAGCTCTCCCTCCTGGTGAAGAGCACCAGACTGGAAAGCTATGAAAATACCAAGCTTGTGCCAAGCCAAGGGTGGGAGGGAGAACGGAATTACTGTCAAGGCTGTGGGGGTGGGGTCACCGTCAGGGCTGTGTGTGTGTGTGAGTGGGGGGTGGTCACAGGCCGGAGCCCTCCAGGAACTTAGATAAGGAGGTCCAAGATACATGCCCTACTTTGGGGAATCTCAAAATCATGTTTTCTTTGGTGTTGGCCTATCCATTGCTCTAAAAATCTGTATACTTTGGGGAGTATACATCTTATTGGGGGGCAACAGAAGAGGGGCCTCTCCCATGAATGGGAATATTCACAGCAGTTCAGCAATTCCAGACTTGTGTTCTAAGGGGGCAGTTGGACACATCGGGTATATACCATCATCCATCCCATCATCTTGTTTTTTCTTTCTTTTTCTTTTCTTTCTTTCTTTCTTTTCTTTCTTTTCTTTTCTTTCTTTCTTTTGGTTTTTTGGATTTGTTTTTTTTCAAGACAGAGTTTCTCTGTGTAGCCCTGGCTGTCCTGGAACTCACTCTGTAGACCAGGCTGGCCTCAAACTCAGAAATACGCCTGCCTCTGCCTCCCAGAGTGCTGGGATTACAGGCGTGTGCTAACACCACCTATTCCCATCATCTTCAACAGGATCTAGGCAGCTGAAGGGCGTGGACTGCTTGATCGTGGTAGCATATGTAGTGTAAGGGGCTGAGAGCATAATTATAGCACAATGGCCACAGCTGGCATTGGCTCCTTCACCCAAGCATCCTTTGTTTCTGAAAAAAAAAAAGGGTCTTTCAATGCGGTCCTGGTCATTCTAGATCCTGTTTTGTAGACCAGGAAGGGCTCAGACTCAGAGATCTGCCTCAGAGGCCTCTGCCTCCTGAATGCTGGGATTAAAGTTGTGCACCATTATACCTGGCCAAGATCTCACTTTTTTGTTGTTTTCTTTTGAGATGGAGGGGTCTCACGTAGTCCAGACTGGCTTTGAACTTTCTATAGCTGAGAATTACATTGAATTCCTGCCTCAGTCTCCTAAGTGCTAGGTTTACAGCTCTGTATCCATCACCACCCCTGGTTTTCTAGGTATTGGGGGCTCATACCCGACTTCATGTGTGCTAGGCAAGCACTCCACTAGACACCCCTAGCCTTTAACTGCCAGTCTTCAGACTGGCTCCTGTAACTGGGTGGACTTTGCTTGACACAGTGACCATTCAACCTGAAGAACCTGAACAGAATGTCCCTGAAAAAAAAATTAAATGTCTTCTTTAAAAAAAAAAAAAAATGCAGGATTTTGGTGGCATGGGCCTTTAACTGCAGCACCTGGGAGGCCAAAGCAGGATGATCTCTGAGTTTGAGGCCAGCCTGGTCTACATAGTGAGTTCTAAGACAGCCAAGTCCACACAGGACTCATAAAACAAACAAACCACCAAAACTTGAATGCCTCTGAACTTCAAGTGGCAGCACCAAGGATAATGCTGTTGCTGCAGGACAGTGGCTGCCTGCCACCAAGCAAAGCCATTTAACTACCTTCCCTCCTCCCTTCCCTTTGACACCCCCACCCCTATCTGTCTCTACAGGCTTTTCCAGAGCAGCCCACAGCTATCACCCACCCACTTGATGGGCCCAAAAAGGAACAGAGACTTGGCCAGAGCCACATAGCCTCAGGGAAGCCTAAGAATCTACTAGGGTTCTGGGTAGGGAACTAGTTGGTCTTTGCTAGCACACTGGATCTCACACACAGCTCTATTCCTCCCACAGGTGCCTGAGTGGAAGCAGGCAGTAGAAGGGGATTTGTTTGTTCAGGGAGGGCTGCCCACTTCATCGTGGTCTAATTGTTTCTCCTGTGCCTACTTTGCCACCTGAAACACTAGCTCTAGCAAACACTGAAGGGGTCAGGGTAGTGACCAATGTCAATGCCGATACTTCTGCTGAGCTCTAGGCACCAGTAAGGGGTACCAGGACGGCGAAGATAAAGGCAGGAATTCCAGTAAGTTCCCGAGTCCTTGGCAAGAGTTATAGCCTTTCTTATAGTCTGATCTACTCAGGTCCAGATCTTAATCCTTCAGAGCCTTAAAGGTCATGTTCCCCTGCCTTGGGCTACCTGACTCCCAAAGGACTATACAGTCTGTTTTTTGGAGATTAACTCAGACTTTCCTAGGCTCCTTTTAATCACTAGCCTCTTGAGAATCTGATGGAAACCACGGACCTTTTATGCAGAAAAACATCCCTATATGGAATTCTGCACACAACCAATCCAGGCCACAGAAATCCTTGCTCCTGTATCTGCCTGCCCAGTATCTTCTCTCTCTCTTTTTTTTAATTTTATTTTTTTTATTTTTTTCCAGTATCTTCTCTCAAATCATCTTCTACACTCTTGTGGCTGCCACTGTTTCTGGCCCAGTCACTTCCTGTCTCCACTATGAGTTCCTCATCCACCCCCACTCGTCCTTTCTGGTCTCTCCTACCTACTCCGTTTCTGGGGACAGGTGCTGGGCTCAGACAAACAAGGACAGAACTGGCCGGATTGTAAAACAGTGAGGATGGGGTGTGAGATGGCTGCTGGGAGCTGAGGACCAAGTAGGAAAGGCATACAGTCAGCTGGTACCAGGGTGGAACCCTTCTCAAACAAGACTTGAAGCTTGAGACTTGGGCATCCCCTGGTGGCCAAATGGCTTCACACAGAAGATAAACTATGGAAGACAGTTAAAACAAAAAACAAAAATAAAAACAAAAAAAAAGGAAAAAAAAAAAAAAAAACCCAAACACCTCACCATACATCCAGTAATTCTCTCTCCCTCACCACCACGCCACACTCCCCACAAAACCACTACAAAATACACCCCCAGAAGTTTTCTTCTTTTTTAATCAATGACCATCTTTATCCAGTTTTGGAAATCTGGACAAAGAGAAGGCTAGGAGGAGGCCTGGTCCAGTGTCTAAAGGTCTCTGAGTGAGTCTGTCAGCACATGGACCCCAAATGGGCCTGTCCATCAGTTGGGCACAGCAGTTTTCCTGAGTATGAGCCAGTCCCACCCTCAGGGCAGCATCCTGGTTCAGAGAGGAATAAAGACCCCAGGATGGATCTATTCCCAAGGCCCTCAGGACAGTCAATAAATAGGTTCTGAGCCAGGCCTGGGAGGACAGGGTGTAAAAAGAGTGGATCAGCTACCCAGGGATCCCAAAGAGGTCCTGGGAACTCTCCTGCTCTTCAACAAGGAAGTAAATAAATAGACCTTAAACTGAGGAATAGGGGTGTTGGAGCAAGGGATCCTTCCCCTTAGAGTTAGTAATTAAATCCACGTTAAAAACAAACCAGCCCTAACCCCTACCAGCATCTACAAAATCCTACAGGATAGGGTAATGGGCTAGTCTGTCTGGGGGTACACAGTACCCAGCCCTGCAGGGTCCTGGAGGAGGGTTCACGTTTGTTCAGCAGCCCCTGGGGCTCCTTCTTCCTTTGGGGGTGGCTCCAGGAAAATAGGGGTGACTGACGGTGGCTTCTTCACTCTGAAACATAACAGATGAAAGGTACAGAGAGAGGACATGCTTCAGACCCAGGAGGCCATTTCCTAGGGCAGAACAGGGTGACTCACGAGTAAGGGGAGGCTGGAACCCCCACCACCAAAAAGTGGTTCTTCTTCCGAAATAATCTCCACAGGCCCTGGTGGTTGCCACGAACATCCAGGTCCCAAATATGGAGGCACTAACAAGGACAGAGTAGGAGAAAGAGACGGTCAGGAAGCTGCGAGATTATCCTCTGAAGCCTTGCAGCTGCCTCGCTCTTCAGGAGGAAGCATTATCTGGAGTATGGATTTGAGCAAGGGCTTAAAAGAGAGGTTCTTTTCTTCGATTTTTGAGACAGGGTTTCTCTGTGTAGTTAATGGGCTATTCTGGAACTCACTCTGTAGACCAGAGCCTGCCTCTGTCTTCTCAGTCCTGGCATTAAAGGCCTGCACTACACCTGGCCAGGAAGTGAGATTCTTGAGCACATGAGGTTCTGAGGTTGAAAATTCTACCACAAAGACTCCTGCTGGCTGGGGCAGAGCATGGTGCTCAGGGGTGCTGAGGGAGGTGCAGCCTGAGGCACCTTGGCAAGCTGAGTCCAGGTGGTGAAGTCATCATCTTTCTCCATTCGGATAAACGCCACATAGGTGTGGCCCTCCGTGTCTGGCAGGAAGGAGTCTTCACAAGGGTCCTTGCTGTGGTCCAAAACCTCGGCTTCACTGCATTGGAGGTAGAAAAGTTAAGGCCAAACAGGGCATACTTCCTGGGTGGTACACACAGGGCCCAGGGTAGCAGCAGAGCCAATGTTCTGCTGTTACCTCCTCGAAGTTCTTAATAAAGTTTATACTAGAGAACTCTGGGTTTTCTACAGTGCCCATAAATCATGGCACCAAGAAAGCTAGTATTTGATTCCTTACTGCCTGCCAGGCATCCCGATTGCCCAAGGCCATACCTGAGCAGTCTGTGAATTTCCACTTCATAAGCTTCTTTCTTCAGACTGAAGGGGAGGGAGAAAGGAATCAAGAGGAGAGGCCCTCAGGTCCATGGAAAGGAATGGGCAAAGGGTCACATGGGGAAAGGAACAGCAGAGCGGAGGCACATACCCACGGCCCCAGCAGGAAAGAACTAGCAAGGACTGGCCATCAAGCCTAGATACCCACCCCCTTAACCTGCTGCCAGTCTCTACCTGTCCACATTCCTGAGCTGGACACCTGGAACTGTGTTGAACTTGTGCTTCTTGAAGTAGGCCTCCTGAACCAGGGACGAGGAGAAAAGGCAAGGCTCAGTCTGGCCCACAGCTGCTCACTCACCTACTAAGGATCTACAAGACCCAGGGCCTCGGAGCTGCGTCTTTGGCAAGCTCTTACTTTCTTTAACTTGGTCTGGTACCTTGGCTCAAGCTATGGGACCATGGACTAGTCCTGTTCCCACTGGCTGTGCCCAGATTTGCTACAGAGACTTAGAAGTAAAGAAATATGGAGGTAGGATGATCAGAAGTTCAAGACCGGTCTCAGGCTGAGCTACAAGAAACCCTGCCTAAAAAAACAAGGTGTGTGTGTAGACACATGTGAGAGAAGGGGTGGGGGAAGAAGGGAAGAGGGAGAAAGAGACACCTTTCTATTAGATGTATACAATAGCAAAGATGGGTTAGAAGGAAAGAACTGCTGATTCAGGTTCCATGAGTGGCCTGAGGAAGCACTTGTCCTTCTTTGGTAAATAAGGCTTTTATTAGCTTCTCTGGCTTCTAGGAGGTTCTAAATTAAATACATCCCTTTCAGCTGTACTGTTCCAAGTGCACTTTTTTTTTCCTTTCTCTCTTTTTTTTGAGACGGGGTTTCTGTGTAGCCCTGTCCTGGAATTCACTCTGTAGACCAGGCTGGCTTCAAACTCACAGAGACTGACCTGCCTCTGCCTCCCAAATACTGGATTAAAGGCTTGTGCCACCACCGTCTGGCTTGATGCTCTTTTTTTGTTGTTGTTGGTTTTTTTGGATTTGGTTTCTCTGTGTAGCCTAGGCTGTCCTCGAACTCAGAAATCCGCCTGCCTCTGCCTCCCAGAGTGCTGGGATTACAGGTGTGCGCCACCACCACCTGGCTTGGCTTGATGCTCTTATAGAGGTCCCAAGTTCGGTTCTCAGCACCCAGATGTGGTTGACAACCATCTGTGACTCCAGGCCCAGGAGACTCAGCAGAAGATCAGAGGTCTGGTATCCAGCACAGAGATGGTAACTCACAATCATGTAACTCCAGTTCCAGGGATGCTTGATCCTCTCTTCTGACTTCCTCGGGTACCAGGCACACACATAGTGCACTTACACTTACACACACACATACACACACGAGAAAAACAGTCATAGACATAAAATAAAAAATAAAAATAAAAAAATCTAATTTTTTGTTTGTTTTTCAAGACTGGAAGTCCAGGCCGATGTTGAACTCAGAGATCTGCCTACCTCTGCCTTCCAAGTGCTGGGAAAAAAGCATTTTAATCTTTATTACCACCACCCCTAAATTTTTTTGTTTTAATTTCAGATCAAACCTTATAATGAGAGAAGTAGTTCTGAGTTTTTGTTGTTGTTGTTTTTTGAGACAGGGTTTCTCTGTGTAGCCCTGGCTGTCTTGGAGCTCACGCTGTAGACCAGGCTGGCCTCAAACTCAGAAATCAGCCTGCCTCTGCCTCCCAAGTGCTGGGATTAAAGGCCTGAGCCACCACTGCCCCACTCTTTCTGAGTTTTTGTTGTTACTTTTCTGTTAGTCTGTATCTTCAAACTCATAGTAACCCTTGTGGCTCAGCCTAAGGGCTGGGATTAGGCCCAGCTGGCTTGGTTGCTGCTGGCTTTGTTTTCTGAGACAGGGCCTCAGATGAATACTCTTCCTGCCTCAGTTTCTCTAGTGCTGGAATCACAAGGTTGTGATCTGTTGGGCCTTTGGCAGGCTGCATTTTTAATCCTCATTTCACAGACAGAGAAACTGGCAGAAGCAGAACAGTATCCTCCCTAACCTGAAGTGGCTGGTAAGTGTTAAGGCTCTGGAGCCCACGTCCCCAATGACTAAGCCATACAGAACCTGCCTCCTAACACCCCGCTCACATGAAAGTAGCCGTTCATGTTGAGGCCGACGATGCCGAAGTGGTAGGATCGGGAAACATCGGGGATGATGCACTCTCGGCCCCGGCGCTGCTCTGGCATCCGCATCCACATGTCCCAATCCCACAGCTGTGGTCACAGAACATTATGAAGACTACAAGTTTGGAATTAATAGGGATTCCAGACCATTCATCCTATCCTGCTGGGTACCTTTTCTGGCGTGGGCCACTTGGGCTCAAGCTCCTCCTTGTATAATGATTTCCTGAGCACCCATCCTAACCCAGGCATGGTCTCCACACGGTACAGTAGTGCTGGATCCTCAGCTGTGTGTTCATACCCCTAGGACAGGGGCAACATAGGAGGCATTAGCTCCAGGCCTTGACAGAGTCCCACACTGACTAAGCCCTGGCCACCCAGCCTACCTGGTCATTCCAAGCAGAGATGCAGTACAGGCTGTCATCTTCCTCCAGCAGGTGGATGGACTGGCTCAGGAAACTGAGAGAGCCAGAGTTCAAGAGTTCAGAGTGGCAACTCCAGATGCACCATGGTGCTGAAGTGCAGGGCTGGTAGTCCCACTGTCTCCGTTCACCCTTTCCACATTCTATACAATCCCAGCGCCTGCCCTCCTAGCTATGCAAGCTTTCCCCCCAACTTCTCAGCTCATTCAAAACTTTCCAAAGAACCTCACAGCACCCTTCCCTGAGACCCAGTCAGGTACAGAAGTCCCACGTAGCTTATACGCACTTCAGTTGTGAGCTACCCCCATCACCTGAAAAAATCCACAGCGATGTCCAGGTCCTCTTCCAGAACCACAGCAAACTTGGCCTCCTACAGGGATGGGAGGGAACATCATGGTTCCAAGGAGGCTGCTCTCAACTCATGGATTTGTCTTCAGACCTAGTGTTCAGGCACTACCCACCCTATCCTTCAGATCAGAAGTGCAAGGCCAGGTGAGGGAAGAGTTTTCATAACACCATTTCTCTGCAGAGACCCAAGGATTGTTGGTGGTACTCACCGGAAACAGGTTGAAAGTGGCAGTGAGGCTGGCCTTGTAGTGCTGGGTGGGGAATTGGGCATGTAAGAGCTGAGGCAGGGGGTGGGACCAGGTATCTGCCCCTTCCACCCTTGCCAAGGAATACCTGAGACACACGGGCATTCTTGATGCTGATAGGAGTGTGCTGGATGCCTCTCAGACCAAACAGTGCCACCACATCCATTGGTTCCTGGGGGGCATGGTCACCAGTCACTGTGTGTTACTGTCCCTACCTCTGCAGGTCCCAACATGTCAAGCTCCTCATATTTCACAGCCCCCATTTACTGATTACTATTCTTTAGCACCCATAGTCTGGTGTTCTATTCCGCCTGAGGCCCCCAGCCCCACTCACCTCATAGTAGCCATCAATGAAGACCGTTATCATCTGTGGAGATACCCCTTGGGCTGAGAGCAGAGAGCGCAGCATCCTGAGGAGCCCAGGACAGTAGGTTAGGGCTCTTTCTCCTCTCAACTCACAACCTCCCATGTTTATAAACAGGCCCATATGTTCTGTGTCTACCCATGTAGACCAGGCCTGGCATCCGCTGCCGTTTTGCCTTCTTTAAGAGTTCCTTGTACAAGAAGTCAAGCTAAAGCACCACCCACTTCCTGAGCACCCCCTGTCCAGTGCTGAGTACGGCCCACTTCCAGGCTCACCTGTACAGGTAATTGGGCCGGTTTCCTGCAATGACAGCCACAGGCACATTGCGGACCTTATTGTCTGGAAGCTGTGTGAGAAACAGCTTTTAGTTTCCCTTATTCCCCTCTCCAACTAGGATCTCCATTTAGGGAAGATTTGCAGTGCAGCGAAGGGCCACGGGGCTTCCTTGTTCTTGTCTTTCCACAGTTCACCCAGCCCTGCTAACACAGCCTGTCCCACCCCCAACCTGTCTTCAGAGTGTAGTATACACACATCCTCAGTCTCTACCAGACCAAGGTAGAGACAACCTAAGCTGTGGATTGTTCCTAAGGCCTTTTGCTAAGCTGGAAAGGAGTCAAACCTCACTGCTCTGGCCCCACTCACTGGGTCAGGGCTGAACTCAATAGGTGTTGGGTCCTTGCAGCTGCACACACTTCCGTAGCCTTCGACTTTGCTGCAGAAGCGCCTGCGGCGGCGGTTCAACTCCGTATCTGCCCAGTGACACTCAGCCTCTAAGGGAGGAAGTTAACAAAATGCGGGAATCTTCCCAGCTATGTTGCGGCAGCCCCAAGCACACAGGGAAAACAAAAATAGCCTCAGTGAGGATCCAAATGTCCATTCTCTGCTCAATCACTGCCCAAGCCCCGCCCCACTAATCCCACCTTCAGCTGAGCTCAGTGGCACATCTGTCTTCAGCAGGACCGGGTCACCCCAGGAGGAGAGCGCAGGAGACTTAGAATGTTTCTCGCCAAGTACAGGACCTGGCCAAAGCAGGAATGAGGGACAGTGAAGGCCCAGCCCCGAGAATGGGGCTTCCTCCCAACCTCCTGCCTTTCCCTGACTCCCATCCACTCCCTTCCCACCACCCTGTCTCCTATCATTCTTCTCCTCCCGTGATACTACAGGGTGGACAGCCTTAGTCCCCACACCTCCTTTTCGTCCCACGAAGGCCCAGGTGTCCCTCCAGCCAAGGGCAGGGCCTGCCTGGCTTCCCAGGCTCCTCAGCAGGGCCTTTGCTGTGTCCTTGAGGTGGAAGGAGCCCTCATCCTGGAGGACCAAAACAGACAGTCATGACTTGTGTGGGCCCAGGAGACCTGGCCTCACTCAACACTGGCTATGTTTCAAGCACTACATATAAAACCTTTTACATAAGTTGACTCACTGACTCCAACAATAATACTCTTTGGTTACTCTCTTTCACAGACAAAAAAACCATGAAAGGCTTAAGAGAGAGTCTGAGACTCATTCCAAGCCACTTAGATCCTAACAGTAAGTCCTTTACCCATGTGACCTCGTCCGCATCCTGCCACCTCCCCACGCCTTTTCCCAACCCTCTTTTCTTGTCCAACTCCACTGGCATCATTGCTGTCCCTCAAGCTTGCCAGGGACTTCCCCACTTCAGGGACTTTTGTGTTGATTGTTCCAGAAGTTTCTTCCTAGGATAATTCTTCTTCCAGATAACTGCCTAGCTTTCTTCTCTCTTCCTCCTGTCTTCTGCTCATCTCCTATTTCCCAAAAGAGGTGTTTCCTCCCTAAAATGCAGTCACATCATTCCCTCTATTTTCTTCTTCACCTGTCAATTCCTGACACTACTGGCTGAGCTGACTGTTTTCATTGCTGTCCCTGAGACGTGAACTCCAGGGGAGTAGGAAATCTGTCTTGTATTGTAACTTCAGTATCCAGTGCAGTACCTGGCATAAGCCAGACGCTCAGTAACTGCTGAACTGATTACAAACAAAACCAAAACCAAAACCTGGGCACAGGCTGGAACTTGAGCCACCTTTCCCTGGAAGTTCTTTCCATTCCCTGAGCACAGTCGGAGCTAGGGAGACTCACTGACCTTAACTGTGCAGATCAACACTCGGCCAGGCGCCACCATGTTGAGGAACAGTACCATGGCCTCATCCTCATGAGGGGAGTATGTGTCAAACACACGCTTTGCCATCACGTGGCCCTGGCAGGGGCAAACCTCTTATGAGACAGGGTTCCCAGCAAGGCGCGCCCAGCCGCGGCCCTCTGGGGCTCCCATCCTCAAGCTCACCGTGGCCTGGTTGAGGACGATGACATGGATGCCTCTGCCCTGCTCCCGGGCCTCATCCTCCAGCACCTACGTAGCAGCAGAAACAAAATGCAGCTATTTGCCCTGGCGCTCACAGTGACTCACCAGCCCGGTGTATTATCACTGTCTACAATTCCAACTCAGACTGTAGGCTGACTCTCCCAGAAAGCCCCCATGGTACCCTCATCGCCCTCATCAGAAAAGACTTCATTGCGTTACAATCCACCTTTTACAGGCTGTGTTGGCGCACACCTTTAATCCCAACACTTAGGAGGCAGAAGCAGGTGGATTTCTGAGTTTGAGGCCATCCTGGTCGACAAAGTGAGTTCCAGGACAGACAGGGCTATACAGAGAAACCCTATCTCGAAAAAAAAAAGGAAAAAAAAATTAAATAATCCAGTTTTTAACACTTTTCTGGCACCAAGAGCCCTGAACTGTCTCTGCTTAACTCTGCAGTTCTCCTAGTCCTCTACCAGTAAGCCTCTCTCAGAAGGGCAAGCCCCATTACCCTAGGATCCCAGTGGTTGGCCCAAGACTGAAGCCAAAGGGATTAGGAAGTGGTTATATAATATAAAGGGAGTTAGCTGCCCACGGATGCCCCGATCACGGCCAAGTCTTCACAACACAGACATTTCATATACCGTTCATTTAATCCTATCAAGTCCAAGCCAATAGGCAGAGGGCTGTGGTTCCCACCATGTTCTGCATGGACTGAGGACACTGGTCCACTCACCGTGGTGCCATCCACCGCCACGTACACTCTGCTTCTACTGGAGTACACTTCCACATCCAGCACACGCCGGGGACTGCTGCCTCTGCGCCGAGGGGACTCCAAGTGTCCTAGGGCCTCATCTGGAGAAGGAATTGTAACAGGCATGGAGGATGACTCTAACAGTCATACCCTGTGGTGTCCGCGTGCCATTCCTAACTCTAGATCCCAGGGCCTCCCACCCCATCCTCAGCCGGTCCCCACCATAGTCTTGCTCTGGTTCTGGGTCCTCACTGGCCTCGCTGATGGCCCTCCGAGTGTCGAGGATCAGTTTGATGTTGACGATGACAGTCACCAGCAGGAAAAGTACAGCCCCTGTCTGAGTAGAGAGATGGAGATGACGCCGATGGCAGCATCCCTCTCCAGATCACAGACGCCTTCTCAAAGTATGACCTTGGCTGGAGAGGACACAGGGACCTGTCTCTCTTCTTTCTGGTTCTCAATCAGGACATGGATTTGCGGCCATCTCCCTGGGAACATCCCCTGACAGGTCTCCACCAACCAGGCCCTTCCTACCCCGTGGTCTTGTATTTTCCCATTTGAGTCCTTGACTTCCTTGGTCCCCTCCATAACTAGTCCCTTGAGATGGACTTAGGACACGAGAACCACAGTGGAGAATCAGAAGACACAGAAGAATGTAGGCCACACTGCCTGGCAGTTGGGTGTCAGGGGCAAGGCCTGCCTGACCAGACTTCTGGTTTCTGTTGGATGCCTAGGTCAGACTTAGGTTCTGATTCCAGAATCCTGGGTCTAAACCACTGCCTGAGAAGGTCATAACACACAGAGGTTTCCCCTCCTGGAATCTGCTGCCTCTTCTTGGTAGCCAAGGTAGTTAGTTCATAGTCTATGTTAGGGTAAAGTTAGGAAGCCAGCTTTTGGGACACGTGGAACCTCATTTACCTGACAGAATCTCCGCAGGGCCCGCTGGTTTGTCAGTTTATACTTCCAGGTAAGGTACCAGCTCCGTTTCTTCCTGGCCCCAAAGGGCTTGATGAGGGGGCCAGGCTTCCAGTCATCCATACTGGATTAAGGAATCACCCCTGTCCCGGCCAGTCCATGACTTCAGGAATCTGAGGGGACTACAGAGTCACATAGAGTAAGATGTTTGTCCCAAAGCCTAATGCCTTCTGGAATGACTTCTCTCAGCAAACTGCTGAGCTGTGTGCCCTAGGCAACGTGGTTCAACTTCTCTGGGTCTGGCCAGAAAAATCTTTAGAGGAGTTGGCTCACCTGAAAATTCTCTGGGGCCAGAGGAACTGTGTCCAGGCTCAGAGGCTCAGGGCCTCAGAGGCGGAGGCCAGTAAGTCAACCAACTCTTAACGATTCATGAGTTCTTAGAAGGTCCAATTCCCAGCCCTTCCCAGCCCTGGGGTAGAACAGTAACAGCGACCTCCCTCGCCCCAATCCCCACCCTCGCCCCATCCCATCTGGCTCAGCTCCTCTCCTCTCAGGGACGCCGGAAGGTTCAGAAGACCCACCCAGCCCGCATCGCCCCTCTGAGACCCGCACTGGGAGACACTTACGGCTCAGGGGCCCCGGGCCCCGCTCGGGCCGCGCTCGGGCCCGCACAGCTCGGCCCCGCGCACCGCGGCCTCCGCGGCCTCCGCCTCCTCCATGCCTCTCGCGCCCCGCCCCGCCCCGGCCGGCCCGCCCCGCCGCTTCCGCCGCCGCGGGGTGAGAGGGCGGCGGGCGGCGCTTAGGGCGGCGGCCGCGGCCGTGCGTCTGCACCGTGAGAGGAGCCGGCGTGCTCTGCCTCTCCTGCCGGGTTGCAGACGGCACGCGTGGACCTCGGGCGGGAGCACATCCCCGCACCGCGGAGCCGGAGCAAGCGGCTTTCCGGGACCTCGGGCCGGCTCGCTGGGCTCTCCAGGATCAGAGGGCAGCAGCTCGAGGCCTGGCCCAGCCCTGCAAGGCTATTTCCAGATCTGGGAGGAGAGGATTAGAAACCTGCTCCGCCACTATTTTGAGCGCTTACGTTAACTCGATTTCATGCACCATGATTGATAGGCACCGTGATTACCCCATCTTTAAAGAAAAACAAAAATTCTCTTTGGTTATGTGCATGTGCAGGTAGTGCGGGCGCTCCTTGAAGAGACCAGACCTCAGTCTGATACCCTTGGAGTAGAAGTTAAAGTTGTAGCCCGGTGGTGGTGGCACACGCTTGTAATCCCAGCACTCTGGGAGGCAGAGGCAGGCAGATTTCTGAGTTTGAGGCCAGCCTGGTCTACAGAGTGAGCTCCAGGACAGCCAGGACTACACAGAGAAACCCTGTCTCGAAAAACCAAAATCAAAAAAAAAAAAAAAAAGAAGTTAAAGTTGTGAACCTAACCACTCCTCTAGAAGAGCACCTGGTGTGCTTAACCACTGAGCCATCTCCAGCCCCTGATTAGTTCTTTTTTGAGGAAGCAGAAGCTTACCTATCTTCATACAGCCCTGACTATCCTGGAACTCCCTATGTAGACCCGGCTGAACTTGAACTCAGAAATTCACCTGCCTCTGCCTAAGTGCTAGGAGTAAAGGAATGTACAACATGCCCAGCAATACTATTTATTTATTTATTTACACTCAATTATTTTGAGGACTCCAAAAGAGTTGGCATCTTTCTTTTCCTTTTTTTTTTTGAGACAGGGTTTCTCTGTGCAGCCCTGGCTGTCTTGGAACTCACTCTGTAGATCAGGCTGGCCTCGAACTCAGAAATCTACCTGCCTCTGCTTCCCAAATGCTGGGATTAATGGCCTGTGCAACCACTGCCTGTCTGGCATCTTTCAATATGATAACAGGGCTTGCCAGGTTGGAAGCGGTGTTGCATTCCTGCAGAGGTGAAAGAAGAACCACCTGTTAGGGGCAAGTCCATTTTCATAGCAAGATGCTAAGACCCACGGTAGCTCACTTCCGGATTCACAGCACTTAGGAGCCGAGGAAGGAGGATTGCCGTAGATTCAAGGCCGACTTGGTCTACAACCTGAGTTCTAGAACAGCCAAGATGTCTCAGAACCTGCTCTCAGAAACAAAGTTTTGGTTTTTTACAAGTTCTTTATACTGAAGTTTTTCTTATTTAAAAATCAAATAAGCAGGTCTGGAGAGGTGGCTCGGTGGTTAAGAGCACTAATTGCTCTACCAGAAGTCCTGAGTTCAATTCCCAGCAACCACTTGGTGGCTCACAACCATCTGTAATGGGATCTGATACCCTCTTCTGGTGTGTCTGAAGACAGCAACAGCAACAGTGTACTCACATATATAAAATATAAATAAATCTTCGGGCTGGAGAAATAGCTCAGTGGTTAAAAGTACTGACTGCCCTTTCAAAGGTCCTGAGTTCAATTCCCAGCAACCACGAGGTGACTCACAACATCATCTGTAATGATATCACGTGCCCTTTTCTGGTGTGTCTGAAGACAGCAAAAATGTACATAAAATAAATAAATAAATCTTTAAAAAATATTTTAAAAAAATCAGCAGATCTTACATTAGTCTTTGACTATTTTCTGTCCTCAAGTTCACTCTCCATGGAGATCTTGTCTTCTCATGATCCTTATTTGTTTTTTTTTTTTTGTTATTTTTTTTTGTTGTTTTTTTTTTGTTTGTTTGTTTTGGATTTGTTATTCGAGACAGGGTTTCTCTGTGTAGCCCTGGCTGTCCTGGAACTCACTCTGGAGACAAGGCTGGCCTCGAACTCAGAAATCTGCCTGCCTCTGCCTCCCAGAGTGCTGGGATTACAGGCATGCCCACTACTGCCCGGCCTCATGATCCTTATTAATGTCCAGATTCTCAAACTTGCATGCACAGTCCTCAGCTCCCTCCTGAGCTTCAGGCTGTCCTGTGTCTGCTGCCTGCTGCATCTCTCCTCAGGACCTGCAATTTTGCAGCTACTGTCACCATCTTTACCTGCTCTCAGACCTCTTCTGGATTCCTTTGCTTGGGATATTGTATCAGGCCATATAGCTGGGAGTCTCTTTGTCTTTTTCCAGTGACAGCTGAAATCAACTGTCATGATAGTTGAAATAATTTGCTTTTTTTTGAACAATACTGAATACCATTTGAAACAATGAACTAAACCATTGCCTGGTTTTTTCACTTGTGCCTCAAATTCTCTCCAACCCTGCCATTCCAGGCTCTTTTAGTTGTTTTTGGTTTTTAGTTAATCTCCTTGATTCAGAGTTTTTCTTTGCTTCTCCAATCTTGCTCCTTGAAAAGTCCAGAGTAAAGCTAGATGGTGGTGGTACACGCCTTTAATCTCAGCACTTGGGAGGCAGAGGCAGGCAGATCTCTAACTTGGAGGTTAGCACGGTCTACAGAGCGAGTTCCAGGACAACCAGAGCTGCACAGAGAAACCCTCTCTCTAATAAAGAAAAAAAGAAAACAAAAATCCAGAGTAATTTTTCACAAAGGCAAATATTTTGCTAATCTCTGGCTAAAAACTTAGTTACTAACTTTTTCGGGGGGGGGAGCTTTGATCAGGATATAAAGCGAATAAATAAATAAATTAATGGGAAAAAAAAACATAGTTACTTTTCAGTTGCTCTGATGAAACACCACGACCAAGGCAACTTATGAGGAAAAGTATTTAAAGTTGAGGTTCACGGGTTTGAGAGGGTTAGAATGCATGACCACCACAGGTGTGGGGACAGCAGCAGCAGGCAGGCAGGCAGGCAGGCAGGCATTATGCTGGACCGCTAGCTGGGAGCTCCAGTCTTATCTCCATCCACAAGCACAAAGCAGAGAGAGCTAAGCAGAAATGGCTTAGGCGGTTTGAAGCCTCAAGGCCCACCCCCCAGTGACACACCTCCTCCAATAAGACCATACCTCTCAGTTCTTCCCAAACAGCGCCATTAACTGAGATCCAAGCATTCAAATGTGTGAGTCTGTGGGCACTATTCTCATTTAAACCATTGCAGTAACCGTGGGTCAAGTGACACAAAGGAGAGCCCAGGGATGATGGTGCACACTTGTGAGCCCAGCACTCAGAAAAAGGCAGGACCAGACGTTCTAGGCCATCCTCGGCTACACAACTGAGGCCAACCTGGGCTATATGAAACTGTCTCAAAGGAAAACAACATGCATACATTTGAGCCTGAGTCTGTGGCACAAACCTGTCATCCCAGCACTAGGGAGGCAGATAGAGTCTCAGTCAAGGCCATCAAGAGACCCTGCCTCAAAAAAAAAATCCACCCTTATATTTATCGGAAGTCAGGATATAATATTTAAATTTAGGAGTGGTAGAAGATTGTTTAGAATTCCAAATGGGGGAGCTGGAGAGATGCCTCAATGGTTAAGAGCATTGACTGCTCTTCTGAAAGTACTGAGTTCAAATCCTAGCAACCACATGGTGGCTCACAACCATCTGTAACAGGATCTGATGCCCTCTTCTGGAGTGTCTGAAGACGGCTACAGTGTACTTACATATAATAAATAAACAAATAAAAAAGAATTATGAATGGTTGGATTGGAAAGGTGGCTTAGCAGTTAAGAGCTCACATTGCTCTTACAAAGAAGACCTGAGTTCAGTTCCCAACAGCTGTATCAGATGGTTCACAAATGCTAGTAACTCCAATTCTAGGGGATCTGATACCAGTTTCTGACTCTGGGGACACTTGTACTTACACATATATTTCTACACAAAGACACATAGATATATGTAGTAAATTAATAAATAAAAATCTAGAATTATGAGTAGTTAAACACACACACACACAAACAAACAAACAAAAAAAAAAAAACACAAAACAACGAACTGAAAATGGGTTGCTTTTGGGAAGCAGGCCCAGAGCTGTGAAAGAGTAGAGGTAGGTATGAGGTATTTTTTCATTATAAATCTTTTTGTAATGGTGGGTTGGAAATACTTGGATTAAAATCCCAAACAACATAACAAGTTTTTCATGGCCTGTAGAATTAAACCCAAACAGTTTAGAAACACACCAGTGTCACTTAGTGTGGTCCTCAGAGCAGTAGCATGGTCATCCCCTGTAGCTTCTTAGAAATGTAGATTCTTGGGGCTGGGGCTAGGGCAGGGGCTGGGGCTGGAGCTGGGGCAGGGGCTGGGGTTGGGTTTGGCTCAGCAGGTAAGAGCACATATGACTCTTAGAGAGGACCTGAATTCAGTTCCTAGCACTCATGTTGCATAGCTCACGGTTGAAAGTCCAGCTTCCAGGGATCTGTTAAGCCCCTCTCCCCGGGGCCTCTAGATATCTGTACTCATGTGTACATGTGCCTACATGAACATACTCAAAAACACTTGTAAGATAGAAAATTAATCTTTAAAAAAGATTTTAGCCGGGCGGTGGTGGTGCACACCTGTAATCCCAGCACTCTGGGAGGCAGAGGCAGGCAGATTTCTGAGTTCAAGGCCAGCCTGGACTACAGAGTGAGTTCCAGGACAGCCAGGGTTATACAGAGAAACCCTGTCTCAAAAAAACCAAATCCAAAAAGCAAAAAAAAAAAAAAAAAAAAAAAAAAAAAAAATAAATTCCCTATGCTGGTAAGGCAGTGGCAGGTGGATCTCTGTGAATTCAAGCTGGTTCACTCTACATAGCAAGTTCTAGGTTAGCCAGAACCACACAGTGAGACCCTCTCTCTTTTTCTTTTTTCTTTTCTTCTCTCTCTCTCTCTCTCTCTCTCTCTCTCTTTTGGTTTTTCGAGACAAGGTTTCTCTGTGCAGCCCTGGCTGTCCTGGAACTCATTCTGTAGATCAGGCTGGCCTCGAACTCAGAAATCTGCCTGCCTCTGTCTCTCAAGTGCTGGGATTAAAGGCGTGTGCCACCACTGCCTGGTTTACCCTCTCTGTTTAAAAAAAGCCAGGCAGTGGTGGCTCATGACTTTAATCCCAGCAAAGGCAGGAGGACATCTTAGTTCTAGGACAGCCTGGTCTACAGTGGGTTCTAGGGCCACAGAGAAACCCTATCTTGGTAAAACAAAATAGAAAACAATGTAGGATCTCAGGTGCTAACTTGCCAGGGTTTTCAGATTACCCATGCTTACAGTCTTAGGAAGCACCTCTTTTCTAAGCCCATGTAGGATGAACATCAAGACGGTGTGGATCCCTTCTATTTAAATAATGGTTGCTTTTCACTGGCCAGGGGGATTGCCCTCCTATTACTCTTTCAGCTGATTTCTAGATGCTGGAGGTGTCTGTGAACTGAGTGGCCATAGTCTAACCCCTGTAACAGCTTTTTAGCAGAAAGCCCTCAAAAACCTCGGCAGCCTTGTTAGTTCTGATTGGGGCTATTTTTCATTCAGCAAACATTTATTAGCTTCCTACTGTAAGTCTAGCTGGTGCCAATGTAGGGAGAAGGCACTGAGCTTTCTTTGAGGTCTTCAGTTCCAAATCCAGGATCACCTATTCTCATGCCTTCAGGGTTAGAAGTTGTGTGCGCACCACTCAGTACCTCGCTCCCTCAACTGCGCGGTTTTTCTGAGCATTACGGCACACTCCTCCTGTTTGTCTCCCCCCCCCCCCCCATCGCACCCCCCGCGCGGGGCGGGCGGGGATCCACGGGTTTCGCTCCGCGTTCGTAGCAGAGAAGGGAGGACCCTTGGGAACCGGACCCTGGTCGCCCAGTCCTTTTCTGACTTGGGCCCACATGGAGGGGACCGCGGAGTCCCAGACGCCTGACTTGCGAGACGTGGAGGGCAAGGTGGGCAGGAAGACCCCTGAAGGACTGCTCCGCGGGCTTCGAGGCGAGTGCGAGCTGGGAACCTCTGAGGACGCACTGCTCCCAGGGGCGCCCAGCACCGGCCACGGCCTAGGGGACAAGATTATGGCGCTGAGGATGGAGCTGGTGAGTGTGGGTGCTACAGGCCACGGGGACGAGGACATTTGTAGGGGCAGGCTCAGGTTCCCAGAGTTGGGCTGGAGAAGAGGGTCCTTCCTGGGTCGATCCATACATCCTGGGTTGAAAGCAGAGTGAAGTGACGTTTTATTGTCTCCCAAGGGTGAATGAAGGGTTGATAGGTCCTGAGAACTGGGAGTAGGAGGCACAGCTCTTGGAAGTTTTCCCTGCCCAATAATCGGGAGGAGAGAGGCCAGGGCTAAGCAGCACAAAAAAACTTAGTACAGCGCAAATTCTTCCCATCGGCATCGGGGCCACCAATTTCTTCAGATCCCACTATAAGGCAACTGTTTTCTCCCCCTTTCTCTGGCAAACAAGGGAAGAGGTTTTGTTTTTAAGGCCCTAGGGTGTTCAGGTCAGGATTCAGAAAAAAAAAAAAAAAAAAAAAAGAGCTTTGGTGAAGTAATACCCTGCTGGAAACTGCCTGCACCGGGGCACACTAAAAACCGTCCTTTTTCTAAGCATCCCACCATCACGGTACTACAGGTTCTAAGTAAGACCTCAATAGAGACATAGTAGCATCACAGTCCGAGTTGGTCCTTTACCTGGGACTCAGTCTCAGACAGAGTCCCAGGGTCTCTCGGCTTTCTTGGGGAAAGGGGGAGGAAACAGCCACCCCTTCCCACCCCCTTCCCTGGAGCTGTTGGGCTGGATTCTGAGCCAAATGGGCAGCCGGGTCCCAGCGGGCTCCCCTGGGGCCCTGGTTCCGGTGAAAGAGATGAATTACACCTGCCACCACTTTGCAGCCAGTTCTGGAGAACTGAGGACTTGCCAGCTACTCATTGGCTCAGAACCAGAAGTCCACACTGACTATATCAGCTAACAAGTCTTCCTGGGGCCCCACTGTGCGCACAACCTGTGTCAAGCAGATCTGGAGGGGTGGAAGCAAGGACAGGGGACCTTGAAGGCTAGTCCAGGGCTTTCATTCTATGGTAATAGAGGCTAAGAGTTCCCTGAGCTGAGTGGTCTGAGGATCCTTGTAGGCAGGATCTGAATGCCAAGTGTGTGTTTGACTTTGAAGGTTGTATTTGAGTGCCAAATTCTGCATAGCAGGGCTGTGGCTGTATTCACCTCTTAAAGAGGTCTGACTTGCCTCTTTGTACAAATTGCTCAAGGCATAGAGAAAGATTACCTAGTTTGTCCTTTGAAAACTAAGGTGTTTTGTTTTTGAGATGTGGGCTCACTGTGTAGCTCAGGCTGGCTCCAAACTCATATTTCTCTTCTCTCAGCCTCTTGAATGCTGAGCTTATGGGCATGTGCTACCACACCCAGCTGGACATTAAATTATACTTAGAATGTAAGCCACGTATTAACATCCAGAATGGTACAAGGTGTTTTTCTTTTTAAAGAAACTTTATGTGTACGTGTATGTGTGTATGTGTACCACATGCGTGCCTGTTGCCCATGAATATCAGAAAGAGCATCCAATCAATTGGAACTGGAGTTCTGGATGGTCCCGAGCCATCCCCGTCGTGAGGATGTGGGTGCTGGGAACCTGACCTGGGTGCTCTGTGAGAACAAGGGCTCTGACTGCTGCGACATCATGTCTCCCCAGCCATTCTTCTCCTTGGAGGTGTTGAGATTGAGCCTAGGTTCTCTTGCATGCTAGGGGAGTGCTCTGCAGTCTAGCTGTGCCACCACTGCTATGTGATGTCCCCTTCATGCGTAGCTTGATACATGGTATTTCATAGATGAAAGACCGAGGTACAGAGAGGTTAAGCAGCTGTTCAAGGTCACTCACAAAAGTAAAGTCAAGACTTCAGCCCAGATTATCTGACCGCATTCATCATGAATGCTTTGTGCCAGATATGTTAGCACGCTTCATGTCATTGAAATGAGAAAAGTTCCAAACACCATGGGCTTGTTTCTCATACAGGAAATCTGGAGGCCAGCCTGACCCCTGACTCGCATTCTTTATAAACTTTCAGGGACTACATTCAACTTTTGGGTTCATCTCTTAACTTTTGGCCTGTCAGGCCTGGGCTCTGAGGTTCCCCATGAACAGGGTAGCAGCAGAGGGAGGATCTCCAGTCAGGCTCCTTCCCCCTCAGGCCAGGACAACATTGATTTCTTCTTGAACTCTGCTCTACCCTTCAGATGCCCCTTGTCCTGATCTTGTGTAGGAGCAGAGGCTTGCTCTTCAGGCTAAGGTCAGCCCTGCTTTTGGCTTCCTACTCTTGCTTTGTTTCCTTAGTCAGGAGCCGAGCACAGAGCCAGACTCTGAGATGTGTGGGGATGGCAGACAATGGCCGTCTCTCAGTCCACCCAAAGAGCTGCTGCTGTGAGAAGCCACCTCCACAGAGCCGTTTGTGAAAACGCATTAGGCAGGGAACGGAGGAAAGGCATGGGTTTGAATCTTGCTCTACTTCCGATGTGTTTGTTGTCTTAGGGAAGGCCCTGTCTCTTCCTTGTCTTTAGGACTTTTACCCTTTAGTGGAGGAAATAAGGGGGTAACTGTGGAACTGGACACCTGTTAAGAGCTTCCATTTTAGTGACAATATTTAATGCCAGCAGTCAGTTACCATGGATCTAGAAATTGGTTGCCAGGCTTTGGTTTTTTTGTTTTGTTTTTTTTTGTTTTGGATTTGGTTTTTTCCGAGACAGGGTTTCTCTGGGTAGCCCTGGCTGTCCTGGAACTCACTCTGTAGACCAGGCTGGCCTCGAACTCAGAAATCCGCCTGCCTCTGCCTCCCAGAGTGCTGGGATTACAGGCCTGCGCCACCACCGCCCGGTGGGTCACCAGGCTTTTAACCTGAGGCCTGATTTGGGTTGAGAACAGAGGGAGTCCTGCTGTGGACACCTGGGCTGGGCAGAGTCTGATCTACTCATGGGGAGGAGAAGGAGCCTCCAGGGAAAAGCATTGGGTGGCCTTTATTTATCTTCTGCTCTGTTTCCAAAGAGATGGCATGAAATGAGTGTTTTTCTATTGAGAAAGCCTTCTGCTTCTATTCTGGGAGGTGATGCTGTCACAGTCAGGGAATCCCACTGTCGCAGGATTAAAGAATCTGGTGCTCAGATTGGTTTCCTAAGCAACACAGTACAACTCAGTCTCTTGAGTCTCGGGGACCAACAGAGAGATCAGATAACGAAGGGGAGAGAATCAAAAAATTAAATGAAAGGGACTCTGTGCCACCTTAGGCAGAGAACCTCAAGGGAGTTGGGCAGGGACTGCTCTCAGGGAGCAGATGACCTGGGTTAGGGAAGGAGACAGACTGAGACTTGTACAGGAAGAGAAATGCTGCTGGGGCTCGCTCAGATGTTGATCCCTGCTTGCCTTTCATCCTGCAAGCCCTGAGTTGAATCTTCAGCACTGCATAAAACTGGGTGTGGCAGGGCATGCATGTGATCCCAGTACTCTGGAGGTTAGGCAGCAGAATCACAAGTTCAAGAAAAAAAAAATGCTGGAATGATGGCCTGCCTCCCAGGAGAGCTGACCTGGAGTGATGTGGTGTCAGGTGTTTGCCATTTAGAATTGGAGGAGGGTACATCCTTTGGTTGGAATGTCCACTGTCCTGTCAAGTCCAGCCTAACCAGTCTTAGCTCAGGACTTTCATCTAGGTTTCGGTCATGGCCCTCCAGGTGGGCACAATTCTCTGTAGCAGTTGTTTTCTCTACCATTTGTCACGTGAAATTTAAAAATTATGCATATGTGTTGGCCACATGTATGACTGGAGCCTGCAGAGGTCATAAGAGAGCTTCATATCTCCTGGAACTGGAGTTAAGGATTGTTATGAGACACCATGAGGGAGCTGGGAACTGAACTCAAGTCTTCAAGAACAGCAAGTGAAGGCAGGCATTGCGGCACACACTTTTAATCTTTTGTTTTGTTTTTGTTTTTGTTTTTCCTGAGACAGGGTTTCTCTGTATAGCCCTGGCTGTACTGAACTCACTTTGTAGACCAGGCTGGCCTCGAACTCAGAAATCCGCCTGCCTCTGCCTCCCAAGTGCTGGGATTAAAGGCGTGCGCCACTACCGCCTGGCTCACTTTTAATCTTATGAGAGGAAAAGGCAGGTGCCCTTACCTGCTAAGCCACATTGCTGGCCCTCCAAGTCCTTTTGAAAGATATCTTTATATTTTGAAATAGTTGTCTAGGATGACCTTGAACTTGCAATTTTGCCTCTATTTCAGTAGCTGGGATTACAAACTTGTGCCACCAGGATCATTTCTATATGAATCGGTTAAATTGGTTAAAAATTGAATCTAAACTTAAAAGCAATAATGTGCCAAGTATACTGGCACACTCCTTTAATACTAGGACTCAGAAGACAAGGGCAAACAGATCTCTATGGGTCTGAGACCACCTTGGCATACATAGTGAGTTCCAGGTCAGCCGGGGGTACACAGTGAGACCTATCTCAAAAACAACAGGCAGCAGGATCTTGATTCACAAAGAGGTATGTTAGAATCAAGCTAGAGAGATGGACAAGGACCACAGTGTGACAGGATGGTGAATGCGGCTGCTGACGGCAAAGCATAGGAGTGGCTTCAGACTTGTGCTTGAGAAAGGGTTAACTCGGTACACCTGAGGGCTGGAGGGATCCTGGAGAGGACACTGTGGGTCACTCTTCCAGGAGACTAAATGGACACCAATGGCCCCAAACCCCAACTATTGGGATCTGACCCTGAGCTTCGTCCAGCCCTACTTCCCTCAAGCCTTGTTATCCAGCCTTCAGGGAACAGGGAACCAAGCTGGTACCAACTTGATCCCCAGCTCCCATGTCCCTTTGGCCCAGACCGCTTCCCAGCTAACGCCTTCCTAGCTATCCTTTAGTTTCTGAGTCATACTGGTAAGTCTGGATTGATCTAATAGTTTACCTTGAATAGAAAGTTTGAAGCCCAATGTCTTAGTTAGGGTTTCCTATTGCTGTGAAGAAGCACCATGGCCACAACAATTCTTATAAGATTTATTTATAAGTAATTCTTATAACATTTATTTAGAATTAATTAGATTTAATTTAATTTAATTAGGATTTATTAAAATTGAGAGGTTTGAAACATGGTGGCATGCAGGCAGACATGGTGCTGGAGCAGTAGCTGAGAGTTCCACATCTCCATCCTCAGGCTGGAGAAGAAGACTGAGACACACTGGGTATAACTTGAGCACAGGAGACCTTAAAGCCCTCCCACTAGTGACATATGTCCTCCAACAAGGCCACCCTCCTAATAGTGCCACTATTTAAACACATGAGTCTATGGGGGACATTCTTCTTCAAACCACCATACCCAGTCAGGATGGATTTTGGATTTGTGTGTGTTTGTCTGTCTGTGTGCACCTGCACATGTGTGCTGAGAATTGGACATGCTGGGCAGGGACTCTGCATTAACCCTAACTCTAAATTTGTTAGGCTTTTAAAAATTTTTTAACATTTATTTTATGTATATAAATGTTCTATTCTGGCTGGGCAGTGGTGGTGCTCACCTGTAATCCCAACACTCTGGGAGGCAGAGGCAGGACAATTTCTGAGTTCAAGGCCAGACTGGACTACAGAGTGAGTTCCAGGACAGCCAGGGCTATACAGAGAAACCCTGTTTCGAAAAAACCAAATCCAAAACAACAACAACAACAACAACAACAACAAAACAACAACAAAACCAAAAAAAGCCAAACCAAATGTTCTATCTGCATGTACACCTAGAAGAGGGCTAGAAGGGGCCATCATTACTGATGGCTGTGAGCTGCCGTGTGAGCCACTGGGAACTGAACTCAGTGCCTCAGGAAGAGTAGTAGTCAGTGCTCTTAACCACCATCTCTCCAGCCCCCTAGTTTTGTTTTTAAAAAGAAACCAAAATTCTCACAGCAGGAACCACAGTCCAGTCCTCATCTGGAGCATTGGCGCTTAACTGCTGAGCCATCTCTTAAGCCCCTGGCCTCAAATTCTTGACTTCCTACTTCAGCCTCTCTGTTTGCTTGTTTGATTTTTGAGACAGTGCCTTACTATGTAGTCTTACCTGACCTGTAACTCACTTTGTAGACTAGGCTGGTCTTCAACTTGCAGAGATCTTCCTGCCTCTGCCTCCTAAGTGTTTCCTCAGTTCTTAAGTGCTAAAGTTATATGCATGAGCCACATTAAAAAAAAAAAAATCTTGGCCAGGCAGTAGTGGCTCATGCCTTTAATCACAGCACTCAGCAGGCTGAGATTTCTGAGTACAAGGCCAGCCTGGTCTACAGATTAAGTTCCAGGACAGCCAGGGCTATACAGAGAAACCCTGTCTCCAAAAAAAAAAAAAAAATCCAAAAAAACCAAAAAAAAAAAAAAACCAAAAAAAAAAAAAAAAAAAAAAAAAAAAAAACAAAAAACCAAAACCCAAAAACAAATCAAAACAAAACAAACAAAAAAAACAAAACAAAACAAAAAAACAAGTGTGTATCACCACATTAGTTTATCCAGTGCTAGGGATAGAACCTAGAACCCAGGGCCTAGTGCATGCTAGGCAAGTGTTCCTCCCACAGAGCCACACCCAACCCCCCTAGCCTCATATTAATATTTAACATCTACAAAGTAGATCTAGTTACTGTAGATAGTGTGCAGCTGATAGCATTTTCAAAATCCTTGCTTCCATGCTGTAAAGTGAATGATTTAGCCTTGCTTTTCAATCAAGGAAACTGAGGCTCAAAGAAAATAAGATAGCTACTCAGAATCGCGTAGCTAATCAATAGGAAAGTTGTTTTGTTGGTGGTAATTTGTTTGTTTTGTCTAGGGCTTCTCTGTCTAAGCTCTGTAGACCAGGGTGGCCCCAAATTCAGAGATCCACCTGCCTCTGCTCTCAAGTGCTGGGATTAAGGTGTGTGCCACCAGTGACTGGTTGGGAAGTTGCTTTTTTTTTTTGTCTGGTACAAGGTATGATGGAACCCAGGAATTCACATATGCTAAGGAGGCAAGTTGATCTCTACTGAGCTATATCTCCAGCCTAGCTCAATCTGAAAATTTAAACAGGAGTCTCTTTGCTCTAAAGCCTGTATCTCTTTCTGTGATTTTTAAAGTGAAGTGTAGCTGGCTAGACAGCAAGGTTAGGGAAACATCTGGGAAACTCAGCCTGAAACCTGGAACTAACCACTTTTCTCACTTCTTCAGGCTTACCTTCGAGCTATCGACGTGAAGATCCTGCAGCAGCTGGTGACCTTGAACGAGGGTATTGAGGCAGTGCGTTGGCTGCTGGAGGAGCGGGGCACACTGACCAGCCATTGCAGCAGTCTCACCAGCAGTCAGTATAGTCTGACAGGGGGAAGCCCAGGACGCTCAAGGCGGGGCAGTTGGGACAGCCTGCCAGATAGCAGTTCAGCTGACCGGCTGGACAGTGTCTCTATTGGCAGCTTCTTGGACACTGTGACCCCCAGAGAGGTGGATGAACAAGGACTCCCTGGGTCTTCCTGTCCTGAGGTTGACTGGGCAAAGGTTATCCCCAGTGAGGACAGGGCCAGGACTGAGGTGGACATGACATCCACCAAGCTAGGGAGCTTAACAGCTACATGGACGCTCCCAGGGCAATGTGGACCACCTGAGCCATCAGAGGATGACAATGCTAAGCAGGGCTTTGAGGCTCATTGGTACTGGGGACAGTGCCAGGATGATGTGACCTTCTTGTAAAAACTTTCCTACCCATTTGTACTTTGTGGCTCTTTCAACTTTTGGTCTAAGTCTCCCTCCATTTTCCCTCCACCTCCAACTAGACGGAGGCTGTACTACAATCAGTTACCATGGAAGCCAGGCTTGTCTCTCTGGTTCCTGGGGAGCCTCTGCATTTATCCCTCAATTATTGGGTCCCTAGAGCTATTTCCATAGAGATATTGACTCTAGAGGCCTAGCCGTGGCTCCTGTTGTAGGGGTATCGCTATGCCCCTCCCCAGTGAGGTGAGTTTTATGGAATGTAGGGCCTCTAGGAGATCACTGAAGAAGTGATGGAGGAATAATCACCTCATCCAAAGTCTAGGAGCCAGGATGCCTCTTACAAAAACGTGGATAATCAACCCTGTTTCAAATGTGCAAACCTCCATGGATTGGTCCTCCTAGATACTGGAATTGGGCGACCAACCCTTTCATGCCTGCTGAGTGATGTCATTGCCTGTCATGATACATGAAGAGTGCTTCCTCTATACCAGTCCTGGCGGGTGTGGCATTTAAGGTCCCTGCCACCGCCTCTTGTGAGAGGGAACATACCGCTTTCCCTGGCAACTGTGTATGCTTTTCTCAAGTTCTTACTTTTCAAACATGGTGTTTTCATGCGGTACCCAAGGATTTCACTTCTAAGGCTACATCCCCGTCCACTAGGGTTGTAAGGATACGCTTATGGAGTAAGAAACGCAGAGGCCTCCACCTAGGCTCCCAAATCTGCTTGGCTCACTTTACTGCAGATGATTGTCTGGCCCTGGACTGCTCTCATCCCTGATTCCTGCTCAAGATCTGTCAGAAGTTCAGCCTGAGTGTCTTCACACCTTCTCAGTTTTCTTTTTAGGCCTCTGCAGGGGTTTTTGTTTTGTTTTTGGAGACAGGGTTTTTCTATGTATCCCTGGCTGTCCTGGAACTCAGTCTGTAGATCAGGTTAGCTTCAAACTCAAGAGATCTGGCTACGTCAGCCTTCTGACTATTGGGGTTAAAAGTGTGTGCCACTGCCGCATAGGTAGGCATCTGCATTTTTATGTCTCTTATCCCCCTGTTGCTTGGAAATAAGGAGAGTGAAGGTCTCAGGGTTCTGGACACATTCTTGGATAGTGGGGCGATCTTGTCATCTCTGACTGGGCTTACCCTTCCCTTATTCTGGCCAGCCTTCCACAATTTGGTCACAAGGATGCTTTCCTGAAGTTGAGACACAAGGGATCCCTTTGTCTGAACTACAATGTGGGAGTGTAGCAGGAAAACACAGAGACCTGTTGGTCGCTGAGCCTTGTTAAGTAGAAGAGAGTATGTGAAACCCTTCTTCAGGGCAAGCCTGTGACTCCTGGACTTGGTGGATAATCAGGACTGGTTCTAGGTTTGGATCCTAAGCCCTGGCTAATTGTACTAGAGAAGACATTCAGAGAAATTGCTATTTTGGGGTTCAGGCCCAGAGAAAGGGGATGGGAGTATGGGCAGAGTTGGGGACAAAGGATGTGGTTAATACCTGGACAAAATAAGGTATGTTGGTGCACAACTTAAATCTGAGCACTCAGGAGGCAGAGCTGGGTGGATCTCCGAGTTCCAGGCCAGCCAAGGCTATAATACATAGTGAGACCCAGTCTCAAAAAACAAAGAAACCAGAATGATTTCTTGGCGATTAGCCATTTGAGTCCAAGGTAACTGTCCTGTCTTTCTAGGGCCCTGAACTTGGATTATTGAGGGGAAAAGGGTAAGCTTTGTTCCGTGAGCCCTCCTGAGTTGAAGGAGTCTTCCTCAAATCCCAGAATAACAACCATTTTCTGCTTTTCAGAAATCCCATGTTGGGGAAGGGGAGGTAGCCAGGTTGACTGTGTCTACTCTCCTGTCTCCAAGCTCCAATGCCTCAATAGTTGGGTTGCAACCATCATATCCTAAAGTAGTACACCCTCTGGCTCCTTAAAGACCCTCTCTTCCCTTGCCTCTAAGTGATCACATTTCAAAGTGGCTTCAGCCTCTTATCTGAGGTTGCCACATCTCCTGACTGTGCCCACAGGTGCTGAGACCCAGACCTCTCCTTACCATGCCCATAGCTCTGGAGTTCAGACTCCCCTTTCTTACGCCCATCCATAGCTGTGGAGTTCAATCTCTCCTTACTGTGCCCACAGCTCAGGGTCTCCTGTTTTCTTGCCCTCAGACTGGAATTTCCAATGCTGTATTCCAGTCCACACTCTGAGCTGATCTGCAGTGCTCCCTTTCCCCTTTGAAGCTACTGTATTCCATTTTTTTGAGGCTCATTGCTTTGGCTTTAAACTGAGGGAGGCTGAAGGGAGTGCCTGCCTCCTTGTGGCCACTATGCAACATTGCTTGAGTTGCTGGGTGAAATCTCCAAGGTTAAATTTAATTCAGTCTAGCCTTTAGGTACAGAGAGGATTAGGCCTACAGATGGCATAGATTTGCCCAATTGTACCTGTTGTGAAGCTGTAGCTATGTTACAGACCTTACAGTCTGCCTGCAAACCCACAGCTCCATCCTTAGACCAGTCAATACCCCAGCCAGTCAATACCCCAAAGCCCAAAGGATTTGAAAACTATTTCCTCATTGTAAGATTTGAGATCTACCTGGGTATAATGGCACACAGCTGGCCTGCAATCTCAGCACCCAACAGGTGTATACAGATCAGGAGTTCAAAGTCATCTTCAGCTACATAGCAAGTTCAAGGCCAGCCTGACTGTACGACTATATGAGACCCTTTGCCTGTCTGTCTTTCAGACACAGACACACACACACAACCACTAAAGAGTCAATTGAGTCTTTAGCGGACAGGGATTCCAATCTGGCTAGGTAAAGGGCATGCTGGTGTGGACATCAGATAGGAAAACCCAGACCAGTACATTTTTTGGGGGAAGAAAGGTGAGATGGTTCAGGCATGGTAGAGAGGTTAGCACTCTGGAGCTGGAGGTTAGAGACTGGGTTGGGTGAAATTAGGAAAACCAAGTTGATCTTGCAAAGGTGAAAGTGTACCACAGTTCAGAAATGATTTGAAAGTGTCAGGCAGGAGACGTGTGTGAGTGATTTTGAGATTCCAGTGTTTATGTTTTGAGACAAGATCTCCCTACAGAACACTGGCTGTCCTAGAACTCAACATTGTAGGCCAGGCTGGCCTCAAACTCACAAAGATTTGCCTGCCTCTGCATGACACTATGCCAGTCTTGTTTGGAACACATGGCAATCCTTCTGCTTCAGCTTCTTGAGCCACCACACTTGGTTTTGGGTGTCCTGTCTGTTTTTTTTTTTTTTTTTTTTTGAGACAGGGTTTCTCTGTGTAGCCCTGGCTGTCCTGGAACTCACTCTGTAGACCAGGCTGGCCTTGAACTCAGAAATCTGCCTGCCTCTGCCTCCCAAGTGCTGGGATTAAAGGCGTGCGCCACCACTGCCCAGCTGGGTGTCCTGTCTTAATTTTAGACTTCATCATCTGAGGAGTCTATGAGCCACAGTAAATATATCCCCAGTCCATCCTACCTGCCTCTAGACTGCCTGGTTGAGACCTGGGTGTCCTATTAGCCTTTAGGAGTTATAGGCAGGAGCTGTTTGTGAGCTCCGCAAAGTGTGGAGAGGTTGGAGAAGCAGAGAGACAGGAGAGATGAAAGCAGGATGAAGTCTGAGCAGAGGAAGCACACTGCTCTCCACATATGCTGGGGTCTTCCTCAGAGCTCATAATTCCAAGATGGTAGCTATGGAAACAGGACCTGGGAGGGGTAAGATGGGTCTGGCAACCCTGGTTTCATGTGTCCAGGCAACATGAGACAGACAGTGGGAGAGGTCAGGTGTTAGGGTGTGTACCTGGTAGAAGTGGGGAGTGGTGGTGGTTGAATGGAAGCTTAGTGGCAGTTCCAGTTAGAATATTTGGGGTTACAGTGACCACGAGCTCATTGTGGGTATGGTGCCAGGTACATGCTGAGTATTCAGTTACACATGCTTAAAGAACACTGTGTATACACCCACAAGGAAATGTAAGATGTAAAAAGAAAATTAACCTGGTTTACATATTAAGCATTTAAAAACATTAATTCTTAATCCTATAAACAGCTCATTGTTACCAGCATACTGTTGCTTAGAAATCTGCTAATTTCAGATAGGTAACAAATGAGACAGAGCAGGGCGAAGGTCAATGCCCTGTAAGGCCTTCCAGGAAAGCTATGGCTCCTCGCCTCACCCCCCAGGCACTCTTTCTGTATTCTCCTAGGAGACTGAGCAGTATACGGATTTGCTGTTGCTGATGTAATGAATTACTATAAACCTAGTGGCTTAAAAACCAGTTAGGCTGGGCATGCTGGCACATGCTGGCAATCCCGGTTCTCAGGAGGCTGGGGCAGGCAGGTTCTGAGGGTGGCCTCAGAAAAGGATTCAGACTTGGGAGAAAGTCCTTAGGGTTTTAAAAACCTGTAGCCCTTGCCACCAAGGGTTTCTGCAGGCTGGGTTCTTGGCAGTTTCTCCTTTCCAGTTCCACCGTGTGCGCCTGCTACTCCAGGCAGAGGTAATTACATTCCCAGCAGACTGACCCGGTTCTCCCTGGGAGACAGACATGTCTCCTTTTTAAATGCTTTTTTTTATTCCTTAGTGGTTAATTATCATTGATATTAGGCTCATTTTTTTCTTTTAGTTTCTGATCCCTAGTCTCAGTCTTCTCTTGGACTCAAACGTGTCAATATATCTTTGTGTATGTGTTTGTACACATATGTTGAATATATGATTCTGTGCTTTCACATGTTTTAAAGTGTATAAATAGTTATTTGATTGTAAACTAACTTCTCTAATGGGCTGCCCTCCTGTTTCAGTGACAACACAATGGAAGGCTTGTTTTCACTTATTCCAGAGTACAACAGCATTCCTGGGCACGGTCCTTCCTTGCACGTGGCGGGCCCCAGCCTCCTTCTAATTTCAGATGCGATAGCCATAAACTTCCCTACCAACTTTTCACCAAGTTGCTTTACTATCCACTGATGATCCTTTTATTTCACTGGGATTACAAAAATATGATTTCCTGACACTATTAGTACACTTTCATTTATAAGTCTAACTCTGTAACAGAAAAACTTCACGTCTCAGAGGACTATTTAGATAATCTGAAAATAAAGTTCATATCAGTGATAAGTGACAAATGCTTAAGTGTCTTCCATCCCCGCCCCCCAGTCTCATTTTGTGCACACTGGTCTTCAACTCACTATGTAGCCGAGGCTGACCTTGAACTCCTGATCTTCTTGCTTCCATCTCCCAAGTACTGAGATGACAGGTCTACACCACTGTGCCTGGCTTTACAGAAATAAACAGCCCAAACACAGTCTCACTTTGTAGTTCAGGTTAGCTTGGTACCACAGGGATCCTCCAGCCTCAGCTCCTGAGACTCAGATTCCATGTGCTTGCTACCATGCCTAGTTTTCCATATCATTTTTGAAGTAGTAATGGTGTTCCATGCTTTTGTTCTGGTGCATTCTCTTTAAACTTACTGGTACGAATCTGTAGTCATTGTAAACGTAATGTCTTTCAATCATGCAGGTTAGTTTTTTTTTTGGTTTGTTTTAAATATGTAAAATATAAAACACGTGGGAGCTGAAGAGGTTAAGATAACTTGTTGCACAGCCTACAGTTTATGATCACTTGTAACTCGGGCTCTAGGGGGTCAGATGCCTGCACTCATTGCCCTTACACGAATGGTCCTAGTCAGGGTTTCTATTCCTGCACAAACATCACGACCAAAAAGCAAGTTGGGGAGGAAAGGGTTTATTCAGCTTACACTTCCATGCTGCTGTTCATCACCAAAGGAAGCCAGGACTGGAACTAAGCAGGTCAGGAAGCAGGAGCTGATGCAGACGCCATGGAGGGATGGTCCTCACTGGCTTGCTCAGCTTGCTTTCTTATAGAACCCATGACTACCAGGCCAGGGATGGTACCACCCACAATGGGCCCTCCCCTCTTGATCACCAACTGAATGTTCCACTGAATGCTCCTTTCTCTGTGATAACTCCAGCCTGTGTTGACACACAAAACCAGCCAGTACATGCACATACCATATACATGCACACAAACCCACACATAATGAACAATAATACAAATTTTAAAATTATTTCATGTGTATATGTGTGTGCACATATGTGACTATGTAAGTGCAACATGTGTACACAAGTGGGCACGGTGGCTAAAGACCGGTCGGTATTAGATCTCCTGGAACTGTAAGCTGTCCCATGTGGGTGCTGAGAACTGATCTCAGGTCCTCTGAAAAAGCAGTAAGTGCTCTTAACCACTGAGCCATCTTTCCAGCCCTAAAAAAATAAACATGGGACTGGGAATATAGCTCAGGTGTAAGGCAGAGTGCATTTCTAGCATGCATGAGTCCTAGGGTAAATCAGCAGAACAGTGAAGTTCATAAAGTGTAGTATGGTGGTATACTCTGAAATCATGGCATTTGGGAGATAGAGGCAGAAAGATCAGAAGTTCAAAGTCATCCTTGGCTATATAGTGAGTTTGAGGCCAGCCTGGGCTCCATGAGACTGTCTAGAGAAATAAAATAATCTAGAAAAAGTAGAGAAAATAGAGTAATGAATACACACTTACCAAGCAACTTTCTTTCTCTTTTTATGAAGACCTTAATTTATTACATTTCTCAGGGGTGGGGGTGCACCTGCCATCAGGCATAGGCACTCCAAAGGACAATGCCTAGGAGCTGGTTTTCTCTTCCCATGGGTAAAGGTACTTGCTTTTAACTGTGATTGGAACTCAGTCCAATGCACCCACTGCACCATCTCACTTACCCAATGAACCTGGGTTTAATCCTTAGAATCCACATAAAAGAGTGAGGTCTGGTGGCTAACACTGAGGGAGGGTCAAACAGGCAAGCTTGTGAGGCGCATGGGCCAGGTTAAGTAACGGACTTGCTGAGTTCCAGGCCAGTGAGACCCTGTTTCAAAACACCAGGGAGGACGTGCATAATGGATAATAGCCAGTGTTGTCCTCTGCCTCCCAGACACCTGTACACACACATGCCCACAGCTACACGTATATGTGCACCTGCGCACCCAAGAACACTCAAAACCCAGTACTGAAAAAGAAACAAGGCTGGGAGGTGGTGGAGCCTGTTTCAATCCTACTACACAGGAGGCAGAGACAGGGTGATCTGAGTTCAAGGCCAGTCTAGTCTGCAAGGAGAAACCCTGTCTTGAAAAATAACAACAATAACAAAAAAAACAAAACAAAAAAGTAAAAACAAGATAACAGGCAGGTAAAGAGACTTGTTGCTAAGCCCAAGTCTGACCTCCAGGACTCACACAATACAAAGAGGTTTTGAACATGGTGGGGATTGGGGGAAAGGGAATATGGGATTTCTAAGAGACACCACACAGATTATCAGAAACTAAGGAGTTATTTTTATTTTTTAAATTATTTTATGTGTGTTTTGCCTGCATGTATGTATGTCTATATACATGTGCATGCCTGGTCCCTGAAGAAACCAGAAAAGTTAGATACCTTGGAACTATTAGTTGCCATGTGGTTGCTGGAAATCAAACTAAGGTCCTCTGCAAGAGCAGCCAGTGCCCTTGAGCAGCCCCTGAAGGATTTACTAGAAGGGTTATTAACTCCGATGAACCAGCCTGCCTCCATCTTAGGCTTGAAAGCCACCTTATAGAAAGGCAAACTAGGTTTATTCCTGTTTGTGATTAAATCTCTGTTTCTCGAGGACTCTGCCCAACCCATATCCTTAACTACAAATGGTCTGTACTGCCTGTTCCAGGAAATAGCAAACATCTTTGTTTCAAAAAGTTATTAAAACTATCTTGTAACCCTATCTTTGTTTCAAAAGGTTGTTATGACTACCTTTTATGACCACTTTGCAACATGTCTTTATTTCAGGATACTGTTATGAGTAACTTGTTATACGCCACTTTCCTGTAACTTCATGTATTTTGCCTGCCAAATCCCCCATTTGGACTCCCTACTCCTGAGCTGTAAAAGCTTTGTCTTGCCCACTTCAAGACTGATCTCTTGAACCTTACTTTTAGAGACGGCACTGTTTGTAAAATTATTAATTATGAATCTAGACTCATAAAATTAGCACGGCAGCTGTTAATCCTTAACCAGTTAATTCCCCGATAACCACACAAAGAGAGTAAAATTTATGAAAATTGCTTTGAGCCAAATACTGAGCAGTTATTTCTCCTTTCTAAACCTCCATTCTAGTGGTGCTTCCTCCCAGACAACGTTCCCATGTTACGTGCGTTTTTTGGCCCTTTCTTGACCCAGCTTCTTCTGAAGCCTCCTCAACCTCTCCTCATGGCTCCCTCCTTCCCTTGCTCTTTTTCCTCCCTCTTAGAATCGGAAGCTCTTGTATTGGTTTGGTGATTTTTATTGGCAAGGCAGAGAATGAATGAGAAACAATGTTTATACAAACTTGAGACAGGTGCTTCTAAGAATAAACATAATGGGGCTGGAGAGATGGCTCAGTGGTTAAGAGCACTGACTGCTCTTCTGAAGGCCTTAAGTTCAAATCCCAGCAACCACATGGTGGCTCACAGCCTCTCATAATGAGATCTGACTCCCTCTCCCTCTTCTGGAATGTCTGAAGACAGCTATAGTGTACTTAATTATAATAAATAAATAAATCTTAAAAAAAGGATAAACGTAACAATGCTAAGTCCACATTGGACAAGGTATGAGGGCAGAGAAATCAGCTTGTGAATAACACAAGGATAACTTTTACACAGTGCACAAAAACAAGGCTATACTTTTATACAAATAAAAAAAATCTTGCTTTAATTGTTTGCTTTAATTGATTTGGCCATGATGATTTGGGTTGGTCTTTCTCCTTGAATCTTTGGAATTAACAACACCAAATATAGACAGAGGGACAATAGCATGGTGTAGGAGAGTGCATGCCTCCCACCAGGGGCATGGTGGGATCTCTGAACACAAATCAGAGCAACGTGGCAGAGGATGGGGCCTCTTTTTCTTTTTGTAAATTTTAAGATTTATGTTTATGTATGCATGCTTGCTGTGAGTACCACCATGTGGGTGCTATCTCTCTCTCCCTGTCTATCATAGAATCCATTTAACTCCTAGTGCCTTACTGGAACACACCCAGGTAAAATACTTAATACACATATAATTCTAAAGATATGTATATATATATGGCCCATGACTAGATAAATAAAGATAGTGAATTTTCAAGATGGCTGGTTGTTTCTTCATCCTCCTGATCTGGACAAAAGCGTCTGAGAACAGAGGCTTGGCAGGCGTTCTCTCTGACTGTAAGGCCCCTCGCTTGAGGATGGATCTGACACATAAAAGGCCAGACCAGGGTGTGTTTGCCTCAAAGTTCTGGACCTAGCAGGCTTCCAGTCTTTGTTAAAACCTTAGAACTTCTAGCCCTCAAGGAGAGCAAACCTCCTTCATACAGCCCCGCCCCTGCTGGGGTCTTTTCCATGTGCCTGTTGTTTGTTTGTGTTACTCTCCCACACCTAAGAACAGCCTTTCTATCTAGTGGTGCACCCCTTTAATCCAAGCATGGGGGGGGGGGGCAGAGGCAGGCAGATCTCTGTGGACCTTGGGTAGAAAAAAATAAGAAAGGAAAAAGATGAAAAGATGACAAATATTTGAACATAGGGAATGTTTCCAGAAGTATTTGAGACTCAAGTTATCAATATATAAAATTATTACTAAAAGAGTAAGTATACAAATTGAGACCCTTGGGTGGTTTTACCAACCTTGGGTGCTTGGAATTGAACTTGGTCCTCTGGAAAAGCCGTGAGTGTTCTTATTTCCAGCCTCCTAGCTGGATTTTTAATTTTTTTATTTTTCAGAGACAGGGTTTCTCTGTGTAGCCTGGTTCTCTGGAACTAGCTCAGGACCAGGCTGGCCTCAAACTCAGAGATACTAGCCTGCCTCTGCCTTCCAAGTGCTGGGATTAAAGGCCAGTGCCACCACACCCACTCCTAACTGTAATATTTGATTCTTGTCTGGTTAGAAACTTCACAGATCCCAAGGGGTGGGGCTCCTGTCCTTTCTCTCATGTTTCTCTCATGATTTTCCTGTCTTTCTGGTCTGCCTCTTCCATGCTAGGCATGATGTGAAAGGCCTGTAATCCTAGCTTTCTGGAGGCTGAAGCAGGAGGATCACAAATGAGTTCTAGATCAGACTAGGCTATAGAGTGAGATGTCTGTATATAGCTCAACAAAGAACAAAACCAAAATCCAACCTACACCAGAACAACAAAGCAAAACCAACAAACCCAAGAACTTGAAAGTCCCAGTGAAAAAGATGTTGCTATTGTGGGGCAGTCTCCTGACAGAGACCCCACCCCAAAGCGTTACCTTTTTCTTGAAGTAAAAGATTTAACATGTTGTATACAAACAGCACAAGTTAATTCAATGGCCAAAGAATGGAAAAACCAGACTCTATCAACTTCTTTAATCTTTGGGGGTGGAAAAGTCAGATATGTGAGTTTCCAAGCCAGATTAAGGGACAGTAGAGCATTGTTCATATCCCACACCTTTCCCCCCTCCCCCAGAAAGCACAGCAGGAGTGGGGCCACTCCCTACCCAAATCAGGCTCCATAGAGACAAAGGCCACCTTTTCTTCACCTTTTTCTCTCCATAGAGATAAAGCCAGAGAGGCTTTAGTTTCCCAGCCAGAACTGGTTTTTCAGAAATCATGTGACCATCAGTCTGCTAATTTAGCTGATACACTTGGAAGGCCCCAGCCCCGATTCCAACTTTTCCTCCCTGGTCCTTTTCCCTCTCCTCCCCTCTGACCTTATAAGCTACTCCCAATTATTTCAGCGAATGAGCTGTCCTGTGAAACAGTCTCCAGGTTTGGTTCATACCTGTCTTTCACCACTGAGACCCTCCTCCCTTGATTCTCTGCATCCTGATGGCCACTGGTGTGCAATGGCTGATGGGAGTGGGGGAGGGGGAGACATAGGGTTCAAAATTAGGGAAGTTGAGCCCGGTAGTATAGGGCTATAATTTTAGCACTAGGAGGTAGAAACAGGAGGAGCAGAAGTTTGAGGCTAGGGGCTGAAGTGATGGCTCAGTGGGTAAGAGCACCGACTGTTCTTCCGAAGGTCCTGAGTTCAAATCCTGGAACCCACATGGTGGCTCACAACCATCTGTCATGGGATCTGATGCCTCTTCTGGTGTCTGAAGACAGCTACAGTGTACTCTTACATATCATAAATAAATAAATCTTTAAAAAAGGAAGTTTGAGGCTAGTATTGGATATATGAGACCCAGTCTCGAATGAAGCAAAACAAAAGAAAGCTACAAAACACAATTATTTACATATTTTCTAGGACTGGGTAGAGTTTCTTTCCTTTAAAAACATTTTTCTGGTATTAGTGTGTGTGTGTACATGATGTTTGTATGAGGGTGCACATGTGCTGTTTATATGTGGAGGTCAGAGGACAAGTCTGTGGAGTCAGTTCTCTCCTTCCACCTTTGAGTGACTGAACTCATGTCATCAGGGTCGTGTGACAGATCCTTTATCCACATTCCCCCATTCGGAGACAGATTCTGACTATATAGCCCAGGCTGGCCTCATGTTCATGGCAATGAAGTTAACTTTTCTTTTTGTGTATGTGTTTTGTTTTTCATTAAGCTGCTCACAGCCTTCTTGTCTCCAGCAAGAGATTCCTAGGAAAATTCAAATTTTTTGGGTTCACTGTTCCCACAGTCTAAAAGCCAAGGAAAGGACATACGTATCTCTTTAATATATCCTCATTTCTGCCAGGCGGGCTGGTGACAGAGGATAAGTTTAAGGCTAATGAAGCTCTACCACTATGCTATATTCCTAGCCACTCCTCCCCTCAATCCCCTCCCAAACAAGACAAAATGGGGACAATAAATCTACCTTATAGCTGAGGATATACATGAATTATAATAGCTAAGAAGATCCTTTTAAGTAGTGGTTAAGTGTCATGGGCATGCTGTTACGATTAGTGAGCGCTTGGGTAATGCATGAGGCTATGTTAAATACTTTGAACACTTTTTTTTTCCGTCCGTGGAGACAGGGTCTTTCTACAGAGCTCTCGCTGTCCTGGAACTTACTATGTAGACCAGGCTAGCCTTACAGAGATCTGCTTACCTATGCCTAATGAGCACTAGGATTAAAGGCCTGCGCTGCCAGGAGCGGCTACTTTGCTCCTTTAAATCGCCCCTGAGAATAACCACTCAGGAGAGGTACTATAATATCACTTAGATAAAGGGAAACGGATTTTTAGAGAATAGGGGATTATGTTTGATTCGAAAATCACAGCTCCGCCCCAGGAAAAGACAGCTAGCTTATTTCAAGACATCTCAGACCAATTGGCGCCTGCAGCAACGCCTCCGCTCACCTTTTGACTGGCCACCGGCCTTGCCTGTCTCCAGCTCAGATTTCTGCTCCAGGTGTGACACAGTAAAGATACTCAAGGCTCTAAAGAGCCCGAACCAGATCCCCAGAAATGTGCTGCCTTTTTAAATCTAGTCCAGTAGCGACTCCTCCGCACGTCGTTTCAGTGCAAAACATCTATTTGGTTCACCTGCTTGGGCCAAAGGCAGGAGCCAGGAAGAGGGACGGTCGGCGAGCAAGGATTCCTGCACCTGCCTGTTGCTTCCATTAGGCTAAACCGCGGCTCCTACTGGCCGGTTGAGCGACTAGGCGGAAATCCAAGACCCTTCTCAGCCTCAGCCCTAGGTCCGCCCCTTCCTTTAGGCCGGAGCGTCGAGCGTCAAGTTCACTGAACGCAGCCAATAGGGGAATGTGGCGGCAGAGTGGCGGGAGGTTCGATTGGCACTGCCTGGAGGCTGTTAACGCGCGCTTTGGAAAGAGGAAGGATAAGGGGAAAGATACTGGAGTCGCTCTTTGCCTCTCTTCAGCTTCTAAGATTCTCCTCCTCCGAACCTGGATCTTTTACTGGTCCTTCGGGGGTTCCTGTTTAACTTCCCACAAGGCTTTCCTAAGTCTCTGCTTGTCCTCCCTCAGATTGAGGTTTGATGTCAGTCCAACTCTGGTAAATTCCCATCCCCCTCCTAAGAATTCAGGGGTCTCGCCTTCGTTCTTAAGACTCTACTTCTTTTCGTAGTTAGTGTTACCCTCGGGAGAGCAGCCCAGCTAGGGACCTTATTCCGACTCCACTTTGCCCATCTGCAACTTCAATCTGTCTTCTTTCCCCTTCTAGATTTAGACCCGGCTCCGCCTGGACTTGGCTTTGGTTTTTTTTTCACCTTGAGTAACTTGGGGACGGACATTCCTGATTTGGACCCAAGCCTCATCCCCTGCTTGCGTCCCCCCATTCATACTGACTCTTCAGACGGTATTTTCAGTGGTATAGCAACTTCCTTTTATAGCATCCCCTGGTCCTTCCTGCATTCTCTGTTGCTGAGTGCTTTTAACTTAGCTGATGGGTACTTGACGTCTGATGCTTCTGGGTCCAGGATGGTAAGTGTGACCTTCGCCGACTTAAAGGGCCTGGTTGCAGGATAACTGCAGGAACTCACTTTCTGTTCTCCCTTACAGAGGAGGAGCTTAGCTCCCAGCCAGTTGGCCAGGAGGAAACCAGAAGACAGATCATCTGATGATGAAGACTGGCAGCCTGGGACAGTAGTGAGTGTTTAGGGGAACAGGGGAAATGGTGGAAAAGTATCTTTCATACATTTTGAAGCTTTTTTCTTTTTCTTCTTCTTCTTCTTCTTCTTTTTTTTTTTTTTTTTTTTGGTTTTTCGAGACAGGGTTTCTCTGTGTAGTCCTGACTGTCCTGGAGCTCATTCTGTAGACCAGGCTGGCCTCAAACTCAGAAATCCACCTGCCTCTGCCTCCCAAGTGCTGTGTGTGGTCGGTCATAGGCATGTACCAGCATACCTGGCACTTAAAGTTTCTTGAAACAGGATTTCTCTGTGTAGCCCTGGCTGTTCTGGAATTCTATTTGTAGACCAGGCTAGCCTTGAACTCACAGAGGTTCACTAGCCTCTGCTCCCCAGTACTGAAGTTGAAGGGGTGTGCAACTACTGCCCTGCTTAAGTAAATTTTACTGAAAATTTACAGTGTACTAAGCATTGAAGAAGATTAATAAAATTGTTATCCTTCAGGTAGGTTCACTAGAAATTAATACAGTCTTCAGTTTTCTTGGTGGGAGGAGTATATCGAAACCAAGGAATGGTCATGTTGGATTCTAGTACTGCCAAAAGTGGGTGTGGCGATGTACTTCTATATTCCGTGTGCTTCCCTAACTACATTGTATATTCAGGCCAGCCTGGGATACATGAAACCCTGCATTTTAAAAAAAGTAGGATTTTGGCATGTGAGAACTTTAGAATTTCTCTGATAGCCCCGGCTGCCCCTGAAACTTAGAGACCTGCCTCTGGTTCTCTGGTTTCCTTGTGTATATATCAGGTTAGCCTCAGAATTTAGAGACCTGCCTCTGCCTCTGGTCTCCAAGATCAGAGATTCTTTTACCACCATGCCTGAACAATGTTTGTTTGTTTATTTTTTGTTTTTTTTTTTTTTTTTTTTTTGAGACAGGGATTTTTTTGGTCTATTTTGAGACAGTAATTCTCTTGTGTAGCTCTCTGACTGACTTGGAACTCACTGTGTAGATCAGACAGAGATCCACCTGCCTCTGCCGGTGAGTGGGGGGATTAATAGTGTGTGCCACCATTATCTGTCCTTAGAAGGTACTTCTTGTTAGTGTCTGTATCTGTGTATAGGTCTGTGAAGAGAAGGGTCTGGAAATTGTTTCAGGAGATTCAGATAGCTTGACAAGTTGGTACAAGTGTGCTCTTGCTTGATGGCTTGGTGCCCACTTTTTAAACTTATTTTATAGAGATTATGTATATGCATGGCACTGGGTTTGGGTATCCAACTCCAGTCATTGGCTTGGAGACAAGCATTCACACTGCTTAGCTGTTTCAAAGCACCCTCTTTACCACCGCCTTTTGAGACAGTGTCTCTCATGTAGCGTAGGCTGGCCTCAAACTCATGGGATAGCTAACAGTAATTTCAAATGGTGAGTTTCCACCGTCTTTCACCTTCAGAGCAAACCCTGGCCTGTGGTGGGGCTCACTAGCACTGCTGCTTTGCAGGGAGTTTTTACCAGTGAGGGAGGAACAATGGCTCCCTGTCTCCATTCACAGAAGTCTCAGAGTTGAATTTGGGGCAGCCTTCTGCAGGCAAGTCCCAAATGGAGCTGTGTTTGGATGGTTGCTCCTAAAAGTGTCGGTTTGCGGTTTTTAGTTGGTTGGTTTTTCTTTGTTGTTGTTTTGAGATAGGATCTATTTTAAGAATTATTAATTTTATGTATATGAGTACACCGTAGTTGTCTTCAGACACACCAGAAGAGGGCATCATAGCCCATTACAGATGGTTGTGAGCCACCATGTGGTTGCTGGGAATTGAACTCAGGACCTCTGGAAGAACAGTCAGTGACCTCTGAGCCTTCTCTCCAGCCCCTAGGATCTAATTTTTTATTCCAGGCTGGCCTCTGATCCACTGAGTGCTGGGATTAATGGCATGTACCACCATGGCCAGCAAATTTCAGATTTCTGACTTGGTAGATGAGGCTAGTAAGCATCATATCTTAGAGTTGCTATGATAGTCATATACCATAAGAGATGTTAAGAGTTTAGTGAGGTGCCTGGCAATACTTTTGCTTTTGTTGAAACAGGGTCTTATGTAGCACAGGTTGACCTCAAACTTGTTATGTGGCCAACAATGGATCCTCCTGCCCCCATTGCACAATGCTGCAATTACAGGTGTGTGCCACCATATCTTGTTGGCACAGTTTTTAAAAACTTTTTTAAAAGATTTATTTATTTATGAGTACACTGTAGCTGTCTTCAGACACACAGTAGAGGGCATCAGATCCCATTACAGGTGGTTGTGAGCCACCATGTAGTTGCTGGGAATTGAACTCAGGACCCCTGGAAGAATAGTCAGTGCTTTTAACTGCTGAGCTGTCTCTCCAGCCCTTTTAAAAACTTTTTATTGGCTGGGCGATGGTGGTGCACGCCTTTAATCCCAGCACTTGGGAGGCAGATTTCTGAGTTCGAGGCCAGCCTGGTCTACAGAGTGAGTTCCAGGACAGCCAGGGCTACACAGAGAAACCCTGTCTCAAAAAAAACAAAAACAAAAACAAAAAACAAAACAAAACAAAAACTTTTTATTGATTCTTTGTTTCACATCATGTACCCCATTTCCGCTTCCTGTCCTCTTCCAAAATAAAACACACGAACATAAGAAAGAAAGAAAGAAAGAAAGAAAGAAAGAAAGAAAGAAAAAGCATTTTGTTGTGGAAGCTGTAGTGTGTCACAGTGTGTCCCACAGTGTATCCTTTTGTCTAGACATCTTCACTTGCAAATGAGTCATTGGTCTGGTCTGAGATCTTTGGCATCTGTGACACCATTAATATTAGATCCTCACCGGGATTCCTCCCAGTTATCGTGTTGCCCTGTGTCATGTAGATCCTGCAGCTTTGGAAGAGCAGGACCAACCATTTCATGCATGCCAACCATTTGCAGATGATACAGATTTTGGGGTGGGCCAATTCAGAGCCCTAGATCTGAGTTGGTCAGCCTGACACCTCTCACTTTTCTGCACGACCAGGATGAGCTCTCCAGCACTGTTCTGCCTAGGCCACCTAATGCATCCATCAGCAGGAGGCAGGGTCAGCTCTCCTGATCTCATGCCCTCAGGGCTGGCTCACCTGTGCCTTCACTATCCAGTTGCACTGTGTTGCTCAGGTGAAGGGCACGGCTCACTCTTTCTTACACGTGCTACAGCCAACGACAGGCAGGGACATCGGTTTAGCTCTTCTCATGACCCCAGGATCAGCTCTCTCAGTACTGCAGTTGGTGGGGGAGAGCGTCACCCCTTCACCCATGCCACCTCAGGTCAGAGGAGTGGGCCAGCTCTCCCACTCATCCTTGGAGCTGGCTTACCTGAACCCCTTCGACTAGGGCCAGCTGTACTGTGCTGTCCATGGGAGGGGCAGGGCCTGCTCTCCTGAGTACTGCAGCCATTGAGGGGCAGGGCCAGTTCTCAGATGGCCAGGGGGCAGAAGGCAGCCCCCAGTCCCCAGGGCTGGCACTTTTTCTTTTGTCATGCCCCCAGTACTTGCTTTATATTTACTAGACAAAACTCAACAACTGAGTGATATTGTCAGCTTCCTCAACCTCTCAGAAACCTGGACCCACAGGTGCTCAGCACTACTGCTGCCTCTAATAAGTTCCTTAATGCTGGTTGCCATTAGGGTGGTCTGTGGGGTTGTCCAGGTATTGCAATATAGCTTTTCCATTTCTCTCCTAGACTCCTAAGAAACGAAAGTCCAGTAATGAGACCCAGGTGCAGGAGTGTTTCCTGTCTCCTTTTCGGAAGCCCTTGACACAGCTACTCAACCGACCGCCTTGTCTGGATAGCAGTCAGCATGTAAGTCACAAGTCAGCTGGCCTGGGTTTGTGTGTGTGTGTGTGTGTGTGTGTGTGTGTGCCCAGATCTTTGCCTCAGTAGACTCCTTTGCTGCACTGTGATCACTTGTCCAAAGCTTCTGTGTGATCTGCTGGGAAGTCTGCTTGACTTGAGTTTTCCCTTGTTTATAATAATTGTGTGGGTACCAGGTCTAATGTTGCTCATTTTCCTAAAGAAATGAGAGTCAAGGAGGAAGTTATGGCACTGAGCAGGTACTACATATATCTTTCTGTTTTGTTTGTTTCTTTTTTTTTTTTCTGAGATAGTTTCATGTAGGCCCAGGGTGGCCTTGAACTGTCCAAACTTTCTTTTACACACACACACAGACACACACACACACACACACACACACACACACACACATGTATTTACACACACATGTATTTTGCCTGAATGTATGTCAGTGTGTCATGTGTGTCCCTAGTGCCTACAGAGAGAGGCCAGAAGAGTATCAGATCCCCTGGAATTGGACTTACAGTCATTTGTGATCTGTCCAACATGTGGGTGCTGGGAATTGAAGCCAGGTCCTCTGAAGAACGGCTAGTGGTCCAGTTCGGGCCATGAACTCTTTTTTTTTTTTTTTTTTAAGATTTATTTTTTATATATAATTACATAGTAGCTTTCTTTAGACATTCCAGGAGAGGGCACCAGATCTTGTTTCAGATGGTTGTGAGGTACCATGTGGTTGCTGGGATTTGAACTCAGGACTTTCAAAAGAGCAGTTGGTGCTCTTAATCACTGAGCCATCTCTCTAGCCCCGGGCAATGAACTCTTAATCCTACTTCCTCTACCTCCTGGGTGCTAGATTACTGGTGTGTGCCTACAGGCTCACTCAGTTTTTCATTGTTTAGAAAGTATTAGAATCCTAAACATTTTGTTTCCTCTAGTACTCAACTTATCAATGTATCAGGGTCTTACATAACTTTCTCCTCTTTCTCTTCTTCCTCCTCCTCTTCCTTTTTCTTTTTCCTCCTCCTCCTCCTCCTTCCTTTTTTTTTTTTTTTTTTTTTTTTTTTTTTTTTTAAGGGTAAGGTCTCACAGTAGCCCTGGCTGGTCTGGAACATACATGTGGACCAGGCTGGCACTGAAAAGATTTATAGCCTTTGCCTCCTGAGTGGCGGGATTAAAAGTATGCTGTACCACTCCTGACTTTTATTTTCAATTGTTGCACATATGTTCTTATTTGTGTCCCTCTGTGTATGTATGCATATGTATGGGTATCATCTACATGTGGACTCAGGATAACTTCTGGGAGTCGGTATCTCTCATTTTGCCATGTGAATTCCAGGGATTGAATTTAGGTCGCCAAATTTAGTGGCAAGTGCTGACCAGACCAAGGTTTTCTCATCAGACTTTCTGAGAAATGCTTGGCAGGAGAATGGGAATATATAACTGGGTTTAGCCATTGGTAATTTTGTATGATAGTGAGCGCTGGAAACAGAACCTGGGTCCTCTGTAAGAGCAGCAAGTGCTCCTAACTGCTCAGCCGTCTCTCCAGCACTGACTTTTTGCTTTTTGTGTTGGGTGTTTGCTTGTTTGATTTTTTTCTTTAAAAAACAAAAAAAGTCCTCTTAGGTGATCTTTAATCCTCTGGGGCAGTTGTCATTTATTCAAGTTGTCTCCTGAGTACCTTAAGTGGCTTCATAGTTTAGAGAGAGGTTGAAAATGGCCTAAGTTTGAAGTTAACTTCCAGTGGTTCTGAAAGGTTATCCCAGTAGAAGGAGTAAGAGACTTCAGTCGAGCAGCCTGGAAGAGAGCCTGGCAGCTGACTGAGGTGGCTCCTGGAAGTGTTTGCTGAGGTGGGTCTGTGGCAGGTGGAGGGAGAAGGTGGAGAGCTGTGGAGAGGCTGGGAATGCTGAGCAACTGAGGACTTTTTTTTAAATTTATGTATAGGTTTGTAGTGTGTGGATACTTAAGTGTGCATGTATGCATGTGTGTGTAAACTAGAGTTACAGGCAGCCATGTGCTGCCTGATGTGGGTCTTGAAAATTGAACTCTGCTTTTAACCACTGAGCCATCTCTCCAGCCCTGTGAAGTGCTTTAGAGGGTAGGAGGTACACAGTGGTACAGAAAATCTGTTTGGATGGAAAATGGAGATGGAAAAGCCAGTGAGAAGGTACAAGTAGCAAGACAACAAAGGATGTGGCCCGGGCTTGGGTGTTAGGAGAGGGAAACAGGAAAAAGTAGAAATAGAAAAATATATTAAGATAATATTGATATTAATGTATTTAATTATATTTCTGTATGTGGAGATATATAGAAATCTTTTTGGATTGACAGGTCATGAGAGACACCCTTGAAATGAAATTGGGATTTCAGACAGGCAAAGATGATACTATTTACTGAGGTATAGAAAGAAGAAAGGCATTGGATGGGGGACTAAAACAGGCAGGCATCTTAGTCATAGGGCTTGTGAGAATACTTAAGGGACTCACAGGATTCTTTAGTTTCTTTTTTTTTCCTTTTTTCTTTTTCTTTTTTTTTAAAAGATTTATTTTATGTATGTGAGTGCACTATAGCTATCTTCAGACACACCAGAAGAGGGCACCAGATCCATTACAGATGGCTGTGAGGCACCATGTGGTTGCTGGGAATTGAACTCAGGACCTCTGGAAGAGCAGTTAGTGCTCTTAACCATTGAGCCATCTCTCCAGCCCTAGTTTCTTTTCATAGAAGGTCATTGGTTTTGGTTTTTTTTATGTTTTTTAATCTGTATATTAAGGAGATAGTTATACACTTCAATAATTGCCTAAGTTATGCTCTCCAGATTTAAGCATGTGAACATATGATGACATTAAATATAACAAAGCCATTATTTAGTGAAAGTAGCTCAGTGTAGTTTTTCAAACATTTATTTATGTGTTTTTATGGGCATGCATGCATGCCTGTGCCTGGTCAGAAGTATTTAACAGGTTATTTCTCACTGTTAGAGGGTCCTGAAGTCCGCCTGCCTCCGCCTCCGAGTGCTGGGGTTACAGGCGCAGGACCACACACTCATCCAGCTTTACCCAACACTTGGATTGCATTAAGTATTTTTCACTTCTGCATTTTTGTTAAAATTCTCTCATAAATGAGAATAGAAAGCTGCTAATATATCTGATTCCTAGCCCCCATTTTTCTGCTTATAATCATATACTTAGGTACCTCCTGATCCCATGGGAAAAATTTAGAATTTTCTGAAGTACAGAGAAAAGAGATTTATTTATTTAATTTGTTTTTAGGCTTTTGTTTTGTTTTTGTTGCTGTTGTTTGTTTGCTTTGAGATAGCACCTCATAGCACCTCGTAAAGCCTACACTGGCCTCACCTTAGCCACGGGCAACCCTGAACTCCTGGTCCTCTTGTTTCTGTCACCCAGGTGTGGCATTGCAGGCCTGTTCCACCTTACCTGATTTGATTCTTTTTTTATAAGTTTTTTTATTTATTTTTATTTTTTTATTTTTTGGTTGTTTTGAGACAGGGTTTCTCTGTGTAGCCCTGACTGTCCTGGAACACACTCTGTAGACCAGGCTGGCCTTGAACTCAGAAATCCAGTTCTGCCAGGATTAAAGGTGTGCGCCACCACTGCCTGGCTGATTTGATTCTTTTTTGACTGAGTGTTTTGTATCATAGTGGGTTCTTTGACAAGGTCTCCCCCCCCCCCCATCTTTCCCCTCTCAGTAAGCATTCCCACCTCCCCCTAGGTCTTTCTGTTATTGTTTCTAGATTTCTCTGTTGTTCCTGGCTGTCTTGGAACTCACTTTGTTGACCAGGCTGTTCTCAAACTCAGAGAGACCTGCTTCCCTCTGCTGGCTTTAGAGGTGTGCTCACTGTGCCTAGCTGGTCCTTTAACATGGTCTATGCCAGCATTTCTCAACCTGTGGGTTTTAATCTCTTTGGCAAACCTTTATCTCCAAAGTGTTTTACATTACAACTCATAACAGTAGCAATATTACAGTTATGTAGTAGCAACGAAAATGACTTTATGGTTGGGGTCACCTCAACATGAGGAACCGTACGTGTTAAAGGGCTGCAGCATTAGGAAGGTTGAGAAGCGCTGCTCTATGCTGAGCTGTATCTCCAGCCCTGGTTTGTTGTTGTTGTTGTTGTTGTTTTGTTTTGTTTTGTCTTGTTTTTTGACTTTGCCTTGAGATGGGATCTTACTTACTAAGTTGCCCAGGCTGGACTTGAGCTCTGTGCTACTAGCTGTCTCATGACATAGTTATTACACGTTTGACAGGGATAACATAGAAATTGCTGTTTTCTTTTCTTTTTTTTTTTTTTGGATTTTTTTTTTTTTTTTGGATTTGTTTTTTTCGAGACAGGAGTTTCTCTGTATAGCCCTGGCTGTCCTGGAACTCACTCTGTAGACCAGCCTGGCCTTGAACTCAGAAATCTGCCTGCCTCTGCCTCCCAGAGTGCTGGAATTACAGGCGTGCGCCACCACCGCCCGGCTAGAAATTGCTGTTTTCAAACAAAACCACCCAGGCATGGTGGCATATTCCTTTAATCCTAGTATTCAGAGACAAAGACAGGCTAGCCGGGCCTGAATAGTGAGCTCCAGGCCAACCAGGGATACACAGTGAGATCCTTTGCTACCACTACGACAAAAGTTTGCAAAGCACCAGCACTTGTATTCTGGTGTAAGTCTGTTTTGAAGGTCTCAGCAGTTTCTCATAACAGATCAGATACCAACAGGGAAATGTGCTGGACTTCTGATAATGTTTCATGGTTATTATGATGAGGTTTCTTCACCTTCCAGTTGAGGATGTGCTCTGTCAAGGATCGTTTTTTTTTTTTTTTTTTTTTTTTTTTTTGGGTGTTTTTGGATTTGTTTTTTTCGAGACAGGGTTTCTCTGTATAGCCCTGGCTGTCCTGGAACTCACTCTGTAGACCAGGCTGGCCTCAAACTCAGAAATCCGCCTGCCTCTGCCTCCCAGAGTGCTGGGATTACAGGTGTGCTTCACCACCGCCCGGCTGCCTTTCTTTTTTTTAAATGGAGAAAGAGATTCAAAAGGTAAAATTGTCTAGGACTCACAAAAGCCTTAATGTGGCCTTAGAGATGAAGACTCTAGCCTTAGGCATAATGAGTTTAAAGGGCCTGCACATACATACATTTAGAGGCTGTGCAAATAAATATATGTGTGTGTAGCCTAGGAGTATGGGATAGATTAGAGATATGTTAGGTAAACTGGTCTGTTGGTGGTAGCACATGCCTTTAATCCTAGTACTTGGAAGGCAGAGGCCAGCCTGGTCTACAGAATGAGTTCCAGGCCAGCTAGCACTGCACAGAGAAACCTTGTCTTGGAAAAAAAAATACAGAATAAAAAATATATTAGGTGATCGTTGGCACAGAGATATTTGATATCTCAAAGTGTATTGTGTTATCAGGGTGAATCTACAGTTGGAAGAGAAAAAAAATACAGAATAAAAAATATATTAGGTGATCGTTGGCACAGAGATATTTGATATCTCAAAGTGTATTGTGTTATCAGGGTGAATCTACAGTTGGAAGAGATTCAGGCTTCAGTCCTGGGCCTGAGGAACACTGAGATTTAAGGGCATTTATGTGGTTTAGGCAGAGATGGAAACACCCATTGGGCTAGCATGAGATTCTAAAGAAGTGTGATAGTGGGAGAGTGGTCAGGAAAGCATATTGGAGAGGAAAGAATGGTTAGCTTTAAGATAAGAATGGAAACCTGTTCATTGGAATTAGAAGCATGCTGACATGACCCTGTGCGAATGAAGAGTCTCGAATGAAGAGTGGAAAACAGATTGAAGTGGGAGATAAGTGGGAGAGATATTGGGGGCTGGAGAGATGGCTCAGAGGTTAAGAGCACTGATTGCTCTTCCAGAGGTCCTCAGTTCAAATCCCAGGAACCGCATGGTGGCTCACAACCATCTATAATGAGATCTGATGGCCTCTTCTGGTCTGTCTGAAGACAGCCACAGTGTACTTACATATAACAATAAATAAATAACATCTTTAAACAAAAAAAAGAGGGGGAGACATTAAATTCTTTCTAGAAGTTTGCCTGTGGAAGGGAGAGGTAAATGATCAGAGAAATTTTGTCATCCAGGTAGCAGAGTGCTAAGCAGGCTGGTAAGAAAGAAGTAGCAGGGGTAGAGCAGTAGAGATGGAGAGATAGTATAACTGCCCCTTGGATCTGCTGACATGGAAAAGTGGGGGCTGTGGAGGGTGTGCCATCCTCCTCCTATCAGAAGAAAAGGACATCATAGAGCACTATCCTTCAAAATAGCCACTCACCATCTTCATTAGATAAACTTGCAGTAGAGAGGGCTTGGGCACTGGTGAGATGCTCTGTAAAGAGGAGGGGGAAAGGTTGGGTGACAAGGACTGGGTTCCAGCCACACCATTAGTATGCAAGTCTGCTCTAATTGTTCTGGGGAGCCCTAGAGTGTTTAGGCTGGGGAAGAGTGAGTGGAGAAGGGCCCCATCATCATCCATGCGGGTGAGGACTTTCCAGTGTCGTTGCTTTGACGGCACCTATGCTCCTGCCAGTAGTGAGTCCTCTGCTCTGTAGGTAAGCCAGGTAAACTCATTGGTTTCCTAGGGTGAACTTTAGTGGGGCTTGGTTGGTTGTGAGCAGAAGCAGTAGACATTGTTCCCCAGGGAAGGAATTTGCAAACTATATGGTATAGATTATCCACAACTAGTAGAACCAGAGAATGAGGGCATTCCTGTGCCATTTTTGGTGTTGTAGATCACATCTCCAAGGGCCTAGTCTTGACAAGTCCTGCTGCCACTAGCTAGCAGATGTTTTTGGCTTCATTAAATATGAACACCCCAGACAATAATAGAGCCTGCTCTTTGCCCTACAGATCCTATGGCTTCTGAGTTCTATTGGAATTTTTTTTTTTTTAATTTGGAGTATGAATTCTTGGCTACTCAAACCCTAAACCTAACCTTTTACCGTGATTTATGTGCTTACTGAGTCTCAAGGGAACTGGCTTGGAACTGTGTAGAGTAGGCAGGCTTGAACACAGAGCTTCCTGTCTCTCAAGTACTAGGAATAATCTTGAAAATACCAATAATCTTGAAAATAATTTTTCAGTTTTAGAATTGATGTCAAATTCTAATAGAATTCATTTATATATATGTATATATACATACATATATGAAGGTTTACTATTTTATATGTGTGGATGTTTTACTTGCATGTATGTCTGTGCACCACATGTGTGCCTAGTGCCTGTAGAGATCAGAAGAGGGCAAGAGATCCCCTGATCCCCTAGAGCTGGAGTTAAGGATGGTTGTGATCCTGGGACTTGAACCTGGTGCTATGCAAGAGCAATAAGTATTCTTTTTGTTGTTGTTTGTTTTGAGACAGGGTTTCTCTGTATACTCCTGGCTGTCTTTGACCAGGCTGTCCTCAAATTTAGAGATTCTGCCTCTGCCTCCTGAGTGCTGGGTTAAAGGCTTGTGCAGCCAGTACTCTTAAACCCTGAGCTATTGCTTCAGCATCCCCTGCACCCCCCATTTTTTGTTTTTGTTTTTGTAGTCCTAGACCAGACTGGCCTCAAACTCACATACATCTATCTGCTTCTGCCTAAAGGAAGTTTCTTGTTAGCATCTTTTTGTTGTCTCTGTAGGAGCCTTGATCACAGTTACAGGAATGAGCTACTGCTCTGGACTTGATAATGAAGGCAGGGGCTAGAAACTTGTCAGGTAGGGAGGGGACCCCAAAGCAGCAGTTCTATTCCCTGCTGGAGGCCAGAAACGGCAAAGACGTTCTGGATCCTGTCTGCTGTCATCTCCCTGTACACTGCCTTCAGGCTGTAGATTTTGGTGACTGAACTGGAAGAGGCATCTAGATTGACAGATTTATCCCCTGTCCCATGCCTCACCCCCATTTCTGTCATAAATTCTTTAGGATACTCCCAGCCTAGGGGCTTCAGTGACACCCTATATCCTGAGACTCCTGCTCTAGAGGATCTCTGCCACTCCCTCTCCTTTTCCCCCTTTCCTCTCTCTCCTCCTTAGGCTCCCCACCATGAATCTATGTTAAATTTTCCTCTAAAACTCACCCTCTGGGACTGAAGAGATGGCTCGGGTGGTTAAGAGAACTGAAAAGGACCTGAATTTGGTTCCCAGAACCCATGAGGCAGCTCAGCTGTCTATTCTCCAATTCAAGGGGATCTAGCACCCCTTTCTGGCTGCCATGGGCGTGAGGCATCTGCACAGTGCACTTAAGTATATTCAGGCAAAACTAAGTCTTAAGAAAATCCTCGCCCGCCCTCCGTGTCTGAGAATGTAATTGACCTTTCAACACACCTTGAAAGCTCCTGTCTCTGGTGGCTTGGTGGCCACCAGGTTCCCTCAAGCCACGCTCACTGAGAGCTGAGAAGGGCTTTGAAATGGCACTCAACACACCCCAATATTTCTGTAATAACATTTTTCCCTAAAGCTACTGTCTCATGTAACCAGACTAGCTTTGAATTACTGCTTTGGATGCTTGGGCTCTGGGCCTCTTGCTTATACCTTGTAAACCCTGATATTAAGGCATTCACTTAGGGCCTAGAGTGTTAGCATTTTTCTTCTTTCCTCTCTGTTTCTTTCCTTCTTTGTTTGGTTGTTCCTTACTTCTTTTCTTTCTTTTTCAAGATCGTGTTTCTTTGAGTGGCCCTGGCTTTCCTAGAACTTGCTCTGTAGACCAGGCTGGGCCTGAAACTCAGAGAAACCTACCAGCCTCTGCCTCCCAAGTGCTGGGATTAAATGCGTGTGGTGTAGACTTTTTTTTGTTAGTGTTTTTATTAATGGTTATTATTGCTGTTCATAACTACAGTATTCATGCTAATTAAGAAATCATGGCCAGGAAGTTGTGATACATGCCTTTAATCCCAGCACTCAGGAAGCAGAGGCAGGCAGATCTTTGTAAATTCAAGGCCAACCTGGTCTACGGACTGAGTTCCAGGACAGCCTGGGATATACAGAGAAACCCTGTCTTGAAAAAAACAAAAAAGAAAATCCCAAATTTAGTCAGAGCCAGGCATGTTTGCATATACCTAAAATCCCAGAAGTCTAGAAGCTGATGCAGGAGGATTGTGAGTTTAAGGCCAAACTGGGCTGTATATGGATCCCTAGGCTGGCCTCCAAGTGGTTTGTGAGATTTTTCTTTTGTCACATTATTTAGTGATTGTGATGGTCACTTATCCATTCATTCATTAGACCACAAAAAACACATTTTTAGGGGGTGATGAAAGCATTGAGCTTCTAGAAATTTATAATCTGTTTATATGAAAAGAAATGTTAGAATGTAAAGGTAAACATTTCACAGCAAGATAGGCTTGCCTTTGTCACTGTTAAATTACGTTTTGGCAGAAAGGAGGTTTTCTGTTGTTGCTTTTTCCTAGAATCTAGCCCCATTAGCAATCCACATATGGTGTTCATGCCTCGAATGCTAATGCTAGGGAGATGGAAGCAGGAGGAGTGTTGTGAGTTTCAGGCTGGCCTAGGCTACAGAATGAGACCCTTTCTCCAAAAATGCAATAAAACCTGGGCGCCAAGATGCTTTAGTGGGTATAGTACCTGCACCAAGCCTGAGGGACCCATGTGGGTGAAGAAGGGACTGCATAGAGTGCGCCGTCCTCCATAGCACACAGACAGCCATGCCTTTAGTGTTTGCTCTGATTTCTCCTTTGGTATTGCCAAGGTTGACAAGCTAGTATAATTCCCTGAATAATCCAGATGAGAACAGATAAAGATCAAACTTTATTGGGAGTTGACATTTAATTCATCATTAATTCTCCTGTCTGAGCACCCCTCTCCCTTCTTCCCTCAGCTTTGCCTCCTATTCCGTTGGGTCGTCTTGGTTGCAGGCTAGCCTACACTGAGTCTTCCTTTCTTGGGCCCACATGTGTCTGCTCTCTGCACCTTTATCCTAACCGGCTTTGTTGTTGTTGTTGTTATTGATGAGCTGACCTCTCTTCATGACCTTTTAACATGGTGTTCCCTGTCTTGGACAGTGCGTCCATGTCAGGAAGCACTTACTGGCTTTGGGCTCATATGCATGGCCTTAAGTGAGAGGTTAAGGAAGAGATCACAAGTAGAGGCTGTAGAATCAGGGCGATTTTCCATTTGTCATAGCTGTGGATTGTGTATGCATGTATGTGTGTGAGTGCAGGTGTGTGTGCTGCGGCGCTTGTGTAAGTCAGAGGACAATTTGTGGAGATTTATTCTCTCACTGGGGATCCTGGGGGCCAGCTCAGTTTGTTGAGTGTGGTAGCAAGTACCTTTATTTCTCTGTGTGTGTGTGTGTGTGTGTGTGTGTGTGTGTGTGTATGTGTGTGTGTGTGTGTGTGTGTGTGTGTGTGTGTATGTGTGTGTGTGTGTGTGCCATCAGAGGCAGAATGAGGGCGTTGGATCTAGAGCTGGAGTTTCTGATAGTTGTAAACCTTCCCAAATGGAACTTGAACCTCGGAGAAGCAGGAAGCTCTTAACTGCTCTTAACTGTGTCTTCAGGCATCTTACTCCCTATCCCCCTTTTTGAAACAGGGTCTCATGCAGCCCAGGGTGGCCTCATTGTGTAGCTAAGGGTGTTCTTGAGCTCCTAGTCCTGTTTCCTCTTCCTCTCAAATTCTGGAAATAGGTGTGAGCTACCACACCTGGCTTAGTTTTCTTTTTGGGACAAGGTTTTACCCAGGCTGGCTTCAGTCTCTGGCTTCAGTGGTTGGTCCTTGACTAGTCTCCTGAGTACTTGGATTATAGGTTTGCATCACTGCTTGCCTGGAATAACAGGAGCCTGTGGACTTCATAGGGGGTCTTAGTGAGGACTAAGTTATGATAGGAAATTAATGTAGTACATGCTTAATCTCAGTACTCAAGAAGCTGAGACAGGAGGATTGAAAGTTTGAGGTCAGCCTGGCTGGGGAGCATAGGTAAGATTGTCTTGGCTCTGCCTCAAATTGTGATATGATAGAGACTTAGCCCTTAACCATCATTGTCATGTTTCTCTGTTAATATTTTATTAAGGTTACTCTTTATATTACTTCTAATCTTTGGGCCATTTAATTTTCAAGGAAGCTGATGTGGACTTATAAAAAGTAAAAAAGTTAGCAGAAGTAATACAACAACAGATGTATTTGGGATTGGAAAGCTAGTGTGGTATTATAGTGCCAAAACACCCATACACATAAAATTTATAAATTAATAAAATGAAAAAAAACTGAAGTGTAACATGTAAGAAAGATCATTGGTTTATAACATCTTCAATAGTTTTGAATTTCTGTTTTTTCTTTTTAGGAAGCATTTATTCGAAGTATTTTGTCAAAGCCTTTCAAGGTCCCCATTCCAAATTATCAAGGTAAAATGGAGACTTTATGAATTTTCTTATTTGGTTAGTTATTTGTTTAGTTTTTCAAGTTTATTGTATGTTTTGGTTGAGAAAGGGTCTCTATGTGTAATCCAGGATGGCTTGGAACTTGTTCTGTAGTTTAGGCTGACTGGCTTTGAACTTACAGAGATCTCTCTCTCTCTCTCTGTGTGTGTGTGTGTGTGTGTCTGTCTGTCTGTTTGTCTGTCTGCTTGCCTGCCTGCCTGCCTGCCTGCCTGCCTGCCTCTCCACCCGAGGTCCACGACACTGGATCCCTGAAGCTGGAGTTACATAAAATTGTGACTTGCCTGACTTGGGTGGTGCTGGGAATCACACAGAGATTCTTTGGAAGAGCAATGCATGCTCTTAATTGCTGAGACCTCCCCAGCATCCATTTGTTTAATGCAGGTTTTTGTTTTGTAATCCAGAGTGGCCTCAGTCATAGCAATGATCCCGCCTCAAAATTCTAAGTAATGAAATTACAAGCATGCACCACTGTTCCTGACACATCATTTCAGGGTTTTGTTTGTTTGTTTGGTGTTTGTTTGTTTGTTTGTTTGAGTAATTTGTGCCTGAAAAGATTGACGATTTGTATACACGCAGTCTGGGAATTGAAGGTGTCAAGCTGTTGGAGAATGTGTTTGGTGTGATCCTCCTGAGGCCTTTGTGAAGGCTGTACTGTATTTGGTGAGGATTGCCAAGACTTAATTGCCCTTCATTGTCTTAGCGGGGCATGTCATTGCTCAGAAAGCTTTTGGTGGGCCCGGCGGCTAATGGTCCAGGCCTTCATTCAGTTCAGCATGTTCACTGTTAGTTCCTTTATAATATTGACTGTGTGAGGTCTCATTCCCACAATTTTCCTTTGTCTTGTTTAGGACATTGCATTGTGCCTGAACTGGGCCTGGGGAGGGGAACGGGCAGCTTTCAAGGTCTCATATATGAAAAGCCTCTGTTGAGTTTTATACTTTTGGCTTGCGATGAGCTTGATAAAACCCTCTACAAGTTTATAGTTGAATGGGAGAAATAAAATAGAAAAATATTGAGGGTTTTCCTTATTTTAGTGGTAGAGGTAGTGGTTAGATAAAGATGTGTAAATGGTTGAAGAGGTTCTGGGAAAGAGGTTGGAGTATCCTGAAAAGTTACATGAAGGATGGTCATGTTTGAGTTGGGCCTGCTAGAGTGGCTGGGTGTAGAAGGTTGTCTTACAGGCTGGTTGCTGATTTCTAGGTCCCCTGGGCTCTCGTGCATTGGGCCTGAAAAGGGCTGGCGTTCGTCGTGCCCTTCATGACCCTCTGGAAGAAGGTGCCTTGGTTCTCTATGAGCCTCCCCCACTAAGCGTCCATGACCAGCTGAAGCTTGACAAGTATGCACATTGGTATTTTCTGAGTAGTCCTGGTCTGCTGTAAGTGTATATGCCTAGGAGGATGGTGTAATTTGTTTTTTTCCCTTTGGGATTGACATAGACTGTCAGAGCTGTCATGACAAGTACTGAGAGCAAGTGGTTGGGAAGGAGATTGTCTGTGGGAGAGTGTGTGGTTGTGTTCAGCTTATGGGGTTCCTCACTACCTTCTGCCATGCTCATTGGGAGGGGCAGGCGATGAGGTAAGGACAGGAGTCTCACCCATTCTGAACTTTCTGATTCTGAGAGCAGGACTTCACTGTGGTTTATCACCTGATGGAGAGGTGCTATCTGAGGTCTCTGGGTCAGTAGAGGGTACTACTTACTGAGGCTTGACCTTGCCTGAGTCTGATCAACATGTTTTGTTTTTTTTTCTTCTGCTGTATTTCTCAGGGAAAAACTTCCTGTTCACGTGGTTGTTGATCCTATTCTCAGTAAGGTGTTGCGGCCTCATCAGAGAGAGGTAAATGAGAGACAGAGGAAGAGTGTTGGGGGCTGGGGCCTAAGTAGGCACCAACGTGGACTAAATGGTGTTACTCATCAGGGAGTGAAGTTCCTATGGGAGTGTGTCACCAGTCGTCGAATTCCTGGAAGCCATGGCTGCATCATGGCCGATGAGATGGGCCTGGGAAAGACACTACAGTGCATCACATTGATGTGGACACTTTTACGCCAGAGCCCAGAGTGCAAGCCAGAAATCGAGAAAGCAGTGGTGGTGTCACCTTCCAGCCTGGTGAAGAACTGGTACAATGAGGTTGAGAAATGGCTTGGAGGGAGGATCCAACCTCTGGCCATCGATGGAGGCTCCAAGGACGAGATAGACCAAAAACTGGGTATAGAGCCTTAACACACATGGTGGTACTCTTCCACATGGGTTTTTTACTTCTGTGTTCACTTGTGGGCAGGCAGCATTGATGGCATTGTGGAGACAAGTGGCAAAATTGCTATTGGAAAACAGCTGAAATTCAGACAGTTCTTTCTAGGCTGTGTTAAACAGCCACCAGTCTGTTTTTCTGTAAGATCGTCTGATATTTCTCTGCCACCTCTCTGTTGTAGAAGGATTCATGAACCAACGCGGAGCCAGAGTGCCTTCCCCCATCCTCATCATTTCCTATGAGACTTTCCGTCTGCATGTTGAAGTTCTTAAAAAAGGAAATGTTGGACTGGTCATATGTGATGAGGTACTTAACACTTTGTGGTCTGGGTGGGAGACAGTCAGGATGTCAGTCTTTGATTTGGTTGGGGATAGCGAGAGGACAAGATGTAGACTAGTGTCTCCTAGTTAATGCCTCCTAGTGGATTCTCCACTGGAGGATTTAGATTTAATACGGTTTACAAGAGTAGGATTCTAGTTGATGCGCATAGCGATTGAGTTACCATTGATTCTGAACTAAGTTTGTGTGCTGTTTTCCTTCACGTGGTGGCTCAACTGGGTTCCAGAGAGAAAGGTAAGGCTGCAAAGTGTAGGTGTGCCAGAAGTGCACCACAAAAGGCCATGGGAATTTAGAAGCATGGGGCTAGCGTGATAGCGACCCGCCAGTGGGAACTGAGTGAGCTGGGTAGAGAGATTTCAAATCTCTGAGTCAGAGTCTCAACAAGATGAAAACAGGCCAGCCAGTGCCCGCCAGTGCCTGGCCAGCCAGCCTGCTGGTGCCATGCCCAAAAAGCATGGGTTCATTTTTTCATTTTTCCCGCCACAAGTCTTTGCTAACTATTACTGTCCCAGGACTCCTCCAGTTATTGGGGAATGCTAAGAACAGAGAGTGCTGTGCTGGAGGGGACAAGTGAGTGGAGAGTCTATGACATCAGTTTGCCAAAAGAAGAATGAAACAGTGCATCCCTTGTAATTCCAGCACTCAGGAAGCAGAGACAGATGGATCTCTGAGTTTGTGGCTTGGTTTACTGTAGTGAGTTCTAGGCCAGCCAAGGCTACGTAATGAGATCCTGTCTCAAACAAATAAAACTGAGGTCCTTCATTCAGATCCTGGCTCTGTCATTTAACAGTAGTGTGACCTTAAGTCATTTAACTATGTGAGATGCTTTTTCTGCATCAAGAAAATAGTGATCATACCTGCCTCAGGATTATTGTGGGATTTAGTAAATCGATTGGGGAAACTCTTATCCCAGTGCCTGGTCTCTCTTAAGCCTTGGTAAAGCTGGTCTTTATTCTAGGTTAGGAATGTTTGGATGGTTAGAAGCATAGAAAAGAAAGTCTGATGTTTTACATAGCATGGCACAGGCCTAGAGTTCTAGAAACTCAAGAGGTAGAGGAGGCAGATCAAGAGTTCCTGCAGGGCCTTGAGAGCTGGTTCAGGAGCAGAGTGCTCACTCAATGTTGTGTGCTCAGGGTCAGGAATACACAGCAGCCACATAAATCCTACCTTAGCCGCTGTACCTAATACTTGTATTAGGGGGGATTGCCTATCAGGGTATCAGGAAACTCACCTGAAAATTAATAACAGACTTTTCATAAAGATAAAAAGCCGACTAGGAAATAGCTCGTAACTACCAAGCAAGCTCTCAAAAAGTAAGCTTTTATCACCATGCACAGGGTGACTGATAGGATCCTGATCTAGGGCAGAGGATTGTAGCTCTTGTTCCCTGGGAGCAGTAAGTTTATTATTTTTCTGTAGATGGGGCCTCATTCTAGTCCAGGCTGCACTCTTCCTTGGAGCAGTGTTCTTGCCTCAGCCTCCAGAAGGCTGGGGGATAGGCCTGGGTCACCAGACCGAGCTCAGAAGCTGCTTTTTTTTCTTTTTCTTTTTAATCTGATAGTGCCTGTCTGGAGCCTCAGTGACTGGTCCAGTAGGAGCTGTTGTCTGTCCCATCCATAGAGACTCACAGACTCCCGTTCATTCATTAGATCTCATCTAAGTACCTGTTATGGGCCAAGCCCTTGAGAGTCTATGATGCCATTTTTTTTTTCAGGAAGCTGAATTGTTGATGCCCATTAAAAGTCAAAATTTTGCCAGGCGTGGTGGCGCATGCCTGTAATCCCAGCACTTGGGAGGCAGAGGCAGGCGGATTTCTGAGTTCGAGGCCAGCCTGGTCTACAGAGTGAGTTCCAGGATAGCCAGGGCTACACAGAGAAACCTTGTCTCAAAAAAACAAAAAACAAAAACAAAAACAAAACAAAAAAGTTAAAATTTTATGTTTAATTCTTTCTTAGATGAACCTTAATTTATTTTACATTCAACTAATAGTCACTGAGTAGTATTTTGTGTATCACTGTATTCTGTGCAGTGAAAGTTTTGTGGATCTTTAAGTGGAACTTTAAGAAGTTCATGTTGGGGCCTGGAGAGATGACTCAGTGGTTAAGAGCACTGTCTGCTCTTCCATAGGTCCTGAGCTCAATCCCAGCAACCACATGGTGGCTCACAACCATCTGTAATGGGATCTGGTGTCCTTCTGAAGACAGTGACAGTATTCTCATATACGTAAAATAAATCTTAAAAAAAAAAAAGAAGTTCATGTCTAGTTAGTTGAGGCTTTGTACTTAACAGTGGGTGAGAGGCAGGATACACAGTGCACAGACATTGGAGTTAACACACCTGGGCTTCAGTTATCGCTCTGTTAACTTCCATAGTGTGATTGTGTGGCGGGGTGGGGTGTGGTGGGGTGGTTGTTACCTAAAAACAACTTGAATTTTTTTCATTTCTAAACAGTATAATTTCCATTTGTTGTATGGATTGTGAGCGAGCCAGGGAAGTGTCAAGTGTCGTTTAATACCATCATCAAAGAACAGAGCAACTCTGATTTGTTTGTTTATTCTTTCACTGGTAGTTGAGGTTGTTTTGTGAGTGAGTGAGTGAGTGAGTGAGTGAGTGCGTGCGTGCGTGCATGCGTGCGTGCGGGCGTGCGTGCATGAGCCTGTGGCCTTCCTAGCATGGAACTGAGAGGAAGCTGTGTTTAGTGAGACCATTGGGTTGCTCTTGGCCACTTGATTTTGAGAAAAGAAAGTCCTTTTCTATCTTCTTGAAAATAGATGGTTTCAAGAGAAGTTATAGACATGGCTGCAGGGAGGACAGGTTAGGGAAGAGCTATAGCACTGGGAAGGGAAGCTTTGTGTGTATACGTATATACACACATATATAATATTATAATATTTAATATATGTTTAATAAATTATATATATTAAATATTAGATAACATATAATATACTATACAAAAGATTATGTTGTTATATATTATGTATTATATAACAACTATCATGTAATAAGTAATCATTATATAATACATAATTATATATTGTACATAATAATTATAATATATTGCATACATTAATATATTATAATATATATATTAGCTATATAAACTCTGCCTGAAGGTGGAGTGTAGCTGAGTTCTCTCAGCATCCATGGCTTAAACAAGACATTGAGACGCCCGGCTCTGAAAGCTCTGGGTTAGTTGGACTGGCAGGGAGGGATAGGATTCCCTTAATGTCCGTGAGAGATTGGGTGAGTAGTAGCTTGACATGGAAGAATAGGAAGGAACAGAGGGAATCCTTGCTCTTTTGAATGTAGTGTTGGTCCACCTTGTGAGCCTAATACCTCTCTCTTCAACCCATTAGATGAAGAACCTTATGCAGCCATGCCTAGCTCCTGCAACTTTAGGACCTGTAATGTTTGTGACTTTATTTGCAGACTTCGTTATTTAATTTTATCATTTAAGAATATGAAATCATTCTAAGTGAGAATTAATTATCTTGCAGGGCCACAGGCTAAAGAACTCTGAGAATCAGACTTATCAGGCTCTGGACAGCTTGAATACCAGCCGGCGGGTTCTCATCTCCGGGACCCCCATCCAAAATGATTTGCTTGAATATTTCAGCTTGGTGCACTTTGTAAATTCAGGCATTTTGGGTAAGCAATTCTGTCTGCTTTGGCCTTAGAGTGTAACTTCAGCTAAGAAGATTAAGGAGACATTATTAATTAGGTGTGGATCACTAGACACTCTGATAGAAAGGCTTCTTTTGTCTGAGAGTAGCTAAGCCATAGCCGAGCTTACTTACGCCTGTATCTCAGCACCTGGGAGACTGTGGCAAGAGGACCAGGAGTTCACGACCATTCGCAACTACTTAGGGCATTTGAGGTCTATCTGGACTACATTAGATTTTTTCTCAAAAAAGAAATTGTGGGTCGAGAGGCAAAGCTGTTGGACTGTGGAGCAAGTCAGGAGGACCCGCTTGCACTGTCTGACTTGTACAGAGCAGTGCAGCTATGTAGGGTTGACTAGATTACGTGTGGTATGTTAGTGTGGGCACCTGGGTGTAGGTCTTTTTGATTGCTCTCTGCTTTAGTTATTTAAATTTTTAAATTATTTTTTAAAGGATTTTTAAGTGTGTTTTTAAAAATTTGTATCTGTGTGACTGCTTTGCCTGCATGTGTGTATGTGTATATACACCTCCATGTGTATATGTACACCTCCATATGTATATATGTATGTACACCTCCATGTGTGTATGTGTATGTACACCTCCATGTGTGTGTGTGTATGTACACCTCCATGTATGAATGTACACCTCCATGTGTGTATGTGTATGTATACCTCCATGTGTGTATGTGTATGTACACCTCTATGTGTATATATGTATGTACACCTCCATGTGTGAATGTACACCTCCATGTTTGTATGCATACCTCCTTGTGTATATGTACACCTCCATGTGTGTGTGTGTATGTACACCTCCATGTGTGTGCCTGTTGCCCTTGGTCTCAGGTCTCCTGGTATTAGAAGTGTACAGGTGGTTGGTTGGTCATCATGTGGATTCTGTGAACGGAGTCAGGGTCCGTTGCATGAGGAGCAAATGCTCTTAACTGCCGAGGTATCTCTTTAGCCCTTCATACTTATTACTTTTATGTATATATGTGTGTATCTGTATGAGTTTGTGTGCATTTTGCAATTGCCCACAGATTTCAGAAGTGTGTTAGATCCCCTGGAGCTGGAGTTCTGGTCAGTTGTAATCACATTTGTGTGTTCGTGTGTTCTTTCCAGAGCTGGAGTTGAAGTATCTTTCCCAATTGCTCTGCATATTCTTTCTTTCCTTTCTTTTTTGAGACAGACTTTCTCTGTATCTTTGCCCTGGCTCTCTTGGACCTTGCTCTGTAGACCATGTTGGCCTCAGACTCCGAGGTCTAACTGCCTCTGCCTCCTGAGTGCTGGGACTAAGAGTGTGCTACCCCTCCCTGCTGGAGAAGACTGTCTTGAGATCAAGTATGTTGGCACATGTTTCTATTCCCAACACTCAGGAGGTACCAGGGCTAAATGGGGTACCCTCACCCATAAACAATTAAGCAAATAAAATGAGAAAGAAAAGAAAAAGGCCAGGCATGGTGACTGTATGTTACCCCTGGAATCATAACACTTGTCAGACTGAGCTGAGGGGAATTTGAAGCATGTGCTATCATATTCAGCTTAATAACATGTCTTGATATGAAGGTGAATCTTCCTGAATTCCCACCCATTGTCATTAATATTCTTAGCTCTTTGCATATCTGCATATAGATACTATTTATTTTTTTTACTTTAATAAAAAAGTTGCTGTATTCATTAATACAAAGTATATCAGCAGTAGGTATTAGGAGTATATTCTAAGCTATAATTAATCTTCTACTTCGAAAGGTTCAAGGCTTTGTCTTTTCTTTCTACCTTTTTATTTTTTGTCTTTTTATTTTTTGTTATTCATCTGTTTTGTTGTTGTTGTTGTTTGGTTGTTTGGTTGGTTTTGTTTTGAGACAGGGTTTCTCTGTGTAGGCCTGGCTGCCCTGTACTCACTCTGTAGACCAGCATGGAACTCACGTGCATCTGCTTGTCCCTGCCTCATGGGTGCTGAGATTAAAGGCATGTATGAGTGTTTTGTCTTTGTGCATGCATGTGTACTACATGTATTCAGTGCCTGTGGAGGCCATCAGACAGCATCACATTGTGTGGAGCTGGAGCAACCGTGTGGGTGCTGGGACCTGAGCCTGCGAGCACAAGAGCTCCCGGGCACGGAGCCATCTCACCAGCCCTCCAACCAAACAACAGACAAAAGTTTTTCTTTTTTCTTTAAAGTCATATTTGTACAATTGTTCTTCAGATTTATGTATTATAAACAGTAAGCTCAAGACTTAAGCCCAATTATTGTAAGTGCTGAGGCAGGTGACTTGTTCAAAGCTAGCATAAGAATATCCTGTCTCAAAAATGACAAAATCTGCTTACTGGGTCTTGCTATGTAGCTCAGGGTGAGCTAAAACTTGAGATCTTGCCTCAGACTCCAGATTGCTGGGATTATACTGTAAGTGCTACTGTGTCCCTGGCCTAACCTTTTCTTAAAATTAAAAAAAAAAAAAAAAAAAGTTAAGCCTGGCGGTGGTGGTGTCGCCTTTAATCCCAGCACTTGGGAGGCAGAGGCAGGTGGATTTCTGAGTTCCAGGTCTACAGAGAAACCCTGTCTTGAGAAAAAAAAGTTTTAAAACTTTTGTTTTGTTTTTTTAAGACAGGGTTTCTCTGGTTAATAGCCCTGGCTGTCTTGGAACTCTCTCTGTAGACCAAGCTGGCCTTGAACTCAGAGATCTGCCTGCCTCTGCCTCCCAAGTGCTCTGAACCACTCCTGGTTCTAACCTTTTTTTTTTTTTTTCCATTTCAAACTTACTATGTAGCATGCCAGAGAGCTGCTTACAGGAAGTCAGTCCCCCCATTCATCATGTAGGTTCTGTGGATCAAACTCAGGGTTATCAGGCTGGGCAGCAACTGAACTGTCTTACCAGATATTCTTCTGTTTCTTTGAGACAGGGTCTTGCTTTCCTGATTTCTAGACCGACAGATATGTAACATGACCAGTATCTTTAAAAAACCAAATCTTTAAAATCACAAAAAAGTTTGTGTTATGTTGATATGTGCTTTGCCTGCATGTATGACTATGACCTATGTGTGTGCCTCTTACCCACAGAGCCACAAGAGGGGCATAAGATCTCTTGGGGTTAGAGTTGTAGATAGTTATGAGCCACCCTGTGAGTGCTGAGACTCGATCCTGGGGTCCTCTGGAACAGTGGCTACTGAGTGATCTCTTTGTACCCCATACTACGAGCATATTTTATCTTATTTTATGACATGACATTACATGGTCTCACTGTGTAGCCCTTGGTTGGCCAAGATTCCCCTACGTTGACCAGGATTCCCAGCCATGTTGACATGGCTTTGAACTAAACGGAAATTCACCGACCTCTGCTGGGATTAACTGACTACCACCATACCCAACCTCTTTGTTTTTGTTTTGTTTGTTTGTGTGTGTGTGTGTGTTTGGTTGGTTGGTTTTTTCGAGACAGTGTTTCTCTATGTACCCCTGGCTGTCCTAGAACCCACTCTGTAGACCAGGCTGCCCTTGAACTCAGAAATCTGCCTGCCTCTGCCTCCCAAGTGCTGGGATTAAAGGCATGTGCCACCATGCCCGGCTCTAAAGAACAACTTTTACTTATTATATATAAGTACACTGTAGCTGTCTTCAGACACACCTGAAGAGGGCATCAGATTTCATTATGGATGGTTGTGAACCACCATGTGGTTGCTGGGAATTGGACTCAGGACCTCTGGAAGAGCAGTCAGTGCTCTAACCACTGAGCCACCTCTCCAGCCCCCTAGGGACTGATTCTTGTTAAGGCAAGGACTTTGTTTCTGCTACTCCTGTGTTCTCAAGCTTTTCAACGATTCTCCTTTCTCCTGCCTCCCATTTTCCCCATAGCAGTGCTGGAATTACAGACATGTGCCATTCCATCTAGCTTTTGTCTTGGGTTCATGAGATGGAATTCGGATTGTGTGGTTTGTGCTAATAGTGCTTTTACTCTCTGAGCCATATCCCCAGCCTGTGTCTGTATCTTACAGTTGGAAGTTTAGTTCATTTGCAGTTACTATAAGTTTTTTTATTGGGGCATTGCCATCTAATTCTATTTAACTACTCACATCTTTCCTGCTTACTGCTTGATTCATTGAATTAAGATTGCTTGCATTTTGTTCAGTGTTGTACTCAGGAGGGAGGGTGGCTGGTCACAAGGTGGTCTGTCATTAGCACTGAGAAAACCATTCTACCTTTACATGCTTTAATATTCTATTCTCTCCTCTGTTTAGGAACTGCCCATGAATTCAAGAAGCATTTCGAGTTGCCAATTTTGAAGAGTCGAGATGCAGCTGCCAGTGAGGCAGATAGGCAGCTTGGGGAGGAACGTTTGCGGGAGCTCATCAGCATCGTGAATAGGTAACAGCCGCAACTCTACCTATCCAGATTGCTTTCCAGGCCGTCTGAGAACTGCTAGATCTGTGGGCTTGGTCTGTGTGGAGCCTGCAAGGGCTGGCGTTTGAGAGCAGGAATGGGATCTGTACCACGAGTTGTCACTGTATAAATAACAGTTGTACAGAGTAAGTTCTTTGAGTAGCCCTGTGGCCTGATTTTATTCTATCAGCCTCCGGAAGAAGCTCCTCTGTGGTTAGTCTTCCTGAGCAAGACGGATCCTTGTTAGGGCTTCAGAAGCTTCTTGACAGTTGCTTTTAGCCTAAAACATTAGGCTTTCTGTGTGTAGACTAGTCGTGTGGTGGGTTAAAGAACTAAAGAAGTTTTGTGTGGCTCCCAGTGGGTTTCTTTTCTTTTAAGATTTATTTATTTTATATATGTGTGAGCAGCCAGGGCTCTTAACCGCTGAGCCATCTCTCCAGCCCTCCAGTGGGTTTCAAATGAACTAAGAGCAGGTATATTCTGGATTCCTGTTATTGGCATGAACTGCTGATAAACTTCTTTATCAATGTTATGCCCTCCCAACTTCATTCTTCCTACCAATTTTAGATAGCAGACTTATTGTGTCCTATGAAACTGCTGTCCCTCCTCCCTGTCTCTTGATATTGTATCTCCTGCATCCCAGGCTACCTCCCAGATGATGGGATTACAGGCATGTGCTATTGTGCCTGACCAGGTAGGTGCTCAGAAGATGCCTGTCTATTCTTCATGGTCTGCTCAGGAGATAAGGGCTTGATGATTCTTGAGTTATGTAACAGCTGGTGCCTATTCAAATACAGATAGAATAAAAATCCAATAAAAATCTATAATTTAGGCACTGGCGAGTTGAGTCAGCTTAGTGATTAAGTACATGGGTTGTTCTTGCAGAGGATTTCTAATACCTACATGGTAGCATCCACAACTCCAGTTCCAGGAGAACTGATACCCTCTCCCTCTATGTGAGGGCACCAGGCATGAACACAGTGCAGAGACATATATGCAAAAAGAATACTCATGCACAGCTGGGCAGTGGTGGCACACGCCTGTAATCCCAGCACTCTGGGAGGCAGAGGCAGGCGGATTTCTGAGTTCGAGGCCAGCCTGGTCTACAGAGTGAGTTCCAGGACAGCCAGGGCTATACAGAGAAACCCTGTCTAGAAAAAACCAAATCCAAAAAAAAAAAAAAAGAATACTCATGCACATAAAAAAAGGGGTGGGGCGAAGTTTGTGATCTACTTTTTTTGACAGCTGCACGATGAATGTGAGACCTTGCTTTCTTTCTTCCCTTCCCCCCCCCCCCCCCCAACCCACAGGGTTTCTCAGTGTAGCCCTGGCTGTCCAGGAACTCACTCTGTAGACCAGGCTGGCCTTGAATTCAGAAATACACTTGCTTCAGCCTCCCAAGTGCTGGGATTATAGGCGTGTGCCACCACTGCCTTTAAAGACTTTAGCTTTTTTTTAAAGACCAGCCAACAAACTGAATGGAAGGAACAGAAGGCGCTGTCAGTTTAAGCTAAGGAGTTTTGAAGGGGACTTTGTTCCCATGATTGAACAAATAAATAAATCTCATTTGACATTATGAGTCTACTATATCTCAGAAATGGTAGGTCTGACTTACTGTAAGTAGAGTGAGTCTTTTGTCCCTTAGCTTTTATTCTAGTTAGTTTCATTATCAATGTTCTCCTCTCCCAACTTCATGGCTACCTCTTCCTACCTAACTATAAATGATAGCTTTTATTCTATTTTAGCATTTTGATATGGATATCAGTTTCACCTCCCTTGTGCCTTTTCTGTTTCCCCTAGGTGCCTGATACGGAGAACATCTGATATCCTCTCTAAGTATCTGCCAGTGAAGATTGAGCAGGTGGTTTGTTGTAGGTACTGAACTTGCTTGAAAGGTGGACAGTGAGTGGGTTACAGTGAGTTAAAGCTGAGCTGCTGAAGTGTGGCTGAATTTCAGTGTTCTCGGCAGCTGTGTGTGTGCTCCCGTCTTTTCTGTTGAGCTAACTGCCCTTTTATTTTCAGGCTGACACCCCTTCAAACTGAGCTATACAAGAGATTTCTAAAACAGGCTAAGCCTGAAGAAGAATTGCGTGAGGGCAAGATGAGTGTGTCTTCCCTGTCTTCTATCACCTCTCTAAAGAAGCTGTGTAATCGTGAGTGCACCCATACCCAGTGTATTCTGTGTGAGTGAGCAGGGAGTGGAAGTTCTTGTGAATAGGCTGGTGACTTTCATAAAAAAACTTCTCTAGAGAGCCCATGGAGGCCACGTGTGGACTCTTCTGAATTATACCTTTACTTTGAAAACTTTACACTGTCTTCTGCCCAGTCCATCCTTAATGCTTGAGACCTGCTGGACTGTATGCACCCATCCTCTTGTACAACACGAGGCAGAGAGAAAAGTACAGATGACTCCTTCTGTTGTTGGGAGAACACTGTAGTGAGTGGGGGTGAGGCTTTCAGATGATACTGGCTACACCCTGTGGGAATTTGTGTACCCCAAGTGAGTCTAGTTGTGAGGCCTGTGTCAGCACCATATATTCAGAGGGTGAGCACTTAAGTACAAGCTTCCGATAATGAAGGGCATTTTGATATGGATTCATTTGGTTGATTGGGTTTTTTGTTTGTTTGTTTTTGTTTTTCAGATCCAGCTCTAATCTATGACAAGTGTGTGGCAGAGGAGGATGGTTTTGAGGGCACTTTGGGTATCTTCCCGCCTGGTTATAACGCTAAAGCTGTAGAGCCACAGTTGTCAGGTGAGCCCTCCCAATCAACTGATGGTCTCCTTGGAGGAAGAACTATAGGAGAAGGCTAGGAAATAACCTCTGTGCTGAAGCTATCCTGTCTGAAAGCAGGATATCAAGTATAACAACCCTGGGCCACTGGAATGACCACTGTGAGGACTGATAATAGCCACTCTTCCCAGGTAAGATGCTGGTCCTTGATTACATTCTGGCCATGACTCGAAGCCGCAGCAGTGACAAGGTCGTGCTGGTGTCTAATTATACTCAGACATTGGATCTCTTTGAAAAGCTCTGCCGGGTTCGAAGGTAGGGAAGAGCCTAACCACGCTGGCAAAGGGATGTCTTCCTCACTGATACTCTAGGAAGACTATTAGAGTTGTCTGATTATTGGATGTTTATCAAGGTGTAGCTATATGAGAATTTTCTCTTATCTCGTGGCTGTGATGACAGTAACTCTGTCTTTACACAGATCAGAATTCCTGCCCTTCTTGTAGGGAAGCCTCAGACTGTGCATGAGCAGCCTCAAGCATGGTGAATCTCGTCTTCTTGGTAGCCATAGTTCCAATTGGTTTATGTTTCTTGGGTCTTGATAATTGGATCTCCCTCAAGGTACTTGTATGTTCGCCTGGATGGCACGATGTCCATTAAGAAGCGAGCCAAGGTTGTGGAGCGCTTCAATAGCCCGTCGGTAAGTTCAGCAGTGCAGTGAGTGAGTGCTGACGGAGAAGCTGGCTGGTGGTTGTGCTTTATTGCTTTGTGTTCTGGTGGGGGTGATAAGATGAAGCTGACTGGTGATGACTAGCTTAGCAACTGACTTTGTGGATTGGGAAATTGAATGGTAGGCAGACCAACCTGTGGTCCTCAGTGTGAGTATAGAAGAGGGAAACGTTGGCTAAGCTGAGAAGGATTCCACTTTAGGTTCAAATGTGTGGACCCTATACCCTCCTTTCCTGTTTCTCTTCTTCCCAGAGCCCTGATTTTGTTTTCATGCTGAGCAGCAAAGCTGGGGGCTGTGGGCTTAACCTTATCGGTGCTAACCGACTGGTCATGTTTGATCCTGACTGGAATCCAGCCAATGATGAACAAGCTATGGCCCGAGTCTGGCGTGATGGTCAAAAGAAGATCTGCTATATCTACCGACTACTCTCTGTAAGGATGGTGATGGTGGTCAGAGTAGGGGTGGGTCATGAAACAAAACCATTTTAACCATTATCAGTGTCTCTTTTTTTGTTTTTTGTTTGGTTTGGTTTTTTGGTTTTTTTTTTTTTTTTTGGATTTGTTTTTTTCAAGACAGGGTTTCTCTGATCAGTGTCTCTTTTTAGTCCTTCTGCTTTTAAGATTTATTTTAGGTGTATGAGTACAGTGTAGCTGTCTTCAGACACACCAGAAGAGGGCAACGGATCCCATTACAGATAGTTGTGAGCCACCATGTAGTTGCTGGGAATTGAACTCAGGACCTCTGGAAGAGCAGTCAGTACGCTTAACTGCTGAGCCATCTCTCCAGCTGGTTTTCAAGGCTTTAGTAGGGATCATCTTACTCTTTCATCCTTTCTAGCTTTCTTATAGTCACATATTTACTTTATCCTGTTTCTAGAATCTTCCACCTTGTCCAAGAAATCTTCCTGCCTCAGCCTCCTGAATAACTGATCCTCTTTTCTCACTCCATTGTGCCCAGTTTGTTGACTTTGCTCTTGGCTTCTAAGTCCACCTCTTTTTCCTGGAGTCAGCTCAAAGAGAATCTGTTTTTAATACTTTCTGAATTCAACTCTTTGATCATTCCTATCATGAGACCCTGAGTATTACTTATAGATTTTTGCCATTGTACAAATTTATTTATAGAGTCTGTATATTGAAGTGTTCTGTGACCTCTCTAATAGTGCTCATACTTCATTCTTTCTTACATCCTATTACTAGTATATGACAACATAAAATAGTCAAATGATACTGAATAATGAGAGTTGAGCTTGGTGTGGAGGGCACTTTGATACAGATAATCTGTCTACCCTAAGCCCATTTAGCCGGCTCTGACACTCTCCACTGATGCTGAATATGGCTGGGACAGACAACGCAGCACAATTCTTGACTCTAGAACTAGGACAATGGATCCCAGCTGAGGCAGAGATGCCCTTTCTCAAGACGTTTAACCCCTGGGTTTTCCTGCTGCCTCAGCATCTACAGGAATGGTTGAGTCCTACATTTCATCCCATTTCTAGGCAGGAACAATTGAAGAGAAGATCTTTCAGCGTCAGAGCCACAAGAAGGCTCTAAGCAGCTGTGTGGTGGACGAGGAGCAGGATGTGGAGCGCCACTTCTCTCTTGGTGAGCTCAAAGAGCTGTTTACCCTGGATGAAGCCAGCCTCAGTGACACACATGACAGGTATGTGGAGTGCCTTGTCATTGCCTCTTTGCTACCTGAACAGCACAGAAATCTGTAGTGACCACAACTCTGTCCTCTGACCCCAGATTGCATTGCCGCCGTTGTGTAAACGGCCGCCAGGTCCGGCCACCCCCTGATGGTTCTGACTGCACTTCAGACCTGGCTCAATGGAACCACAGCACAGATAAGCGAGGGCTCCAGGATGAGGTGCTCCAGGCTGCCTGGGATGCTTCCTCTACAGCCATCACCTTCGTCTTCCACCAGCGCTCTCATGAGGAGCAGCGGGGTCTTCACTGATAACGAAGCTGGTCTGGATGGAGTAGTTGGGCAAAGGATAGAGGGAAAAGAGGGTTCTCTGCCTCATGAGGCTCTGTTCAGTTTTGTTCTCTAGGAGAAAATCATCAAGAAGGGCTGCATGATGTTTGCCCAAAATTTATTTTATAAGAAAAACTTTTTTGGTTTAAAAAAAAAAAAAAGAAAGGAATAAAGGCATGGAAGGGACTGAGGCCTGGGAACAGACTGGTAAGCCCAGGAGGGGGGGCCTGGTGGTAGGCATTCCTATACTTCTCTAAAGCCTGGGTGCCTGCTTGAGGAATGAAGCAGGAAACCCCAGAGCAGGGGTAGGGGCTTTTTCCTCAGTGAAGATAGAGACCCATAACCTCCTGGTCTGGGGTTCCCAGAGTACTGAGGAAGGGGCCCAAAGCCTCTGAACTCAGCTGTGGGAATGCCTTTGCTGGGCCTTATCAAGGCCTCCAGGACCTCAGTGCAAGGGAAGATGAAAACAAAACAGAAATAGACAAGGTGGCAGAAAGGAGGATGACAGAATCAGTGGTTGGGGATTCTGGGCAGCCCACGGCTCAGTCCCTGCAAGCTGATGGTACTGAGGATGGGCCTGTGAGGTATGGGCCCCATCACATGGTGCTGACATAATCTGCAAAGGCCTGGGTTGAGTCCCATGAGTCGCTAACCACGTGGCAGGTAGCCCGGAGTCGCCGGATTGCTTCTCTTGCTGTGACTGCATCCTGGTCCAGCCAGTTCTGGAAGAGGCGTAGGTGACCAAAGGCTCCTCGGCCCCAGCGCTCCAGTCGTTTGGCAAACTCCAAAAGCCCATCTGGCTTGATGCAGTTGGAACTGGTAGGGAAGAGATGAATTAGATATCCAGGAAGCAGCTAGGCTTCTGTCTATATCATACCTTTCTCCCCCATCCCTTGTCTCCTCATCCCTAGCATACCTGATGTCCAGCTGACAGAGAGAAGAGGAAGAATCCTCTGAGAAAACGTCTGCTAGGGCTAACAGGCCGGCATTCCCTGGAGAGGGAGAGAGGAATACTCATTACCTCTACCCACTAACAGGGAAACAAGGGTATCCCATCCCAGCTCCAACTTGGGAGAACCCTAATCCTAGCAGTTCTGAAGACCTAGTGCTCAAATACCTATATTGCAACCTCAGCCTTACCAGTGGACAGGTCAGTACCTTTACCCCAAAAGTTTCTAGGTCAAAGGCCTAGTTCCTTCCTTCCTCCCTCCCTCCCTTCCTCTTCAGGGTATGGTCCCTACCCAGGCGGTTCCCTGGTAGTCGAAGGCCCTTCAGTGTAGAGTTGCCCTTCATAGCAGCAACCATCTCAGGAAGAAATTGGGTTGGGCGCTTCTCAAACAGACGACAGAAGGAGAAGGTAATCTCTGTCAAGAAAAAAGTACAATATTCAGATGACTGAAGCAGGGGTGGTGCTGTCCCTCCTGTCCTAGGTTGGCCTAGCAAGGTACTATGAACATTTATACAGACCTGAAAAGAATAATCTATAATGATCCGAGCAATACTGGAACTCAATTTAAATAGGAGCCTGTTTGAGGAACATCTTTGCATGGATAATTTTTTATCCACTTCCCCCCTCTCTATAGTAACTGATGCTTTTGCAGGGTTAGAGATTCATTACATGTGAGTATCATCACACAGTAGCATGTTTATTTCTCCCCACTATCTTTTTTTTTAATTGAACCCAACCAGATGCTACCATCATTTCTGACAGTCCCTCAAAACAAAACAAAACTGGGTGATGTAATAAAATTTGGGATATTAGAAGGAAGGTCATACAGGTTCTATATCCTTTATAGTGAAGGAAGATATAAGTCTAGGAAAACAGAGGTTTGCAGACTGAGATAATGACAAAGCTATAATGACACAGGAATGCTGGGTTCTGGGTTAGGATCTTACCTTGAAGGGTCAGATTCTTTAGCAAAAAGAGCACCTCACTCTGACAGTCTGCAAGATTCATATCATGGAAACTCAGCCTCTTCAGAGATAGGTTGTATTCTGGATAGAAGACATAAGCCATGAGGGGTAGGACTTAGTTTTCCCAGGGAACAATGCTAGGTCCCTGCCTCCCACCTTCACCATTCCTACCTTTGAGTGCTTGCAACACAAGCCCAAAATCTTGAGGGGAGGCAAAGGTGGCACTGTCCAGTGACAGCTGCTGTAGCGAACCTGAGGCCTTGAGAACAGAGCAGAGCAGTGGGGCTGGCTGGGCTCCACGTGGAAATCCCATTTCTAACTGCTCTAGGCAGTTTTCTGTGTGTGAGAAGAGGACATTCCAGTTAGCTCTCTCTACTTCACTGGTAGCACACACCTTTAGTTCCAGAACCAGGAGGCAGAGGCAGGTGGATCTGTATGAGTTTAAGGCTGGCCTGATTCAAGATAGCCAGGGCTACACGGAGAAACCCTGTCTCCAAAAAAAAAAAAAATCAAAAACCATGTATTTTTTGTATGGGCATGTGTGTACCAGAGTGCTCATGTGGGGTTCAGAGAGCAACTTGCAAGAGTCAGTTCTACCATGTGTATTCTGAGGATATTTCAGGTCTGGTGATAAGTGCCTTTTCATGCTCAGTTATCTTACTGGCCCTCTACTCCTACATGTAGTAACTCACTAGGAAAATGGTTTATCTCTTTTCTGATCTTGTCCTGCTCCTGCTATGTGTCAGACATTATATGTAAGTTCTAGAAATGGACCACTAAACGTAAAATCTTGTCTCTACATTCAGAGATAAGACAATTCAAATAAAGAATATGCAGGGGGCTTGGGCGGACACCCTAGGGGTTGTTTGCCATAGAAGTGTGAAGCCCTGAGTTTGGATTCCTAGAGCTTACATAAATGGTAGCCCTGCTGTGGCCTACACCTGACCCGGAATTCCAGCACTGGAAAGGTGGAGTAAAGCAGGTCTTGGATTCATTGGTGAGCCAGTCTAGCCAGCCTGGTGAGCTCCCAGGTTCAGAAAGACACATTTTCAAAAAACATAAGATAGAGGGGTTTAATCGATGGCTCAGCGGTTAAGAGCACTGATTGCTCTTTCAGAGGTCCTGAGTTCAATTCCCAGCAACCATGTGGTAGCTCACAACTATCTGTAATGGATCCAATGCTCTCTTCTGGGTTGTCTGAAGAAAGTGATAGTGTACCCACATACATGAAATAAATCTTAAAAAAAAAAAAAAAAAAAAGAGGGCTAGAAATATAGCTCAACAGTAGGATGTCTGCCTAGCGTGTGTGAAGTCCTAAGTTCAATTGAATTACAAACAAAAACTCCTTGGTTTTTTTTCAGGAGGTGAAAGTGTTCGCTGTATAAATCTAGGTATCCCCTGATTTCTACAGTAGTATATATGTGCGCATACACAACAACATTTTTAAGAGTAGGACTAGAGAAAGACATCCAGTGTCAACTTGTGGCCTCCCCATACATACAGACACATGTACACACATACATACATACAGATAGCCAGCACTAAAGAGGCGACATAAAAGGAAATAGAAACTTAATGAAGGACCACCAGATCTAGATTAGGAATTAGAAGTTTAGATCTTTTCTGGAGACAGCTGCCCTGGTCATGCTCACTCCTGGTCATGCTCACAGCAGTCTCAGGATCTGTGTAACCTAAGGTTATTTTAAAGAATGGCGTCTTGTAAAGGAGGAAACAGGATAACAGTAGGGTTGAGAGGAAATGGATCTGCAGTTATTGAAGTTCCCTTCATCTACCCATACACATGCAGCTGTACATATAACTAGAGTTATGTGCATACACACTGCTTCACCTGGTATTTCTTCATCCCCAATTATGTGTCCAGGGGACCCAGCATTCTCTGGTACAGCAGGGTTGTCCCTCTGGCTTGGGTGGTCTACACGAATAGACAGGACCCGCAACAGAGGCAAAGCTCGAACAATAGCACGGGTCAATTCCAGGATGGGCAGTGGTGAGAAAAGGTCACTGAGATGCAGGGCACGGAGGCGACATCCAGCCTGGCCTGACAGGGCCCGTAGGCTGTCCAGGAGGCGGAAGATATTGGAGCCCAGACCTATGGCAAAAGAGATTTGGTTACAGATTTGGGAAATTTAAGCAGAATATTCAGTGAAAAGTCCATAAATATTTTTACTGACTACTACCAAGTCTTGAGATTTCAGTAAGATGCCGTATTTTTAAGACAAGGCTTTAGACCGTAATATTTCCTTTGCTTCTCCGTGGCTATGATTATAGGTGTGTACCACCATGCCTGGCTGTGGGTCATATTTTTAAGAAATTCTTATTCATCCATTCTTTCCTTTTACTTGGGTAACTAGCGAATTGCTATCTGCTATACTCTAGAGACATCAGGAGGATTCCAGAAAGATAGGCTATGGCTGTGCCAGTGGTAGTGGGCCCAGAGAGCTGCGAAGGTATCTAGGTGTATAGAATCTACAGTTTGCTAAAGACACATGGCCTTGAAGGGGTAGAGAATTTTGGATAATCAGGTCCTCTTAGTAAGCAAGTTCTGAGTAGGACACTAGATTGGGTGTCTGCACGCAGCTCTACAGTCAGGTACTAGGTCCAACATTGTGGAAAGTCTTGAAAGCTAAGCTGTAAAGAGCTTGATCTCATAAGTCATGGCGTGTACTTGTAAACTGAGAAGTAATGATGGTCCAACACAGTGAACTATACGTAGGATTGACAGAAAAAAAATACATACATACATTATATATATATATATATATACACATACATACACACACACACATTAGGTCAGTGGTAGAGTACATGCCTAATATGCATCAGTTGTTGGGTGTGATGTAACAGAAAAACAAAACAAAAAACAAACCCAGAAAGAACCAAAGCATTTTCCACAGAATGAATACAAAGAATTTTCAAAGTCATGGTAGCATGCTTAATAATAATCTTAAGTAACCTTGGAAAGCAGTTCCTTTTTCTTTGTATTGTAGGCTGCTATTGATGTATTTATTGAGGCAAACTTTAACCAGCACTTTTTCCCTTTCCTAGACACAAGGAGCACATAATATTCTTGTCCATGTAGCCTGATAAGACAAAATAGGAGCTGAGGAAGCAGGAGTACAATGGCTGCGTAAAGGATGCATATTGAACGGTGGGGTTTCTCAGTAAGGCGTCTCAATGCAGCTTTAAATACTAGAAAGGAGGTAACTACAAGGGAGAAGAAAGTGTTGGAAGAAAAAAACTTGACATTTAGAGGCCTGAAGTCTGAGCAACAGGTTCTAAGCTGGAATACGCGGTAGGTACAGCATGAAGGGCAAGCAGGAGTGAACATGAGCAAAACAATCTGATAAAATCTGGAGGTGTGGTGGTGCATGCCTATAATCCCATGTGGGAGGTGGAGGCAGAAGGACTGTGAGTTTAGCCTTAATACCATTATCTTCCCGCCTCCACTTCCAAAGTACTACCATGCTTAGCCTGTGAATGAACTGGACTGTGAATGAACAAATGGATGAAAAACTGTGTGTTTAAAGGAATACTTACTTGTAGAGTATAAACAATGGGTTGTATGAAGGAAGGACTGATGAAATTAAGTCAGGTGAGGAGTAATAACAACCTGAACTAAGGTTACAGATATAACTGGATTTGGAAAATGTAAAAGCAGGGCCTAGTGACTAAACATCTTGACAGAGACAGAATCTTTTGTTTCTCTGAGTCAGTTGTGATGCCTTTGTACGCAGAAGGATCAGTGTAGTGACAGTCTATCCAGGCTGGAAATGAGTTGAAAGGATGATAGTGAGTAGTAAGCTGAATAAATGGATCTGGACGTTCAGGAAAAAAGAACTGGTGTCTTCAGCTGAGGGATGCTAGTGTCTGTCAGTAACCACTGACATTACAGGAGTAGATACAATTGTCTGGAAAAGGAGATAAGTGGGAGAGCTCTGAGAAGCTGATAATAACAAAGAGAACCATTGAGATAATGGAAATATTTCAGGAAAAAAATAGGGTTTTGCTGTTTGTACTTTTAGGGGCTATCATTGAACTCGCCATGTAGATCAAGCTGGCCTTGAATTCACAGAAATCTGTCTACCTCAGCCTCCCAAGTTTGTAATAAACATGTACCACTACATCCACCTCAGGAAGAAATAGTAAATGGAAGATGAAGTTGAGAGGTGAATACGGAATCTAAAAGCAAGGAGGACCCTGACGCCATACCTTTATCTGTGCACTGGTGAAGGTCTAAGTGACACCTGAACGCAGATAGTAGAGATAACTACATCTTGAAGAGGGAAGGGAAGGAAACAGAATGTTGGTGGAGACCAGGATTTAATGTTCTGGTGGTGGAAGCAGCAGTAGAAAGAAGGGAGTATAGTGATTTAACAATGGATTTTGAAGTCAAGTTATCTGGGCTTGAATACTGGCTCTCCAGTTTGCTAAGCAGGGTTATTGGGGCAAGCCACTTCATACGGTCAGTGTTATAGATTAGTATTTTGAGAATATTTAATGTTGGATATAGCCCAAATATATGAAAACTGCTAAAAGCATTTGAGAAGCATGTCTCTCCAGAGAAAGGAAACATAGATCTAGAATATGAGGAATTTGCTTCTTCAGATAAGGTATCTTTTCATTGAGGAGGAACTCAGAAGTAGGCTAGTTGAAGGAATGTATGACTTATATTTTGATGACTTATAAGGTCATCTACTAAGTAAGAATTTGGAATTGGCAGATTGGAATGAGAGTTAATTGCAGATACAATGAGGGCTATCAGGAGGCTGATGGCTATGAATGGCACATCATGTGGTTTCTGTAGTAATGCTTAGCAATTTAGGTAGTTTTAGATTGTAAATTTTGCTGACAGTGTCTGATTAAGTGGATAAGGACAGAAGACTATCTTATAGGTTTCTAATCTGTCTTTCCTTCCTTTCCTTTCCTTTCTTCCTTCCAAGAAAGCCCTGGTCAGTTGCTTTGCCTGTGTCTGGATTGCCCTCTGTATCTATCTGACTTCTCAGCCCCTTAGCCTTTCTTCCAATAGTAAATCCAGACTACAGACCTCATTTTCCTTTCCTAACACTGTGTGCCATCTCTTTGCCTCCATGAGACACAAAGGACATTTCCATCTCCTTAATCATACTCCCCACTCTTGATTAGGCCCAGTGCTTTTGAGATGCAAGCCCGGCCCTGTTCTTCAGGTGCTCACCATTGTAGGAAAGTGTAAGGTTCTCCAGTGATACCCAGGAACTCAGCAGATGGCACAGTGTCAGAGCTGCCTCTGTGGAGAGAGGAACTGTGAACAGCTCCAAGGTGGAAATGCTGCGGAATCGCTGGGATGCCTCTAGTGCTGGGAGCCCCAAACAGCTGGGATCTGATCCATCCAGAGCTCCACAAGCTACTTCCCCGATCTCCATCTCTTCACCATCCTCTTTCTCACCAGCCACAATAAAAACAAAGTCATACAGGTCTTCAGACTCTGCACCAGACCCCTGACGAGTGCGGGGACCTTTCTTCCCTGCAGCTCGTTTAAAACGCTTTAAGGGCTTAGGCTGTGAGGCTGAGCTAGCTGGAGCCCGTTTGGATGATGTGGAAGAGGAGGCTGCAGCTGGAGCAGAGGATGATGGCTGCTTAGTGCCAGAAGCCTCATAAGAGGTGGCTGGGAGGTACAACTTAGAGTCTGTTCCACCTATTGTCAGGCTCTCTTGTGTGCTGCGGCGTGTCACACGAGTGGTAGATACAGCCCTGGGCATCTGCTTGACTTCACTCTTCCGCCGGGTAGCCATTAGTGCTGCAGCACATCGCTCTGCCGCATCACGCCGAGGCCTGCGAGAGCCCAGCAAAAGGGACCCTTCATCTCTAGATGGGGCCCGGCCTCGGGAGGCTTCACCACAGAGGCGGCAAGGCAAGCTACCAGGGCCTGGCTGCCAAAAGCCAGCACTCATGGTAAGGATAAGGATGAAAAGGGCTGACTCGGGCACAGGCCAGGAGTACAGCGACACTTGGCTAACAGCCCCATGGTGGATGAGCTGATGCAACAGCTGTCGCAGTGACTGCTGAGCAGCTACATCAGAAAACAGCAGGTGGCGGAACTTGAGGGTATGTAGAGAACTGGCCAGGGTCTCTAGAACCCTGCGGTTGGGCTCTGCCACTAGCTCAGTTGCTCCCTGCAGCATATTGCAGATGGTTAGCTGTCGAACATGACGGGAGCTGTGCAGAAGAGGTGAGAAGCGTTGGTCACAAAGACGTTTATCAGAAGACACATCAATGGTTCCACGTAGGACATGGGAAAAAAAGGCTTCCATAAACTTGGCTCGCCAGCAAGTCACACTCTAAAGAGCAAAGAAAACACCAGAAATTTGTCAAATGCCCTCTAAGTCCTTCAGCAAACATTTCTGAGTACTCACTGAGATAGGTTTCAGTCTAACACACATTCGAAAATTTATTTAGTGTTCACACCTTTGAGGTATGCATTACTACTTGTCTTAGTCAGGGTTTGTATTCCCGCACAAACATCTTGATCAAGAAGCAAGTTAGGTTTGTTCAACTTACACCTTTCACATTGCTGTTCATCACCAAAGGACATCAGGACTAGAATTCAAGCAAGTCAGGAAGCAGGAGCGGATGCAGAGGCCATGGAGGGATGTAACTGGCTGGCTTGCTCTGGCTTGCTCAGTTTGCTCTCTTATAGAACCCAGGACTACTAGGTGCCCAGGGATGGCCCCACCCACAATGGCCCTCTCCCCCTTTGATGACTAATTGAGAAAATGCCTTACAGCTGGATCTCATGGAAGCATTTCCTCACCTGAAGCTCCTTTCTCTGTGATAACTCCAGCCTGTGTCAAGTTGACACACAAAACCAGCCAGGACACTAGTGGGCCCCATTTTACAAATAAGCAAGGGATATACACAGGAAGGAACGTATTTTAGTTCTTTCTGTAGGATAAATGTATAGTGTTCCTTGTCTGGCATGTGATAACTTTTGTCACTTATGGCTGTATATACAAGCATAGAGGCCAGAGGGCGTCACCCAGCATTGCTCTTCACCGTTTTTAGATAAGCCATTCTTACTGGGTTGAGACTTGGAGAATATGTCATGCTACCAGGCCAGTAAGCTGAAGGGATCTGTTCCTCTCCAACACTGGGATTAAAAATGTGCACCACTTGGGAGGCAGAAGGCAGATCTGAGTTTGTGGTCAGCCTTGTCCACAGAGCAAGTTCTAGAACAGCCAGGGCCACATAGAAAAACATTGCCTTGGAAAAACAAAAACACCACCACCACCAAAACCCACCAAAGGAGCTGGAGGTGGTGGTGAATGCCTTTAATCCTAGCAGTTGTGAGCCAGAAAGCCTGATCTACATAGTTGCAGGACTGTAGAAAAACACTGCTTAAAAAAGTGGAGGGCTGGGGGCTGGGGAGAGGGCTTCACAGTTAAGAGCACTGACTGCTCTACCAGAGGTCCTGAGTTCAATTCCCAGCAACAACATGGTGGCTTACTACCATCTATAATAGGGATCTGATGCCCTCTTTTGGTATGTCTGAAGACAGCAACAGTGTACTCACATATATGAAATAAATCTTAAAATTGAAAAAAAAAAAAAAAAAGCAGAGGGCTGAGCAGTGGTGGCGCACGCCTTTAATCCCAGCACTTGGGAGGCAGAGGCAGGAAGATTTCTGAGTTCGAGGCCAGCCTGGTCTACAATGAGTTCCAGGACAGCCAGGGCTGAGGATAGTTGTCCTATGAGTTTCTGGGAATTCTCCCATTTCTCTGTGGGGGTGTACTGGGATTACAAACAGCTATGCTGTCTGGCCTTTATATGGGTTCTAGAGCTCCAAACAGGTCATCAGACTTACCTAGTGAACCACTTTCAAGGGAGCTCAGGGGATCAGACACTTTCCTGACTAAGCTATCCCCTAAGCCTAACAGTCTATTGTATGCATATTAAGTAAAACCTGCTATAGGACACTTGTATCTAGTGTTTATATACAGGTCAGTATGAGTGTCTGGACAGGTCCAAAGAGGGTGTTGAAGTCCCTGTAGCTGGAGCTATAGGTGTGAGCTTTTTTTAGGAGGCAATGTTGGAACCAAAGCCAGAACCCAATTGAAATAAAAATCTTGAGTGCTGGGAATCAAACCTAGATCTGCACATGCCAGTTCCTACTACATGCCAGTACTACTACTGACTTTCCCTAGCTAAAATAAAAACCTAAACCTGGAGAGAGGACAGACATTATCACCAGTTACTGTACAGGTAAGCTAGCAATCAAGACTTGGACCCAAGAAATCTGGTTCCAAGGAGCAATCTTTGTGTGTATGTGTTATACATGTGTCCCTGTGGTTGCCAAAATTGATACTGGGTGCTTTTGACACTTTGCTTGCTTCACTTTTTAAGGTAGGGTCTCATTTGAACCCAGAGCTGATCTAACTACTTTAGCCACCTTAAGTTGGGAACCGTGTTTCTGTGTTGGGATTATAGGCAGGTGTCATGCCCACCCAACATTTACCCTGTCTCAGAAAAACAAGGTCTGAAGGGAACAATTTTTCTTTCTTCTGTCTCTTCTTTATTATTTTATTTCTTTTAATGTAAGTTTTAAAAGTTTATTTATTTATTTAATGCATGAGGGCTCTGCTGCATATACATCTGCCTGCCTGAAGAGGGCATCAGTTCCCTCTATAGATGTAGATGATTGTGAGCCACCAGGTGGTTGCTGGGAATTGAACTCAGGACCTCTGGAAGAGCATCCAGTGTTCTTAACCTCTGAGCCATCTCTCCAGCCCTCTTCTGTCTCTTCTTGAAGCAGGGTTTCTCTGTAGAGCCTTGGTTATCTTACAACTAGCCTTGAATTCAGAGAACCAGCTGTTCCTGGGATCCAAGGTGTGCACCGCTGCTGCCCAGATTTTCAATATTTTATGTACACCAAATTTCCTATGTAGTTGTTTTCTTCTACCATCCCAAAATGCACATCAGCTTTCCAGACTTGGTGATTCTACATGTACCATGTGAAGCAAGGTCCATACATCTTTACTTTTTGGTTTATCAAGACAAGGTTTCTCTTTGTAACCATCCTGGCTGTCCTAGAACTCACTCTGTCTGCTTCTGCAAGAATTAAAGTCGTGTGCTACCAGGCCTAGCTAAGCATCTTTATTTTTTTTTTTTTTTTATTTTTTTTTTTTTTTGGTTTTTTGGATTTGGTTTTGTTTCGAGACAGGGTTTCTCTGTATAGCCCTTGGCTGTCCTGGAACTCACTCTGTAGACCAGGCTGGCCTCGAACTCAGAAATCCACCTGCCTCTGCCTCCCAAGTGCTGGGATTACAGGCGTGAGCCACCACCGCCCGGCTTTTTTTTACTTTTTTTTTTTTTTTTTTTTTTTAGCATCTTTATTTTTAAAACTGTTTTCCCCAAATGATTCTACTGTTCACCAGAGATTGGGAAGGGCTACTTAACTCTGAAAGACACCAAGCCCCAAAATTTATTTTTTTCAGATTAAGTTTGTTTGGGTTTTTTTTGTTGTTGTTATTGTTTTGAGACAGGGTTTCTCTGTGTAGCCCTAGCTGTCCTGGAACTCCCTCTGTAGACCAGGCTGGCCTCGAACTCAGAAATCCGCCTGCCTCTACTTCCCAAGTGTTGGGATTAAAGGCTTATGCCACCACCACCCGGCTCAGATTAAGTTTTATGGTTGTGGGCTAGGGAAGTTCATGTGCTGCAATGTGTATGTGTGTATGTGTGTGTAGGTCAGAGGACAACTTTAGTAGAGTCAGTTTTAAATTTATGTATGTTCTAGAACTCAACCTCAGTCAAGTTGCCAGACATGTCAAACAAGTGACTTTGCTCTTATAAGCACTGAAGGTTTTTGTTTTGTAGATACAGCCATATGACCTTACATTAATTCTGCTGCCTGTTTGCCAAGTGCTGGAACTATAGATATGTGACATCAGTATCTAGTCCCCATCCTTTCCTAAGGCGTAGTAGAGCCTGCTGACTTCAGTACAGGCTTCCGTTCTCCTTCGTATACTTGGTCCTTTTCTTTTCTAAGATAGAGATATTATCGCCTGCTTTATGATGAAGATTGTTACATGGATAAGATGAAGTAAAAGCACTTTAAAAGACAAAGGGTTAACTGGCACAGCAGCTGATTATCAATCAAGAGGGATCCCATCTGTAAAATTTATACCAACACAGTAATTGTGAAGGTTAAATATATAGTTATAATGGTTTTCACAATGGCTTCTCATGAATTCTTAACAAGTTATTTTATTCCATTGCTACTTTTAAAATAATGCAAAAAAAATTGATGCTGAAACATATCTGAGAAATCTCATCCAAGAAACTCATTTTGTGGATTAGAGTACAATACAAACTGAATTAAACCCTCTTGCATGAGGATGACAGGAATGATGCACTGCTAATGAGATGGCATTTGTGCACAGTGGCCTGTCTTCCATGAGCTCACAGCTCGGACACTGATAGTGATGGGAATAAGTGTATAAATGAGGGCTAAATACTTCCTGTTAGTATCACTACATGTTCACAGATTTTGCCCATTTCTCTTCTGCATCCAATTTCATTTATTTGCTGTTGTTGAGAAAGGGTTTGAGGTTCTGTTGCCAGGGCTGGTCCCAAGATCACTAGTTACTGAATTGAATTGAATTCCTTACCCTTTCTACCTCTACCTCTTTAAGTGTAGGGATTACAGGTATGCTTTCAATACCATGCCCATTTTTCCTCCTTCTCTACCTAAAAAAAGGCTCTGAGGGTTTTTTTTTTTTTTTTTTTTTTTTTTTTTTTTTTTTTTTTATGTGTACAGGGGTTTTGCTTTCATTTAGGTCTCTCTGTCCAGTGCCTGAGAAAGTGAGAACAGGGTACTAGACCCTTGGGGCTAAACTTACAGACAGCTGTAACACATGGTGTGCATGTAGAAACTAAACATGGCTCTTTTGGAAAAGTGGCCAGGACTCTGAAGCACTGAGGCATCTCTCCATCCTTCCAAAGTTCCTTTGAATTTGGCTCTGACTCTGCATGTGACTTCACTTTCACAATTTTTTTTTGCTCAGTAAGGAAGGTACACCTGATCCTGGTGTGAACACATTGAGCACACATGAAACGACCACAGGCTGGTCCTGTTGACATATGTTTATTTTGGATGCTCTCATAAGGGTGACAGTTCTCACAGCTTGGACCCCTTGGAGTCAGCCTAGGTGCATACTGTGCTCCCCAACTTCCTTGGTATAAAGGCAAACATTCCTATCTCTAGGAATTCAGATAACCTAGTTTTGTTAGAAGTTGTAGAACAATAATATGTCAAATTCTGGACTATTCTGTATCCCTGGAAGAGGAAAAAAAGAAGAAAAATGATTGGGAACTAAAAATCAGGTATAGGCTAACTCTGGAGTACATGTATAATGCTATATACATATGGGGTTTTATGACATTGAGACAAATTTGAGCAGTATGCCATGCATTTAAATGTTTTTATTTTATTCTTTCAAGATAGCCTTGTACCACCATACCCAACAACATATTTTTAGAATGATTTTAGTATTTGAAATATAAGATGCAACAATTCTGTTATTGACTATTATTTTCCTATTTTAGAGGTGGACTGCTGGACCTCGCATATGCTAGGAAAGTGCTCTACTACAAAGCCAGACCTTTAGTCTTAAGAATGCTTCAATTTTCTAGTGTTTTTGACATTAAATTTAATAAATCTTAATAAATTTTCATGATTATGTCAACTTTTACATGCTATGGATTTCAAAAAGGAGTAATTTAAAACAAAATAACATCACTCAGGAGACAAAGACTCTGTGACTTTAGACCAGTCTGGTCTACCCAGTGTGACCCTGGGTCACAGAAAAACCAGTACTTCATGATTTTATGTTTATGAAGCATCCATGCTAATCTCTGTATTATTCCAATTTTAGTATACCTGTTGCTGATTTCTAGTCAAAAGACCTGAATATTTCAAAGGCTTACATAACTAGATTGCTCATTAAGGAGTTATAACAGGCCAGGTGTCTGGAACAAACCTTTAATTCCGGAACTTGGGAAGCAGAGACAGGAGCATCTTGTGAGCCTGATAGAGTAAACCTGGTCCAGTACTATATAGTTAAGATCCTGCCTCAACAAATAAATAAATGGATGGATGGATGAATGAATAATAAATATTGTGATAGTTTGTTTCAACCAATAAAGCATTGAGGCACAAGTTTCAGGCATCTGATATCTGAATGACATTCTGTAACCAAAAAGAGGTTTGCCAACATGAGGTAAAATTCTACTTTTCCACATATTATTATGACATTGAATATTTTTTACTTCATAGGAGGTTTTAAGACAGGGTCTCAGTTTTACATAGTGAAGGTTGGCCTTGAAACTTAATATGTAGCTAAGAATAATCTTGAACTTCTTCTTTTTTTTTTTTTTGGTTTTGTTTTTCCAGACAGGGTTTCTCTGTGTAGCCTTGGCTGTCCTGGAACTCACTCTATGGACCAGGCTAGCCTCGAACTAAGAAATCCGCCTGCCTCTGCCTCCCAAGTGCTGGGATTACAGGCATGCGCCACCACCACCCAGCTAGAGCCAAGCTCTTACTGGGCATTAGTAGCTATTTACTACATCTAGCCCACTACAGCTCTCCTGTCTCCTCTCACCAGGAGTAATGAAGTAGTGATGAGAGAGTTCAACCACTCATGACTAGTGGTTTAATTTATGTGTATGGTTGTTTTGCCTGCATGCTTATCTGTGTACCATGTACATGCCTGGTGCTCAGTGAGGCCAGAAAAGGGCACTGGGTTTCTTGGAAGTATTTACAGACAGGTGTGGGGTGCCATGCCAGTGCTGGGACCTGCACCTAGGTTATCTATAAAAACAGCCAATGCTCTTGACCGCTAGGCCATGACTCTCCAGACCCTCCCACTTAATCCTTCTCCTAAACTAGAGGAATGTACCAAGGCCTTGCAAACTGATTTTTTTGAACTAAGCAAAGATGAGTTCGTTTGTTCTGTTATTTTAATTCTTTGCTACTTTTTTTGCATGAATTCTGTCAAAAACTCAAGGAATCATGGGTCTGCATTCCATGGGGCTCATAGCCTTTTCTGTTTTGTGTACCCTGTTATCATGGTGAACAAGTAAATCCTAAAAGTCAAATGAGCCAAAACTGTGTGAAAAATCACCTGAGCTCAGCTCCCAAATCCACTCCCTGCAGTTGAGTAGTTTCTAGTTTGTGGATATATGTTCTACTTGCTTCTATTATGCAAGGTTAGGCTGGAGTTCTTCCTGGTACTTGGACTTACCTCCAAACTGGAAGGCCTTGTCTTCATCAGCTCATCCCAGAGTCGGCGCCATATGGCTTGAGTAGAGAGACCTGTGGGAAGAGGTATTACAGTGGGCTGCCTGCTGCCCACCATGAATGAAGTATATCAGCTTTTCATATTGTTCTCTGACTTCAGAGGAGCAATACAGTTATCTGATTAATTAAGATTGACTCTAAGGACAGATGATTGAGGTTTGAATATTAATAAACTATTCTAAAGCTTTATGACTATGGGAAAGCTACTTGGTTCCTCATCTATAACATATAATTAATATCTATTTCTTAGGGCTGTTGAAATCAAGTGAGTAAATGAATTTCTTTGGATTAAGTACCTAGAACTGCTTGGTCAATCAAGGTTACATAAATATTAGCCATTGAGAAAGAACTTGTTAAAATAGAAAAACTAGGGGCTGGAGAGATGGCTCAGCGGTTAAGAGCTCTTCCAGAGGTCCTGGGTTCAATTCCTAGCAACCACATGGTGGCTCACAACCATCTGTAATGGGTGTGTCTGAAGACAGCTACAGTGTACTCATATAAATAAAATACAAGAATCTTAAAAAAAAAAAAGAAAAGAAACACTAATGTCCAAAAGTTCTAGTTATAGCTTGTTTGTGTTTTATCAGCATAAAAGTGATGGTATACATGTGTTATAGGACACTAGGAAAAAATATAAGGAAATAGATGTGAAAGTACTTTTTATAACAGATGTATTTCTTTTTTTCATGTGGTATGTTTTGCCTTCAAGTATATTATATACCAGATGTCTGATACCCACAGACATGTGGTATATAATAAGCTTAATAGAAGATGCATAGACAGAATGAACATAATAATAGCCAGTATTCATTGATTTTATTATGAGTAAATATTATGTTAAACAAATTACAAGCATGATCTGCTCTTCCAGAGGTGCTGAGTTCAATTCTGGCCTCTGGAAGAGGCCAGAAGAGGATGTTGGATTGCTACAACTGGAGTCATGTCATTGTCAACTGCCATATGGGTGTTGCGACCCAAACCCAGGTTCTTCCTAAGAGCAGCAAGTACTCTTAAACCACTAAGACATCTCTCCAATACTATGTAAGTATTTCTATCTTTTCTTCTTTGAGACAAGGTCTCAATATGTAGCCTTGGGTGGCCTAGAACTGAGTCTGTAGAGCAGCTGGCGTCAAACTCATAGAAATAAACCAGCCTCTGCCTCCTAAATTCTCAGATTAAAGGTGCATAACACCACACCAAGCTAAGGTACTTTTTTTGAAAGGCACGAAGTTCTAATTGGTTATCAGTTACCTGAAGAATATCATGGTGCCTTGTTCACAATCATCGACTGAGAAAGAGTAAGAAAGACACTTACCTTTTTTGAGAGCAGTTTCCTCAATCCTCTCCAAGTAATATATATTGAGCAGAGGTAAGATGCTTTGAAGTATTGGGCCTGGGAGGGCTACAAAAACCAAAACACAGGGTTTACTTTTTTCCCTTCTTGAGTTCTAAACATTATCTTAAGGCAGCTGGAAATTCAGAGGAAAGGATGAGCTAAACAAATTGAACTGCTTGCTCACTGAAGTCAGTATACTTCTGCCCAAGGAACATTGGGCTCTGAGTATATACTCTGAGCTATTACCTTCCTAGGAAGATAGTAAATACCTGTGAACATTAAAGGTAACTGTCTCTAAATTCATTATACCTTAAAAACCAAACCAGTTTTTCTTGGAACCCAGAGGATCAGGAACTCAAGGCTAGCCCTGATTGTGAAGTCTCGTTACTCTAGTCTTTCGGATTGCCTTTATTCTTCCCCCTTGGCCTCATTACAAAAGCAGTGCTAGTCTAAAAAAATAAAGAAGTTGGGAAAAATCTTACTCCAGCATTTGGGAGGCAGAGGCAGGAGGATTGCTGCAAGTTCAACCTAGACGGAGCTACATAATGAGTACCAGGACAGCCAGGGATAATATAGCAAAATCCTGACTCGATAAAACAAAATAATTTTGTGTATATTGGGGGTTGTGTGAAGAGGGACTAGATTAGAAATGACTACCTCATGACATTAAAGATCATGCTTGTAATTTGTTTAACATAATACCTGCCCATAATAAGATCAATGAATACTGGCTATTATTATGTTCATTCTGTCTATGCATCTCTATTCTATTAAGCTTATGATCTATCTTGTAGTTATATCAAAACTTTCATTCTTTGATCTACTTTTTAAAAAATTTTATTTTAAAACTGTGTGTATATGTATGTGTTTATATCGAGGTATGTGCAAGTGAATGCAGGTGCCTGTAGAGGCCAAAAGGTGTTGGATCCACTGGAACTGGAGTTCTATGCAGTTTCGATCTGATATGGGTGCTAGGAATCACACTGTCCTGTCCTGTGTAAAAGGAATACTCTCTCTCCAGCACCTCTGTTGTTAAAAGACAGGGTCTCACTCCTAGCTGCCTTGTAACTTGAGGCAATCCTTCTGCCTCAGCCTCCTGAGAACTAGGATTACAGTTGTGAGTCTGCACATACAGCTTTCCCTCAAGTGTATTTTTCCTTTACTTGAAGAATAACTGAATCATGAGGCCCAAGAATCTAGTGTACTTTTTTTGTATCTATTAGGAACTCATTAATATTCACTGTACTTGTTGAATGAGAACATTAATTCCCTGTGCTATTACAGTGATGTAGGTCTATCATCTGACAAAATGTTTCTTTGACCTCTGTCTTTATATTCTCTCTCTCTCTCTCAACCTTGCTCTTCCTGATGGCATACCCTGCTCAAAACCTTTCAAAAGCTCTCTACTTCATTCAAGATAAAGTTCGAATGTCACATCCTGGTATTTAAGGTCACACACCTTATTCTACTGAACTTTTCTCATTGAGATATGGCATAGCAGGTATGAGGTCAGAGGACAATCTGCAGGAGTCAATTTTCCTGGTGGGGTCCCAGAAGTGGACTTTAGGCTGCTGGGGCTGACAGCAGTGTGTTTTCACCCCACTCTGTGCTGCCTCCGTTTACTCCCTTCTCACCAGTGCTGGCCCACTAACTCCAGGAAGTCCTCCCTGACTGCTTCCTAGCTCACCCTGAGACTTCCCTCTGAAATAGCTGCGCGACAGTCCTTTTTCTTGGCACCTCTAAAAGTTCTTACTAGAGCCAAGCTCTTTTTTTTTTTTTTTTTTTGATTTGGTTTTGTTGAGACAGGGTTTCTCTGTGTAGCCCTGGCTGTCCTGGAACTCACTCTGTAGACCAGGCTGGCCTCGAACTCAGAAATCCACCTGCCTCTGCCTCCCAAGTGCTGGGATTACAGGCGTGCGCCACCACCGCCCGGCTAGAGTCAAGCTCTTACTGGGCATTAGTAGCTATTTACTGCATCTAGCCCACTACAGCTCTCCTGTCTCCTCTCACCAGGAGTAATGAAGTAGTGATGAAAGAGTTCCCCCTTTCTTTGAACCCTGCTCCCTCCTGCTTAGCAGTCCCCCTCACATCTCCCCCGGGAATCCTTATCTCTACCTACAAACTCTACTGTTCCTTTCCTTATTCTTAAGACAGGATCGCTGCTTGCTTCCAGTCCCACTGTTTTCCTTTTTCCCTTCCTCTTCGCAAGCCAGGGCCTCCATTAACACTCAACTCCTCTTCTAGCCAAGATTAGCATCTGAAGAATCTCCAGGCTGATAACAGGCTGCCACATTTCCAGGACTTCTCTGAGCCCCTGCTCAACCCCACTGAGGCCTTTCTCCCATTCACCATAGGGTCAGCCTGACCTTTTTCTGCTCAGCTTGGCGCAGGGCCTCCATAATCTCCTCTACTCACACAGGGCCTGAGGACTTCTTACCCATCTCTTCTCCCCCACCCCCACCTACAGGAAGGCGCTTGGGCCTTCTCAGCAGTGGTGGCCAACTCCAACCAAAGCACGGCCTACCTGGCCACCTTAGGCCTCACAGCATATTCTGGAGCAGCAACACTTCAAACCCACCTCCTCACGGTTTAACAAAACCCTCACTCAAGTCTTAACTGACCAGGGCCTTCCTTCTGGCAAGGATGTCACCACCACCTTGGGTCCTCCTGGTGGATCCATCCCCTGTACTCTCCAAGACCAGGAGCCTCCTCTAATGTTACTCTCTTCTCCTCCACCTTCCATTTGGCCTGACCTGTGATTTCATCCAACTTCAGCCTGAGTCTACTCCACTACCACCTTTCTGTCAGGAGGCCTCCCTTGTCTCTCCTGAAGCCCGGACTGCCTCAGAGGCCCTAACTTTCTCTTTAACACTCTCCTATCACTTTTCACATCGTGGACCCTTTCCCTCTTAAGTTGCCAGGCCACTGGCCCGCGGTATCCTCTACAGCAGGGCCTCCTTGAGACCATCTGGTGGGGAGCTGCAGGCCTTAGCGCAGGTCGGACCGTCCAGCCAGGTCCAGCCCTTTGGTACCGGCCGCTCTCAGACCCAAGCCTCGGTTCCCTCCTGTTCGGACCAAGGCCTCTTCCCCATGACGCGTCTTATCCCACTCCGGCTCCACAGCCCGGAATACCCTGGCCCCTGCCCCGCCTGAGGCCTCCTCGGCCCTTCCCGCCGGCCGCTCTTCCGAGCCTGTCCGCGCTTACAGACCCTCTCCCGGACCCTCCGCTCACTTTCACGCTTCTTCACCACCCTGGCCCATCCAAGAGGCCTCCAGCGCTACCTGCTCCGCGGGCGGATCGGCAGCTCAGTTTAGCCGTGAGGTCTAGGGCGTCGGTGCGCTCCCTTCAGCCCTCGGGCCGTCAAACAGGCCACGGCGCCCCCAGCCTTTCGGTTCTCCCCCAACTCCAGTCGCTGGCTCTCCGCTGGGCTGTCTCACCCCGCCCATCCGCTGGGCTTCGGGAGTCAGGCTGCCCGTGAGTGCCCCGCAGACAGCCGAGGCCCTGGGCCGGCGGTGCAGGTGGCTCCGGGCCTGGCCTCCTGGCCTCCGGTCGGGCCTGCCAATTTCGGCCCCTGCCCCGAGGCAGCCCGGCCATCCCTGCCGGCCGGCTCGGTATCCGAGACTCCTCAGTTCAGTTCGGTCCAGCCCAGTGTCAGTTCCGAGCCTGTGGCTCCGGCCTGCCACTCCAGCCCCCGTCGCTAGGGCCCTGCCAGCTTTGCACCATACCGGGCCTTCTGGCCTCGCCCCCCGCGCCCCCGGGCAAGCCGTGGTCGGGTTCACTGGCTCACTGGTCTCAGTCTTCACTCTGTCCAGCCCTGTCAGCCAAGGAATTAAAGCCCCGACTCAATCATCCAACTCCCGGTGCTCCCGGCTGGGCCTTGCCCCGGGCCTCTCGGCCTCGCCCCCCGCGCCCCCTAGCCGCTGGGCCGCCCCCGCTCGCTGCTGGAGGTAGCCCCCCACTCCGCGACTTACCCCACACCCCGCTCTCCAGAACCCCCATATGGGCGCTCACTGCCCGCCCGCACAGCTCGAACAGGGCGGGGGGAGCGCTGGGGCCCGAGGCCGAGCTCTTCGCTGGCGCCGCCTCCCGGGACGTGGCCTCCATGGTCGTTGCTGCCGCTACCTCACAGAACCAGCAACTCCGGGCGCGCCAGGCCTCGGGCGCCGCCATCTTGGGGAGGTGCGCGAGCCCGAGAATGACACCCGAAGACCGCCATCTTGAAGAGGTCAGCTTTTAGGACTGCTCCATAAGTGATATGGGTAAGGACAGGAACTACATTAAAAGACTGTCAAACAAATTAGCAGATATTTTAAGTATCTTAAAAAATACTACTTGGAAAACTACTTTACATCAATACATTTGGGCATGAAGTGACCAAAAGGATGTTTTCTTCGCGAATTCTTTGCAGGCATATAAACCAGCTCCCCCTACGCCTTGCAGCTAGCGAGTAGTACAGGCCAATTTGTGCGTGTGTTCGAGACTACGATGAGTATGCCGCACTTCCGGCCAGGTCGCCGGATATCCGTCGAGTGACCCTTACTAGTCCTTAAACCTCAAGTGAAGTGGCTACCCTCGTTGTTCTCGGTGTTGAATCCCAAACCGGCTCCCGACATGGGACTAGAGGACGAACGAAAGATGCTCACCGGGTCCGGAGACCCCAAAGAGGTGAGGCTAAGAGGCTGGCAGGCCCGGGACCTAGCTCGGCAAAGCGCCTTCCGCGGCTCTTAGACCGCGTTTATATCCTAGGGTTTGCGGGTCCGGAGAGGTGGTTTCCGTTATTTATCTTCAGAATTCTTTGATTGACCTTGGACAAATTAATAGCTAGTCTTTCTCGGGGCTGGCTTCCCCATCCCGCAAATGTGAAGGTGCAACTGGAGTTTATGCTGTACTAATAAACTTGTGTAAAGAAACAACCCCCACTCCAGTTTTTTGAGGTTTTAATTTGATGTGTGTGAGGCAAAAGACCAACGTTAGTTTTTAACCTAGCTTAGGTTAGGAATTCCTATTTATAGAGATTTCGAGGACCCTAGTCTTAGGAATACTAACACTTTGTGAAGGGTGATTTCAGGAGTTGGGATGTAGCTTCACGGTGAAACCCTAGCATCAAGAAGCCCTGTATTCGCTCCCCAGCACCTCCAACAAAAAGTGGTTATCTTTTGGGATGGAGATGGCCGAGGACTTGTGTCTTTGGGGACAGTGTAAGAATGTGTGCTGTAATTGTGTGGTGAAAGAGGGAGCTCTTTCCCATGTTTAGTATCCTCGTGATAAATATTGACTGCTTATGTTCTGAGTGCTTAATATCCACTGAGATATTTAACTTGCAGAGTTGTCTCATGAGGTAAACATCAGGTACATTATTTTTGTCATTTTTATTAGATGAGGCAGCAAGCAAGGAAGTTTATCTTGTCTGAGGTAACACAACCAGCAAGACAGTGCGACTGGGACTCCAACCCAGACGTCCTGGCTTGAGAGCCAGAGCTCTAACCTGAGGCTCACTTGCTTCCCTTTCCGGCGCATTTGTCCTCTGTCTAACGCAGGACAAGCCTTCCGGGCTTAATGGATTTGGAATTAGTTGGAAAATTGTTTATCCCTTATTTTTTTCTAGTCTTCATTTTTAGAAGGTGCTGGAGCGAGGCTCAGAAAGTTTAACAGGATACCACAGCAGAATATAAGTTTTAAAATTAAGAAAGTTGGCCGTGGTGGGCCATGCCTTTAATCCCAGCACTCTGGAGGCAAAGGCAGGAGGATCTCTGTGAGTTCAGAGCCATCCTGGTCTTCATATCAAGCTCTGTGACAGCCAAGACTAGAGATCATGTCTCAAAAAGCCAATAAATCAACAAACCAATTAAATAATAAAATGAAGAAAGTTGGATTATTTTATGAAAGATCTATAAAGAATGGAGATTAAATCCTTTTATTCAATATGACTTTGTTTTTTCTCATTGGTGGAAACAGTCTATAATTAAACCTGCACTTGGATTTGTTTAATATGGTATTTTTAACAGATTAGTGTTGTAATGATGCTAATTGGGAAATGACACAGTTGTCTTGCTTCTAGAATGCTGATTTCAGGGTTTTTTCCCCCGATTTTATTTTTACTTTAAGTGTGTATTTGTGTTTTGCTTACATGTATACCTTTGCACCACTTGCATGGCCTGGTGCCCTCTGAGACCAGAAGAGGGCACTAGATCCTCTGGAACTGCAGTTCTGTTTGTGAGCCACCATGTAGGTGCTGGGAAGAGCCAGGGTTCTTTGGAAGAGAGACAGTGCTCTTAACTGCTGAGCCATCTTTGGTGAGGATGTATAGGTGTTGGTGTATGTATGCATCTGTCTGTAGGTCCTTTCACATGGACTCCTGGGATCAAACTCAGGTTGTCAGGCTTGGTAGCCAGTTTTACCTGATGGATTTAGGGCGTGGCCCCAGAGCCTCAAGTGTTCTAAGCATGGTCTTTATCACTGAGCTCTGATGTCAGAGGCTCTTTTTAGGGGGGATACTCTTTCTTTGTGAAATTTTCAAAATAGTTTATTTTTATGTATACGACTGTTTTACCTACATATACGTGGCTGGAAGATGCTGTTGGATCCCCTTGGACTGGAATGAGAGATGGTCTTGAGATGACATGTGGGTGTTAAGAGTCAAATCTGGTGGGGCTGGAGTGATGACTCAGTGGTAGAGAGCACTGGCTGTTCTTCAAACCCCAGCAAGCACATGGTGGTTCACAACCATCTATAATGTGATCTGATGCCCTCTTCTGTCTGACATGCAGGTGTACATGCAGATAAAACACTCATATACATAAAATAAAATCTTTATAAAAGAGAGTCAAAGCTGGTTCTTTTGCAAGAACAGCAACCAAGCCATCTCTCCGTCTCTTTAATAATTTTTTTTTTTCCTGAGACAGGGTTTCTGTGTGTAGCCCTGGCTGGCCTGGAACTCACTCTGTAGACCAGGCTGGCTTCCAACTCAGAAATTTGCCTGTCTCTGCCTCCCAAGCGCTGGGACCAAAGTAGTGTGCCACCACCGCCTGGCTCTTTAATAAATTCTTGAAAGGCATTTTGAGAAACTTTACTTGATGAAAAACTAGAATTTATATTTTACATAACATCTTTACATTTAGGGGAAACCTTACCAATCATGTAAAGAGCAGGGGTTATTAGGGGAAGAAAGGAAACTAATTAAATGTTATACACTAGAATCAGAAATAGATAATGTGGAGCCTGGTGTTCCCTTTTGTTATATTTATCTTCAAGTTATAAAGCAGTGATTATAACTTTTAAGTTGGCTAAAGAATGATTTCGGTTTGGCCATATTCATATTCCAAATTCAAGTTAAGAGTTTAGAAAAAGTGCTGGATAGATAATGCAGTGGTTAAGATCCAGTACTGCTTTTGCAGAGAATCTGACTTCAGTTCCCAGTACCAGGTGGCTCACAATTGCCTGTGACTTCGGTTCCAAGGAATCTGATGTCTTTGGCCACAAAAGACACCTGCATTTTCATATGTGTACACACACACACACACACACACACACCTGCAGTTTAAAAAAAAGTAAAAATATTTTTAAGTTGGTTTTTCTCTAAGCTTGGTTTGGGATATAAAACAAAGTTTAGCTATTTTTTTAGTTACTATAGTTTTGAGACAGGGTCTTATATCATTCAGGCTGGACTCCAACTTGGTCTCCTGGTCCTTTGCCTTTTAAGTGCTGGGTTTACTGGAGAGTACCCACCTGGCTAAACTAAGGCAGATTAATTTTGTTTTTTAGATACCTGATGTCCCAACCCCTCTATTGGCCTCCATGCACAATGATACATACACCTACATGCACATGTGCAAATGCTATACACACACACAGTATTTTTATAAAAATTGGGAAGGAAATTGGATATGGTGACTCATATATAATTTCAATACTTGGGAAGGGAGTAGAAGGTCTGTTACAAATATGAAGCCAGTTTGGACTTCAGTGAGACCTTATTAAGCACAAATAAAGAATCACAGAGAAAACAAGGTTTCGAGCCTTGGTTCCTATGGGGAGGAATGATGGAGGCGAGGTAAACAAACTTGATCAAATTAAGGATTGGATAGTTTGAATAATTTCAGTGATCTCTGAACTATGGTGTGATCCTTTGTTGACCTTTGGCTCTGGATAGGGGTAATACAAAGTTGGTGTGCGAGATTTGCCTAAGAAAGTGATTGGGTATATGGGTTTTAGATTGGTGCATGAAAGGTGTGTTCTTAAGCAAGCTGTATTTTATCTCTAAAAATTAGCTAGTTCTTGAGAGGCAAGATTTAGCACTGAGATTGAAGTTAGGATGACAAAGCATTATAACATAATATGACTGATACAGTCTCTTCTTTATAATTATGGTATAAATATGATTGGGCAAATGCATGTTATAAGATTGCTATTGACTTAATTTTCTTTCTCTTTTATAGGAAGAAGAGGAAGAATTAGTGGTAAGAGTGACCTCCAGTTTGGAACTACCTTACTAGAATTGGAAGGTTGAGTTGTATTGAGACTCTGGGGTATTTTAAGAAATCTGTGACACCTTGGGGAAAATGATGGGATAAGCCTTTAATGCCTCCTGTGCAGTGGGTTGTGTGGAGTGGGAGCCTTAGAAAGCTACATCTTTTCTAGGTCTGGGGTGTCTTTGATTCTACCAGGAATCAGGCAGCATCTTGAAGGACTGGCACTCATCTGCAGTTTGCATTTCATAAGGAACTCTAGAAGGAAATTTTCTTAGTTCTCCATGTTTGCATTTTTCTGACTTTGCAAGTAGGAGGCTAGACTGATTCTTACATAAGAGAAATTGAATCCTAAGTGCTGGGTTAAATGATGCCTCCAGTAGGTCTACCTCCTGTTTGACCAGGTTTCCTGTACCTGTACCGTCTTGTTTCTCAGATAGGACTGAGGCTTTCAGTGTGTTCTGGCAACCTTGGAAAGCAGAAATTTGAAGCTTCCCTACTGCTTAATCCTCAGAGAGTTAAATAGGTGCCACTTCTGTCAGTAGTGTGGCTCTGCCTGCTGACCTGTGTGGTAACTCAGAGATAGCACCTTAATTTGTTGCCCAAAGACCAAAATGTTTATATTTGATTGGTGTCTCCTAAAGCTTCCGCTTTGTTCCTTTTTCTTTTTACCCCGTTTCTTCATCAGGACCCCCTGACAACAGTGAGAGAGCACTGTGAACAGTTGGAGAAGTGTGTAAAGGCCCGGGAACGACTAGAGTTGTGTGACAAGCGCGTGTCTTCCCGATCACAGACAGAGGAGGATTGCACAGAGGAGCTCTTTGACTTCTTGCATGCACGGGACCACTGTGTAAGTCAGTCTGAAGATAGGAAGGACAAAGCTAAACAGTGACTCTCAGTCTGAACAGTCGTTCCGCTCTAAGTAGATACATCTTACCATTTACTATAGGCCCTTGATGTTTTGTGACAAGTGTTTGTATGCATAGGTGTCCCTAATCCTTACCATATGCTGGAGGCAGGTAGCACTGTCTCCATTGTACAAATTGAAGGGAAAAAGATGACCTCCTAACATGCACTGTTAAATACTAAGGAAGCTGGATTTTATGCATTGTTTTCTTTGAGTACTAGAGAGAAAACATAGGCCTTATGCATGCTAAGCAAATGCTCTCTCCATTGAGATATACCCCAAGCCCTAGATTGTATATTTAAAAAAAAAAGTTTAAAATTAATTTTATGTGTATGGGTGTTTTGCCTGCATGTATGCCTATGAACCATATATGTGCCGAAAGTCAGAAGATTTCTGTAACTGGATTTGTGAACAGTTCTGACTTGATACATGGGTGCGAGAAACTGAACCCAGGTCCTCTGTAAGAGCAGCTGGTGTTCTTAACCACTGAGTGATCATCTCTCTGGGCTCAGATTTTATACTTTGAATAATCTAATCATTCTGTGTATATGTGCCTTCAATGTCTTGTACCTAGTTGTTTGTATAGATTTTTTTCTTTTTAAAGTAAGTTTGTACTTCACTCTTTCATATAACAGTATTTTACACATATTACATACATGCAGAATTTGATAAGATTGGTTCTGTTAAAAATGGTTAGGGCTGGGGGCTGGAGAAATTGCTCAGCCATTAAGAGCACTGACTGCTCTTCCAGAGGTCCTGAGTTCAATTCCCAGCAACCACATGGTGGCTCACAACCATCTGTAATGGGATCTGACACCCTTTTCTGGGGTGTCTGAAGGCAGCTACAGTGTATTTACACATAATAAATAAATCTTTAAAAAAAATGGTTAGGGCTGAGCATTGGTGGTGACACGTTAATCCTAGCACTAAGGAGGTAGAGGCAGGTGATCTCTCTGTGTTTCAGACCAGCTTGGACTCTAGAGTGAGTTTCAGGACAGCCAGAACTACATAGGGAAACCCTGTCTGGAAAAATAAAAAACAAAACAGAACAAAACAAAAAAACCCAGAAACCCTTATTAGGTAAGCTAGGTATAGTGACTCAGATCTATAATCCTAGCACTTACCATTTAGAATGATGAGGCACAAGGATTGCCATGAGGTTGAGGCCAGCTTTGGCTACATACTTTTAGTCCAGTCTAGGCTATAGAGTGAGATCCTGCATCAAAAAACAAAAACAAAAAAACAACAAAAAAAAACCCCGACAATTTATTAGGTAGGCAACTTACTGAGAATATATTCTATATGTAAATAGAGCACTTGCCTAGTGAGGCCTGGGTTTGATCACCTGTGGAGGTAGGGTGTCTGAAGAGTAGTATTACATATTAGAGAAATACAGGAAAAGTGGAAATTTCATACTCTGCTGATAGAAATAAAGAGTAGCACAGCTGATGTGTTAAATAGCTTGGCAGTTCCTTAGAAAGACAAACATAGTGACTACTGTGGTAGCACACATTTGTAGTCCTAACTACTTAGGAGTCAGAGACAGTTGGGTCACTGGAGGCCAGCTATTTGACGCCAAGCCTGTTCTAAGCAGGGAGATCTCTCTCTTTAGGGTAAAGAGTTAAGCAGGGATCTAGCATATGGCCACATTTAACACTGAGCAGCAGTTCCATTCCTACATACATAGCAAGAGAAATACAAAAAGTTTTAGATTTCTAGTAGGATGGTGGCAGATTCCTGCCAAGGTAAAAACAGATTTGTGTGGTGATGTAGTGGAACCTTGCAGGAGATTACATGCAACTTTCTTTTTTTAAGATTTATTTATTATATGTACAGTGGTGTGCCTGCATATATGTCTGCAGGTCAGAAGAGGACACCAGATCTCATTACAGATGGTTATAAGCCACCATGTGGTTGCTGGGAATTGAACTCAGGACCTCTGAAAGAGCAGTTGGTACTCTTAACCTCTGAGCCATCTCTTCAACACCTAATTGCAAATTCTTTTTTTGGGGGAGGGAGGAGTTTCAAGACAGGGTTTCTCTGGAATTCACTCTGTAGACCAGGCTGGCCTCAAACTCAGAAATCCGCCTGCCTCTGCCTCCCAAGTGCTGGGATCAAAGGCGTGCACCACCACGCCCGGCTGCAAATTCTAAAAGAAGTAAAAGATAAAAAAAATTGCAGACAGGACAGTCAGGTACCCATGGGCTTCCTAGGGCCTGCGTATGGATAGCAAGCTGAAGAATGAGTGTCAAGACAGGAGCTCTACTGCTCAGGCCGTGAAGGACCTGTGATCTGTGACATTAAAGCTAAGTGATAACATTTTTTTTTCTTGTCTAGGTGGCCCACAAACTCTTTAAAAACTTGAAGTAAATGTGCAGATTCGCTTGCCGCAGCCTTGTCACTGGGAATAGGAGCAGTTCCTTGTTGTGGTTTTGAACATTTGTTTCTAATGTAGTAGGTTCTTGAGAACCTCATTGATGGGCAAGTAGCTTCTCTCCTGTGTGATTAGCAGTGACTCCATCTTAATAAACTGATCTGCAAACCTGCTATTTGTTCTTCCTTTGCCACACCCTTACTTTATTATTTTTTTTTGTTTGTTTTTGGATTTGGTTTTTTCGAGACAGGATTTCTCTGTATAGCCCTGGCTGTCCTGGAACTCACTCTGTAGAACAGGCTGGCCTTGAACTCAGAAATCCGCCTGCCTCTGCCTCCCAGAGTGCTGGGATTACAGGCGTGCGCCACCACCGCCCGGCACTTTATTATTTTATATTTTAAATATTAAAATTTTTTTCTCTATAAAATTGAACTCACAGGGGATGGAGAGATGGCTCAGTGGTTAAGAGCACTGACTGCTCTTCCAGAGGTCGAGTTCAATTCCCAGCAACCACATGGTGGCTCCCAACCATCTGTAATGGGATCTGACGCCCTCTTCTGGTGTGTCTGAAGACAGCAACAGTGTACATATATATAATAAATAAATAAATCTTTAAAAAAATAAATAATTGAACCTACAGTATTGTATATGGTAAGCAAGTACCTTCCTACTGGACTGCATCTCACCCTTCTATTTTATTTTGTAAGTCTTGCAAAATTGCACTTGCTTGTTCTCAAATTTTTAATTCTGCCTCAGCCTGTGTTACAGGTAGGTGACACAAACTCGGTTCCTTTGAGATTCCCCCATCCCCTCCCCCTGCCCCGTTTTCTTTGTTTCTTTTCTTTTCTTTCTTTTCTTTTCTTCTTTCTTTTTTTTTGTTTTGTTTTTTGTTTGGTGTGTGTGTGTGTGTGTTTCTAGGAATTGGATCCAGTAGAACTTTGTACAGGATGTGGTTATGCATGTTTGTAATCTCAGCAATAGGGAGCCTGGAGCAGGATGAGTTCAAAGCCAGCCTAGGCTACATGAAGAGACCAGTCCATATCCTGCCTCCCAGAAAATGTTCTTTTTCAAACTTGTAAAGGATAGAATGTAATCAATTCCTGTTACCTAGCAAGAAAATAATCCCTAGTAATAGGAAGGGTCTATATATTTGTACATATAAAATTATCATACATAAAGATAAAAGTAATTGTTTAATACCTAGTTTCCCGTCTCAAAAAGTATCTTTTGTCTTTGGTTGGGGGCTGGAGAGATGGCTCAGTGGTTAAGAGAACTGACTGCTCTTCTGAAGGTCCTGAGCTCAAATCCCAGCAACCACATGGTGGCTCACAACCACAATGAGATCTGACGCCCTCTTCTGGTGTGTCTGAGGACAGCTACAGTGTACTTACATATAATAAATAAATCTTTGTGCCAGAGTGAGCAGGGCCGGAATGAGCAGAGGTCCTGAGTTTAATTCCCATCAACCACATGAGAGCTCACAACCATCTGTATAGCTGCAGTGTACTCATATACTTAAATAATCTTTAAAAACAATCCAAGTGTTTTTGTTTGTTTGAAGATTACTTAATTTGGGGCTGGAGAGATAGCTCTGTGGTTAATAGCACTGGCTATTCTTCCAAAGGACTTGAGTTCAATGTCTAGTAACCACATGGCAGCTTACAGCTGTCTGTATCTACCACGCAGAATATGCTTGGCCCAGGGCGTGGCACTATTAGGAGGTGTGGCCTTGTTGAAGTGTGTCACCTGGGGGTGGGCTTTGAGACCCTTGTAGCTGCCTGGAAGTCAGTCTCTTCTGACAGCCTTGGATCAAGATGTAGAACTCTCAGCTCCTTTTCCAGCACCATCTCTGCCTGGATGCTGCTATGTTTCCTGCCTTGATAATGAACCTGTAAGCCAGCTCCAATGAAATGTTTGCCTTTTTTTTTTTTTTTTTTTTGAGACAGGGTTTCTCTGTGTAGCCCTGACTGTCCTGGACTCACTCTGTAGACCAGGCTGGCCTCGAACTCAGAAATCCGCCTGCCTCTGCCTCCCAAGTGCTGGGATTACAGGTGTGCACCACCACCGCCTGGCAAATGTTTGCCTTTATAAGAGTTGCCTTGGTCATGGTAAATCTTCACAGCAATGGAAACCCTAAGGCAGGCTGTGACCGTAACTCTAGTTCCAGGAGATCTGATACTTTCACACAGAGATACATACAAAGGACCAAGACACAAAATATAAAAAACAAGGATTATTTGTTTTGAGACAGGGTCTCATTGTGTAGTGCTGGCTGGTCTGGAACTTGCTTTGTAGACTAGACTGGGCTAGCTTCAAATTCACAAGAGATCTGCCAGGATCAAAGGCATGCTCCTGGCTTAAAGAATTATTTACTTTTTTTTGTTTTGTTCTTGTTTTTTCCAGGTAGGAAAAAACCTAATTCTACAGCTTTGACTGTTCTGGAGCTCACCATGTAGACCAATCTGGCCTCAAACTCACAAAGGCTGCTTCTGCCTCCCAAGTGCTGGGATTGAAGATGTACATGGCTACACTAAAGAATTTTATTATTTCATATATGTGTTTTGTTTGCATGTATGTAAGTACCCTACATGTGTTCCTGGTACCCTCAAAAGCCTGAAGACACTTGACCTAGACTTCTAGCCACCACATGCATGAATACATGAGTGCTCACACAAACAAAAACGAAACTTCTTAAAAAGGAAGCCAGCCAGATAGTATTGTGGACGAGAATACTTGCCTCATGCCTTGCAGCCAGTACACTTGCACTGTGGCATATGCATCTAACCCCATCCCGCCTCCACTACTGCCGTGGCCATAAAAACACAAGTACTTTTAAAAGAAGAAAGGAGTGAGATTAGGTGTGGTGGCATATTCCTGTAATCCCAGCTTCCAAATAGTGATTCTCCTGCACCCTGATTTCTTAACTAGGGTTATCTAAGCTATTTGGGGAACTAAGGAATGAGGATCATTTGAACCAAGGAGTTTAATAGCAGCTGGGCAACATAAACCTCTCTAAAAAATTAAAAATGAGCCGGGCAGTGGTGGTACACGCCTTTAATCCCAGCACTTGGGAGGCAGAGGCAGGCAGAGTTTTGAGTTCGAGGCCAGCCTGGTCTACAGAGTGAGTTCCAGGACAGCCACGGCTATACAGAGAAACTGTATCAGCCAAAAAAAAAAAAAAAAAAAAGTGAATAAGAAAAATTAATAAAGAAAAAACCTATATAGAAGTGCCTTGTATTTAAATTAGTAGACTGATAATTAAGTACAACTAGGGAGACTGAGATCATCACAGATAAACATTGTGGTAAAGACTTTTTGCTATGGTGCATACCTTTAATCCCACCACTTGGGAGGCAGATGCAGTGAGTTTGGGGCCAGCCTGCTGTGCCTAACAGGCTCCAGGCCAGCCAGGGCTACATAGTGAGACACTGTCTCAAAGAAAATAAAAAAATTATTAAAATTTCAGCATGTACAGTAAAGCTGGAACCTTATAGTGTACCTCCCCTTTAATTTTTAAAAACCTATTAATGATGTTTTTTAAACTCTTTAACCTCTCTTAGCCCACCACCTACTAGAAGTAGTGGGAAAGAAAGGATACAGGGGAAATTAACCTGTTTAGAAATGGTTCTTTGGAACAACTCTCATCTGTTTTCAGGAAATCTGTACTTTAGTGTATAGGAGTCAGTAGTGCCAGTTTTATTTATTTGTAAACATTTTATGGATATATCAGTAGTCTAATTTGGTCAAGTTAGTTGGGATAGCAAACAATCAGCAGCGGTGATTTTATCTAGTAGAGAGCACCAGGCCTCAGCCTCAGCATGAGTCAACAAGAGGGACCCAGAAGGAACACCAGAAGTTGTTCTCTGCTGTGCCTCAGCAAATCAAAGATCAGCTCAGCCTCTGTCATGGTCTGTCAGATTCTTTTTTACCCCCTTTCTCTATGGGTCTTGTCTCAGCACTTGGGTCTATCTAGGCCGACATCACTCTGTCGATCGGCCCAAGCCCCAGGATGTGGCAGGAAACTGCAGCACACTACTAGGAGTTTTTATAGTGCATTTCTCTCTATGGAGTCCCAACAAATGGAGCTCAACTCTGCAACATAAGGCAGACCAAAAATGTGTATTGTTAGCAAAGAATCCCTCATCATGTGCCTTTCACATGCTTTAGCAGAACATTTTCCTGTGTCTGTTTCAGTAAAACATTCCTTCACAAGTTTGCCTTAGCCTTTTACCTGTGCCCACTTTAGGAAAACACTCCATGTGTGTGCCCAGCAAAAAACCATCCAACACAACTGACTCTCCAAAGAACCCTTAAGTTTCCAATTCACCCGTCCCCATACCATCACTAAGTTTATTAAACTATTAAATTTGTGTTATTCATAGGAGGAAACTACCCAGAATTTTGCTTAGAGGATACTTGAGTCTTGCTAAATTCTAAACTACAAATGAGTAAGGTAAAACTCCCTGATGCTAGGCAAAAACTACTGGAGAGCTGTAAACTGAACGGGTCCTACACTGAACTGGACTGGGCATATCTGAGTTGTAACCAGGTCCTGTGAACTCTTGTTGAACTTTATGCTGTGATTAAAAAGTTCCCAGAAGCCGGGAGGTGGTGGCGCATGCCTGTAATCCCAGCACTTGGGAGGCAGAGGCAGGCGGATTTCTGAGTTCAAGGCTAGCCTGGTCTACAGAGCGAGTTCCAGGACAGCCAGGGCTACACAGAGAAACCCTGTCTCAAAAAACCAAAAAAAAAAAAAAAAAAGTTCCCAGAAAACAAACAAGAAACATGTCTATGTTAAAGAGTCTATAAGGCTAGACTGACCAGGATTAAAGAGTTGTAATGCTGCCCTCTAGAGACAGATGACCTTGGGCCATCTTCAGTCCCCTTAATAGTCATTCACTAGAATAGTACCCACTCCTGGAACACCTCACTCCTGTGACTGTGTGTAAAGCCTTTTGGGAGGTCCCTTAGCTTCTACCAATCTAGAAGCTGAGAATGTTATCACATAGCATATGGAACCCATAGATTTCTGTTTTGCTGTATCCTGTCTACCTGGTGGTTCTCACCAATTCTTTAAAGGATTCAACACTGATCCAAGAAGCCAGACATGGTGGCTCACACCTGTAATCCCAGCACTTGGAAGGTGAAGGAGGATCAGAAGTTCAGGTCTTGCTGAGTTATATACTGCATTTGAGGGCCAGTCTGAAATACACAAGATCCTGCCTCATAAAACCAAAAGTAGGGCCTGTGAGATGGCTCAGTGGGTAGGACTGTTACACCCCAAGCCTGGTGACCCAAGTTCAACCCCCAGAACCCACTGGAGACTACTTACTACACATGGATGCACCCATATTCACCTAAATAGCAATTTGAATTTAAAAAGCAAAAACAAACCAATAGGCCAAGTAGTGGTGGCACATGCCTTTGATCCCAGCAGAGGCAGAGGCAGGTGGACTTCTAAGTTCCAGGCCAGCTTGGTCTACAGAGTGAGTTCCAGGACAGCTATGACTATACAGAGAAACCCTGTCTCCAAACAAAACAAAACAACCCAATAGGACTGATGCAAGAAGAATCAGAACATTTAAACAGCCTCCCCTTTTCCTTAAGATTGATTGTCTATTTTAAGACTGAATCTCGTTATATCCTGGAACTCTCTTTGAAGACCAGGCTGGCCTCACTCGGAGATCCACCTGTTTCTGTCTTTGTCTCCAAAATGCTAGAATGAAAGGTATATACTACCATGTCAAACACAATTTGTTTTTTAATTATTTTCAGCTAGTTTGTATTTCATATGGTATGTGCACATGATTGCAGATGTCTGCAGAGGCCTGCCCCATATACCACACACACACAGACATTGTCTCTGGAACAGGAGTTACAAGAAGTTTTTGATCTGCCTAATGTGGGTGCTGGGGAGTGAATTCAAGTCTTCTTTGAAGAATAGTTCATATTCTTTTTGTTTTTTGTTTTTTTGTTTGTTTGTTTGTTTTGTGGTTTTTGTATTGTTTTTTTGTTTGTTTGTTTGTTTGTTTTTTTGTTTTTTGTTTTTTCGAGACAGGGTTTCTCTGTGTATCCCTGGCTGTCCTGGAACTCACTCTGTAGACCAGGATGGCCTTGAACTCAGAAATCCGCCTGCCTCTGCCTCCCAAGTGCTGGGATTAAAGGCATGCGCCACCACTGCTCGGCTATAGTTCATATTCTTAATTGCTGAGATATAGCTCCAGTCTACCCATATTATTTCTCAGTCTCAGTATCATTGGTATTTTGGGTCTGATAGTTCTTTCTTGTTGAGAAGGGCTGTCTTGTTACCCAAGTACTTAACAATATCCCCCTATAAGATAATAGAAACACAAGAAGTTGTAGCAATCCAAATTATCTTCAGATGTTATCAAATGTTCCCTGACAGATGGACAAAATCACCTCTAATTAAGAACCACTACTTGTAGGATGTTGTGGTTCATGTCTTTAAATCTCAGCACTTGGAAGACAGGCAGGTGGATCTCTGAGTCTGAGTCCAGCCTGATCTACAAAGTCTAGGACTATCAGGGCTGTTTTTTTGTTTTTTTGAGACAGGGTTTCTCTGTATAGCCCTGACTGTCCTGGAAATCACTCTGTAGACCAGGCTGGCCTTAAACTCAGAAATCTGTCTGCCTCTACCTCCCAAGTGCTGGGATTAAAGTCATGCACCCACACTGCCCGGCAACTGTCAGGGCTGTTACAGAGAAACCCTGACTCAGACAGAACAAAACAAAAACAACAAAAATCATGTAGGGTGTAGTGGTGCCTTTTGTAATCTAACTTCTAAGCAGGCTAAAAAGCAGGAGGTTTTGATCAGGGGTTTGAGGCCAAGGTGTCAGAAACCATAATAGGGCTGCCAGGTGAGCTAGTAGCTCCAGGTTCAGTGAGAGACCTGTGACACACAGCATGACAGGACAGGACACTAGATGTCCTCTTCTGGCCTTTGGAATGCCACACACACAGACCACACACACAAGAAATAAGAAATGATACCAATTCAGTACGAATGGCCTTTAATTTGTTCACTGGCCTCTCAGTAGCCCTTTATTCATGCTCTTGCAAGTAGCCTAACTAAACTATTGGCCCACCAAGCTAGACTTGTGTGGAGTTCCTTTGACCTTTTATTGGTACCCTATCTGGAGTGAACAGATTCTTATTCACATCTCCCTAGGAAAAGCCCCGCTACATATGTCCCATTAATTTATTTTTGATCTAATGAATGTGAAACACTTGAAAGGTCTGCATAGTTCAGTGAACCAGTACTTTATAACTTACTGTATTGGCAAAGATTTGTTCCAAGCACAGGCTAACTCAGTTTTAGTGTAACAGGGTATAGAAATTTCCTGATATAACTCAGAATCTTCCCTCACTAAACTTCAAGTTTGGATGTGATATCAAAGAAGATTTAGGTATTAATACCTCAATAGATTCAAGAAGAAAGTGTGTTACTCTGTCCTCTATTAAGTAGAAAGTTAGTAGAAAATTTAACTTTTTAATAGTCTGTTTTATTTTTTTTAAGTACGTGTATGTGAGTAGTATCCAGAAAGGTCAGATGAGCCGTGTCTGGAGGTAGTTACAGGGGGTTGTAAGCTACCTATTCGGGTGTTGGGGACTAAAATCCTTTGTGGGAATAAAAGGCCTTACTAATCCATAAGTCATTTCCCTACCTTGGTTAGCAATAGACTTGTAAAACAAAAACAAAACAAAACAAAAAAAATCAAAAACCACTATATATTTCTTTTGGAAAATTTGGCAATTTTTCATAAAAATACTTAATGTGCTATGGACTAATTATTTTATCTTATGTATGTGCACCTATGTATACAGGTGTGCATGAAGCAGACGGTTCATATTAGGTGTCTGTCACAATTGCTCTCTATCTTGTTTTTTCCAGACAAAAACCTCTCAGTGAACCTAGAGCATGCTGATTGGCTAGACCAGTTATCCAGCAAGTCCCAAGGACTTTCTCCCCCAGCTCTGAGATTGTAAGCACCATACTTTTTATGAGGTCCTGGTTTCCAAACTCAGGTCACAATAAGCACTTTACTGAACCATCTCCCCAGTCCTAAGTTAGACTGGGTCTCAGCAAAATAAAATGAAAAATAAAACAACCGCTGGGCAGTGGTGGCTCACACCTTTAAACCCAGCACCCAGGAGGTAGAGGGCAGACAAGTCTCTGAGTTTGAGGTCAGCCTGGTCTACAGTGAGTTCTGGGATGGCCAAGGCTACACAGAGAAACCTTGTCTTGTAAAACCAAATGAATGAATGAATGAATAAATGAATGAATGAATATGATGACAAAATTTTATCAACCTCTAGTCCATAACACTTTAGTGGCCAGACTTTTGGAGGGTTTTCAATAATTCAGAGGACAATGGAAGGAGATTGAATATAGCCCAGCAGTAGAGTACAAGGTCTTAGGTTATATCCCCAGCAGTGTAAAAATGCAACAAAAATATCCTGAAAAATATCCACAAAAATGCAGTTCAACCCTCTTTTGCTTTCCCATTTAATTTTTAAAATTTTAAAAATGGGGGGTGGGGGGTGACACATGCCATGGCATTCCTGTGGAGGTCAGAGGGCAACTTTGGGAACCTGTTTTCTCCTTTTACAGTGTGGTCCTGGGGATTAGACTGTCAGGTGTAAAAACACACTGAGCCATTTTACCAGGTCTACATCCTCACTCTTGGAGCATTCAGAAGGCTAAAACAGGAAGATTGTTGTGAGTTGGAGCTAGACTGTCTACACACTGAATTTTAAGCCAGCTGGGGTTACATAGCAAAAACTCTGTTGTAAAATAAGTACATAATAATAACTCTTCACATTCTATTGAGGTAAGGAATATCTGGAAAAATTGTCCAAAGCTTATAAATAAGCTGATGAAAATTGTTAAGACTTTGTTTATTGAAGTGCCAGGGTACACCTTTGGTTTATTTTATATTGAGTAGGCTATCTTACCTATTTTTGTTTTGTTCTTTCAAAATATTTGTGTGTCTAAATGTTTTGTTTGCATGTATTATGTATGTATGTATATATGTATGTATGTATGTATGTATGCCATGTGAGTGCCTGGTAACTGCAGATGTCAGAAGGCATCACATCTAGAATTGGAATTAAAGATGGTTATGAGCCTGGTACTTGAACCTGGGTCCTTTGCAAGAGCAACGAATACTCTTAACCACTGAATCTCTCCTGCTCATATCTGATGCCTTTGTAGGAACTGAAATGAACTTGTACAAAGCTGATGGCAGTGTAATTATACTTATCTGTGGTAGTGCTAATGAATTCTGACTAATAAAGATGGATTTAAACCAGGTTTGGCATAGCCTTGGTAGGGGCAGACACAGTTCCTGTCCCCGGAATGTTTAAAAAAGTACTGCTCTTCTAGAGGTCCTGAGTTCAATTCCCAGCAAACACATGGTGGATCACAACCACCTGGAATGGGATCTGATGCCCCCCTTCTGGTGTGTCTGTAGACAGCTACAGTGTACTTATATACATTTTAAAAAATGTGCTTGCTGTCTCCTAAGAATCTAGGAGCTGGGTCATAGGATGCATGACATAATCAAAAGGGAACCTGGAGTAAATGACTGGATTGATATGCAGAATGAAAGACTGGGCTTATGATCTGTAAGAGATGAGCTACCAACAGACTTTTGCAGAACAGCAAGAGAGAACTTCTTGGAGAACTGTCTTGAGCAAAGAATAGCAAGAGAAAGTTGTCTAGAGAGAGAGATATGCCTGGAAATCTTCAGAGAAAGCAGAACAGAGAAAAGGCAGGCTGGAAAGCTGTTTCCAGCAGAACATAGGTTGGACTCATGATTTGACTTTTGAGTTGTTTGTTTTTACCACTCCCAGACACCCCTTTCTCAGAATCCCTCTCCAAGCTGAGGGTGGTCCTTGGCAGAGGTAATTTCCATATAGTAGAAAAGGCCATGGCAAACATTATAGGGTTTTGTTGTTATTGATTTTGTCAGTATGAGGGACCTGGGGCCTCAATGTAAGCATGATAGGTAAGCATTCTACTGAGCTATACATTACTTTTTGAGAAATGATTTACTTATTTATTTTATGTATATGAGTACTCTGTGCTGTCTTCTGACACACCAGAAGATGGGATCGGATCCCATTATAGATGGATGTGAGTCACCATGTGGTTGCTGGGAATTGAACTCAGGACCTTTGGAAGTGCAGTCAGTGCTCTAAACCACTGAGCCATCTCTCCAGCCCTTAAACATTACATTTTAATACTCAGGATATTACAATTCTGCAACTAGTAGCAAAGTCATTTCAGCATTCCTCTGTAGTCAGACTTGGAGCACTTTGTGGGTTCTTCCACCCTTCTTGGCCCTTATTCCATCCTTTCAACCCCCTAATACTAGATAGAAGAGAAAAATGGATAGAAAGGTAAGGGGAGCAGTGTTCTCATTAGATGACTTTCTGTGGATTAGGTGGATCAAGTTCCCTGGGGCAAGTTTGATCTTCACTGGCTGGATATCTAATTTCTTCTTCTTTGTGGACGATTACTTACCAGGAACCAACCAACTGAGGGACCCTCAGAGATTTTCCAGTCCCACACCCTCCTTACAGCTTCCCCTTCCTGTCTGGGCTCAAGGCTAGGCCAAGTTCCATTCTTCACCCACAGGAACATTCTTGAGTAAAAAAATTCTCTAAATGTACAGTCTCTAAATGACAGTCTCCTGACCCTCTGGAAAGTTCCAGATAGAGTTCAAATTCATATCTACTTGCTGGCCAATAGCTTTAAAGGTAGATATGCTTAGCCAATAAGTTTGAACTGTGACCTTGCTGAGGTAACCTGTGCCCCTAAAAAGTATAAAAACTGCTTGTAACAGCCAATCGGGGTTGCCTTCTCGTCACTCGCTTCGATCTGCATCTCAGTGTCTCACTCAGGGGTGTCTCGAAGTAAGTACCACTGACTGAGGGTTGGGGTCTTACACAACAACCCACCGTGCCTCTTGAGGCTCTAGCATTTATGTACCCTCTGAAAAGTCCCCAGAATTCCAAATGTCACACAATCACAGACATTATCTTCTGCTGGCAAAATCACACCCCTGCTATAGCAGAAGGCAAATCAGTCAGCTGCTGTGGACAATCTAATGCAACCCCATATCCCACACTTAGGATTAAAATAAGAATATATTCCCATATTTTTGTGCTTTTCAAAGAAACCAAAATTTTCACTACATTCTTCTGATTACATTAACAGAAAAAAAATTGAGATAGTATTTCATTATACATCCCTAGCTAGCCTTGAACTCTCTGCACAACAGGCTGGTCTCTAACACAAAGAGATCCACCTAACTCAGACTCCAAGAGTGTTGGGATTAAAGACATAAAGGGCCGTAAAGGGGACAGGAACTCCACAGGAAGACCAAGAGAATCAAATAAGCTCTCAGAGATTGAACAATCAACCAAAGAGCATACGCAGGTTGGACCTAGGCCTCCCTGCATATATGAGGCAGATGTGCAGCTCTGCCTTCATGTGGGTCCCAAACAACTGGAGCAGAGACTATCCCTAAAGTTGTTGCTTGTCTATGGGATATGTTCTTCCAGTTGGGCTGCCTTGTCTGGCCTTAGTGGGAGAGGATATGCCTTGCTGCGAAGACTTGATGTGCCACGGTGGGGAGATACTCAGGAGGACCTCCACCCTGTAGCAGGAGAAGAGGGGATGGGGAGGAATTGTGGGAGGGAGAGATCAATAAGGGGGGCAGTGATTGGGATGTAAAGTGAATAAGTAAAACAAGAAACAAAACGGCATGAGCCATCATGGCCACATTTGGCTTGCTAAAATTTTGAAACTCAAATTCTCACTTGTTTAAGTCTTAGTTTATTTTCATTGTTTAAGATAATGACAGATATGTATGTGCCTTGGATGATGAATACAATCTTTGGCAGGTACTCTTTTTATATTTGTATGAGCCACATTTTGGGCACACATATTTAATCCCAGCACTTGGGAGATGGAGGCAGGCAGGTATAATTTCCAGGCTAGCCTAGTCTACAGAGTTATAAGCCAGCCACAGCTATGTAGTGAGATCTTGTCTCAAAAATCAAAAGGAAAAAAAAAAGTGTGTGGTATATGTTTGTGCATATGTGCTTATGGTGTATGCATGGCAGCTGCAGGTCAACACCACGTGTCTTCAGAAGGTTTCATGGAACCTGGAGCTCACCAATTCCAAAAAGTTGGCTGGCCCACAAGTTCCAGAGATCTGTTTGACATATTTAACATTTTTAAAATTACGATTATAATATATGCTGGGTGGCAATACATTATAAGAATAAAAGTAAGGTTACAGAAAAGCTGTCTGTCCTGTAGCTATGAAAACTAAGTTTGTCCTGGGAACTCACAAGAGATCCGTCCACTTCTGCCTTCCAAGTGCTGTAATATGCCACTCTGCCCAGCCAAATGATCATTTCTAAAAACAGTGAACACCTCTTTCTCTTCTTGGATCCTGAGTGGTGGAAGTCAATTTTAGAGTCTCAGAAAGAACACAAAATTAGGTACCGAGTCTTGAAAAGGACTGTCTACAAGGAAGATCTTGAAACTGGCTTCTATGGCTTCCTTGCAATTCCGCATCTGTCCATAGTCTGGCCTAATTTCGTTCTACCTCGGCATCTTTCTCCATGCAGTTTGAGCCCAGAAGGCCTTCCCTGCACCTCCCAGGAGCCTCTTCAGATGCTCTAGCAGAGCCACCGCTTCGGGTGCGCCCGCGCTCTCCGCTGGGCGGGGTGTGGAGGAGGCGGAGCCCTGGGGGCGCGGCAAACCTAGCCCCTCCCCCTTGCCGCCCTTATTCTAAGCAGCCCTCAGCCCTCAATCCTCCCCGGAACCCGCGAGCGCGTGGCTGCTGTTCCAGTCGGAATTATTGGCGTTGCTAGCTGACATGGCTGCGCCCGTACTAAGAGGTGTTCGGAAGCTGCTGAAGCTCGTGGACTTCACGCCGGTCCCGCGGAGACATCGATATAAGAAGAAATGGGTAAGGTCTGACTTTAGAGACTTATCCAGCCCTTGCGGTTTCGTCACTCACGGTTGCATTCGAGACATCCACTGCAGGGACCGTAACCTTCTTGGAGCACTTGTCACACCTCTGCCTGCCCTTTTATTAACCACGAGCCTCCTCTTCCTGTTGCATAAGCAGCCCCCTGACTCCGCCCCTCTCTGTTAAGTCACCGCCTGAGCTTTCGTTCAGTGACGTCACATCGCTTCATGTTACTTTTTCCTGCTTACCTTTATCTTGCCCTTCCCACCCTTCTTTTTCCTTTTCTCCCCTCCCTCTTTCCCTTCCCTTCCAGTCCCATGACCTCTTCCCCTCCTTTCCTTCTTAAAATTTCAGCCCCTGCAACTTCACCTCAAGCAGACTGTCCTAACAACTACTCCTTCCCTCCCGAGTCTCCGTCGCCCTGCAGGAAAGGATTCACCCCTGTTCTCACTCTCGAGGTGCCTGTGGCGCCCGGGAAAGAGTTCAACGACCGCCTTTCCTGCACTGCTGGCCTTTCTCCAAATGCAGGCAACAGATTCACCAACCCCCCTTTTTCTTGCCTCACCATTTCTTCTCCTTGCTTACCTCCTCGACGGATCCCCACCCCACCCCCTCCGCCCCCAGGACTCTCCTCCCCACCCCCACGGGACAGGTGTTCTTTTGAACCCTTTTCTCCACTCCTAGGAAGGCTGTACAGCCAAGAGCCAGCTGGTTCATCCCCTCAGAGTCCTTGTTTTGACCGATTCAACCGTCAGGGGTCACCCTCTCCTCGTCAACGGAACCTTTACTGCAACTGTATTGATTCCCAAGAATCTCAGCGTTCATGTCCTCCAAGTCCGCGTCTTTGTTACGTGACCTCCCCACCTCTCATTCATCAGCCCCCTAGAGCCAGCCCAGTAACGTCCCCTCAACTTACTCATATAACCTTGGAGACAGGCCCCGTGATTTCAACTGCCCTTACGCCAGGGTCCCAGGGAAATTTCTCCATAATTTCACCTCTTCTTACCCATCGGCCCCTGAGAGCTGGCCTTACAATTTCACCTCCCCTTGTTCACCGGTCCTTGGAAGCTAGACCTCTAACCTCTGCATCCATTTCTCACCGAGTTTTGGAAACTGGGCCAGTGATGTCGCCTCTCTGGTCCTCTGGAAGAAGTTACAATGATCCTCCCCTTTCTGCCCCACCCTCTGGCAACCCTTACCAAGACCACCCTACGCCTCTAGACTCTTGTGAACCTAAACCACAGCTTGATGTACCTCTTAGGAAAGATGACTGTGCTCCTCCACTTTCTTCTCAGGCAGGCATGTCTGGCCCTCCCATCCCACCCCCAGAGGGCTGTATTCATTATTCCCATTTATGCCCAGATTCCCAGATATCTGCCCCCAGGAGTCCTTACTGTGTTATCAACCTACCACAGGAGAGTGCTGGCGCTCCTAGCTCATCCCTGCCTCAGGCTCTCCAGAAGCCCTGCTTAGGGTCCTTTCTGTGGGAGCCTGGAGGGAACTCTTACCTCTTGCTAACCCCAGGTACTGTAATTTCTGGTCCTTCCTGCCCCACAGAACCACCTCTTCCTCAGTGTCCTTATCCTTCGCTGTATTTCCCATCTCCTCTGGACAACCAGTGTGTAGCTCCACCTCAGTCACCCAGAGGTTCTAAGGAACCCCATCTTCCTACCTCAGCTCCCACTCAAACGAAGTCCCCCAAATCCTCAGATTCACGACGTGCTCCGTACAAGTGTCGCTCCCTAGTTAACACACCCCACCACACTCCTCCTAACCATCCTAAATCCCATAAGACCAACACCTGTCCTCAGCCTGCCTCCCAGTCCTTTGGCCTCTCTAGTCCGCTTACGGAGCCATCCACAACTACTCCACATTCCGGTCCAAAAGAACTTACCCCAGAGCCTGCCGGCCTCAAAACTGTTGCTCCTCCTACTTCCTGTCCCCATAACTCGCCTTATAGCCCTGCCTTGCCCAGTAGATATCCTAAGAGCAGTCCTCACGGCCCACCTCCAGTTTCCCCCTGCAATACTCACATGTATTCTGTGGTTCCTCCCACCTCCCATTTATCCCCACTCCCTATTCCCCTGAATCAGTCTATACATCTTCCTCATAACCAGCCTGTGGTTCTCCCCTGTGGCACTTATTCTGCTCCCAGGGGTCCACCATCCCATAGCAAGCCTGTGGCGCCTCCTTGTTCCACCCATATCTATTCTTTTATCCCTCTGAGAACACCCTTTGACCCCCGATGTTTACCTGTTGTCCCGAGAGCTCGGTTTTGCCCCACTACTATTCCCTGTGGCGTTCATACCTATGCTGCAGCCTCTCCAGGCCCATTGAACAATCCCTCCCAGATTCCCTACAGCTGTTCTTTATCTCCACCCAAGACCCCTTCTACCTGTAGCACTTCTTCTCCTAGTTCAACTGTTGTTTGTAGTGACTATCAAAGCAGTGACAGCCAGAGTAACAACCAAAACAAAAGTCAGAGCCAGAACAAGAACAGCTCCCTTCATAATGGAAGCAAGGGTCCCCTAAGAAGGGGCACCTTTCAGAGCAGAAGTCGGAGCCGGAGCAGTAGCCCTCTCCAAAGTAATACTCAGGACTGCAGCGAGAGTACCTACATGAGTGCCAATCACCACAAGAGAAGTCGGAAGCAAAGCAGGAGTCCTCCAGATGGTAAACTTGAGAGCCAGAGCAAGAGTCCCCAGCATAGGAAAAGTATGGGACCCATCAAGAGTCCCCACACTAAGAAGAAATAATGCCCAGAACACACATTCTGACCAGAACAAAAACCAGACTAGGGCAGAAGTGGCATTAACAGGACTGCTATCAGTAGTATCTCAGTTGTTGCAATGCGGACCAACTTGTGGATGCCTCGTCTGTCGGAAGTCCTCAGTTCTTTTTTAATCTGACTCAAGTCCTTCACTGCTAGCCCATAGCAGTCACCCTAGAAGTTTCTGCTTTAATTCCCACCTTAAAGAACTGTCTGTATTCTGCCTTCCTGGAGTCTGGGAAATCTAAAACATCTCGGCTCTATGATTCTATGCATTATGTTGTCCGTTCACTCTGTTATTTTAGGTAAGTGACTCACTGCTCCATCAGATGTATTATTACAAAGGCAGAGTTATTTGTATCCTGTTGAGCATCACTGCCATAAAGCTCTCTCGTCAGCTAGTAGACAATAACAAGTCTTTGAAAACAGGATTGCAAAGAATAAAAATGTCAGGCGTGGTGGCCCATGCCTTTAATCCCAGCACTCAGGAAGCAGAGGCAGGTGGATCTGTAGTTTGAGGCCAGCCTGGTCTACAAATCAAGTTCCAGGACAGCTAGGTCTATGTAGGGAAACCATCTCTCAAACTTTAATCCTCAAGTTTCCCCAGAGCATTCACGGTTTCTCCAAGAGTTCTCCCTTGGGTCACTTAAGTCCCCTTCACCTTTGCAGTGCTAGGTAAACATCTAGGGCATTGCCTGTACTAGGCAAGCACTGTCACACGCTGAGCGCACATCTCAGGTACACACACGTCTCAGCTTAAGCCCTCAATCTCTCCCTCCGATTTTTTTGAGACTCTTCTCTGTGTCTTTGTGTGTGTGTGTGTGTGTGTTTGTGTTTGTGTTTAAGATAGAGTCTCATGTATCTCAATTTGTCTTGAACTCTGTAACTTAGAATGACCCTCCTTTCTACCTCCAGAGTGGTAAGATTATAGACTTTTTTATGATTTATTTATTTTTATTTAAATGAGTACACCGTAGCTGTGTTCAGACACACCAGAAGAATGCAACAGATCCCATTATAGATGGTTGTGAGCCACATAAGTGCTATGGTATACCTCAGGAGGTAAGACAATAAGTGGGGGAACCAGTTCTCTCCTTCTGCCCTGTGGGTCTCAAAGATCAAACACAGTAGTCAAGCTTAGTGGCATAAACCTTCCCCCATTCAGCCATCTTATTAAGAGACTCCTGACTCACCCTGGCTTCCAATTTGCTTTCATAGCCCCAGGGTTAGCTTTGAACTCTAGATCCCCCTTCTGAGTACTAGGATTACAACTGTGCACCACTATGCCTAGCACTGACTCTTTTTTGATGACTCCTAGAGTTACTGTGTATGTGTCCCTTCCGATCTGTGATATGAAGGCTTACTCCATTCTCTCCCAGTTCCTTCTTTGCATTTTCTTATTAGTGATTGATGGGGGAAGGCCCAGCCCGTTGTGGGTGGTGCCATCCCTGGGCTGGTAGTTGTGAGTTCTATAGGAAAGTGGGCTGAGCAAGCCACGAGTAGGCAAGCCCGTGAGCCCACGCTCCATGGGCTCTGTGTCAGCCCCTGCAGTTCCTGCCCTATTTGGATTCCTGTTTTGACTTCTCTCAGTGCTGGACAGTCACCTGGGAGTGTAGGCTGACATCAACCTCCTCCTCAAGTTGCCTTGGTCCTGACGTTTCATCACGGTAGTAAAGTCAGATGATCAGCGTTAGAGTCAAGACTGGAATCATTAACACACATGCTCTTCCTCTCTCAGGCTACCTCAGAACCACAAGTCACTGCCAGTCGGCTTGCTCTGCAGAATTTTGACATGACCTACAGTGTACAGTTTGGGGATCTTTGGCCATCAATCCGTGTTAGCCTTCTCTCGGAGCAGAAGTATGGTGCATTGGTCAATAATTTTGCTGCTTGGGATAGTGTGAGTGCTAAGCTGGAGCAGCTGAGTGCCAAGGACTTTGTCAGCGAAGCCATCTCTCGCCAGAAACTAGAGTCTGAGAGTGGCCTCTCTCCAACTCCATCCCTGGACTGCAGCCCAAACCTTCGATGCTTTACCTTTTCCAGAGGGGACGTCAGCCGCTTTCCTCCTGCCAGGTAGGGGCTGGAACCGTGAGGTCATCCTGAGAGCCTGCTTCAACTGTATCTGAAGAGCTTAGTTCCTGCCCTCTAATACAAATCAGTATTGTTGGTATTTCTAGAGTGTTTGTAGACTAGGTGTTTGTCTAAGTGCTGCATATATACTATCTTTTCTGTCAGTACCCTGATGGAAATAATATCTGTTCATTTTTATATTTGAGGTTCAGAGAAATTAAGGAAGTTACTTAAAAAAAAGTAAGTGGTGTATTTGGTATTTTGTCCCAGGAAGTTTGAACCCCAGAACCTGCACTTGGAACCTATTCTTCATTCTATAGAAAACATCTGCTTTTCACAAGGGCAATTCACTGCGTCCTTCCCAGTGAAGACGTTTCCCCTTCCCCTTTGCCCTGTCAGGTACCCATGAAAGGAGGAGGAGAGGAAGTGGACTTTGGTAGGAAATCGGGGTTGCCTAGGAGTGCAAGTTAGTGACAGACCTGAAGAAAAGAGAACTTCGTCTCTTCCAGAGGTGATACTTATGTGTATGAATTTCAGTGGGAAAAGACTGTACAGCCAAATGCTAAATTGTGCTTTATGCCTTGAGAATAAGAAGCTGAGTATGGTGGTACAAGCCTGTAACACCAGAACCTGAATGGTAGGCTTAAGGTTGGAATGGGCTGTGCGTGTGCATGCACGTGCGCCCAAACACACACACACACACACACACACACACACACACACACACACACACACACACAGCTGTAGGGCAGGAAATTAAGGAGCCTGAAAGCCTGAGTCATTATTAACCCAAAATAACATAAAACTAAAAAGTCCTATCTATAATAGCAGAGACATTTTCTTTTGCTGAGTGTTGGAACCTAGGGCCTGACGTGCTAGGCAAGCATTCTGCTATTAGGCTGCTATAGGTCCCCTCATTTCAGATGAAGAAGCCTAGGTACTGAGAAGTCTAAAGTCACACAGTTAGAAGTGGAGTGGGTTTGAGACCCACAGAGCTGGGCTGTGGGATGCAGATTTAACTGCCTTCGAGGATTGTGGCAAGGAGGAGGTGAAATTTGGCACATACAACATTCATCCATGATCCCTCTCACGGCAAGGTGCAGTGGTACACGCCCCTGATCACAGCGCTTGGGAGGTAGAGGCACGAGGATCAGGAGTTTAAGATGATACTTAGCTGCTTGTGAGAGGAGGATATTAAGAAAGACTGGATGGGGGCTGGAGAGATGGCTCAGTGGTTAAGAGCACTGACTGCTCTTCCAGAGGTCCTGAGTTCAATTCCCAGCAACCACATGGTGGCTCACAACCATCTGTAATGGGATCTGATGCCCTCTTCTGGTGTGTCTGAAGACAGCTACAGTGTAGTCACATGCATAAAATAAATAAATAAATCATAAAAAAAAAAAAAGAAATACTGGATGAGGGTGGCTTTTATAGGCTGTTGGCTCGTATGTTTGCAGTTTTGTGTGGTTTGAATTTCTCACATTTCTCAGTGAGTATCTGGTGGACCTATGGCCTATAGGAATGGGTAGAACAGAAGGTGGGACATCCAGTAAGTAAAGGATTCTGGGATAGAGCTAGGTGCGAGAGATTTGCCCCAGGACATGAAGGAGGACAGACTAGTTAGAACTGAGCAGAGTTAACCAGCCACATGGCAACACTTAGAATCGACGACGGGATGATTAACGTATGAGCCAGTCAGAGAAGAGCCAAAGCTTATGGCTGAGGTGTTTGTAGATATAATTGAGTCTTATTCCGGGAGCTTAGGACCAGGAGGAGGAGCACCCCAACCCTCTTGTTAATATTTCTTTGTGAGACATTATGTGTGGAGAATCCAAGTGTGGTTTGACTTTGGAAGCCTGAGCCCCTTTATGAATGAAGGTGCTATAACGTGGGGCCTGGCTGTGGCTGACTAGCAGTGCTGCTTCGCCTCACCTCTTATACCCTTCTGCCAGGGTCAGGGCCCTGCTCGGGTTCCTGCATCCCTGAGTCTGCCCCAAGGCTGCCCACGTTGAACTCCATCTGCTCACCACCAACTGTCCTCACAGTAACAAACAGACCCAGGAGTCAGCAAGTCCTGGGACAGTTTGGGTGCAATTGACCATCCCACCCTCACTGCCTACCCAGCTCTCTAAAAGCCAGGTGATTTTCCTTAAAAACTTTTGTTAGCTTCCAGTAGGTTATAGTCCAAAATCCTTAATATAGAGTTTAAAGCCTTTTGTGTTGGTCTTGCCTTTCAACCTCAGTCTTAGGCTTTTTTTCCTTCTTACATCTAAAGCCTCATCCATACTAGACAGACATTGTACATTGACAATGCAGGCACTCCCCCATTATACTTTTTAAATATTTTTATTTATTTATTTAAAGATTTTATTTTTAATCATGTGCATACATGTGTGTTTGTGTGAGTAGATGCCACATATGTGTGGGTGCCAGTAGAAGCCAGAGGTATCAGATCCCCTAGAGTCACAGGTGTGAGCCCCCTGATATGGGTGCTGAGAACTGCACTTGGGTCCTCTAGAAGAGCAGCACACATTCTTAACCACTGAGCCACCTCCCTATCCCCAAATAAGGAGGAGTTAGTGTAATGGAGGAGTTAGTCACCATCTTTTTTCTCTTTCTTTCTCCCCTTCCTCCTCACCCCCCGGGGGGGTTTCTTTGTGTAGCCCTGGGTGTTCTGGAACTCATCTGCAGACCAGGCTGGCCAAAGAACTCAGAGATCTGCCTGCCTCTGCTTCTCAAGTGCTAGGATTAAAGACGTGTACCACCACCACCAGGTTACTTTTTATTTTTATATGTGAGTGTAGTATGTGCCCCATATGTGTGCATGACAGAAGAGGGTGTCAGATTTCCTGGAATTGGAGAAGGTCGTGGGCCTCCATGTGGGTGCTAGGTGTTGAACTTGGGTGCCCTTGACTGCTGAACCATCTCTCCAGTCCTTCTTACTAGTTTTTAAAAAAGATTTATTATATGTACAGTGTTCTGTCTGAATGTTTGTACGCATACAGCTCAGAAGAAGGCACTAAATCCCATTACACATGGTTGTGAGCCACCATGTAGTTGCTGGGAATTGAACTCAGGATCTCTGGAATAGCAGCCAGTGCTCTTAACCTCTGAGCCATCTCTCCAGCCCCCTTCTCACTAATTCTTAAAGAAGCTTTGAGTTTTTATTCTTTTGAACCTTACTCATTCTTTTCTCTTTTGCCTAGAATACTTTTCTATTTTTTTACCCAATGAAGGCTTCTGATTTTTCATTAGGCCCAACTCAGGTAGCCCCAGTGCATATAGTTGATGACCATTCCTTCTGAACCAGTGAAGTACTTTGTATCTTTAAGTGTAACCCAAGAAAATTGAGTTCCTGCTATGTGCCTTGCACAGTTTCAGGCCTTGGGAAATAGTCCAGGGAACAAAAATCTTTGCCCTCCCAGAGATATATTCTTTTTTCTTTTTCTTTTTTTTTAAAGATTTATTTATTTATTATATGTAAGTACACTGTAGCTGTTTTCAGACACTCCATAAGAGGGTGTCCAATCTCATTATGGATGGTTGTGAGCCACCATGTGGTTGCTGGGATTTGAACTCAGGACCTTTGAAAGAGCAGTCAGTGCTCTTAACCGCTCAACCATCTCTCCAGCCCTCAGAGATATATTCTAATGTGGGAAAATAAAGGAAACACAAACATACACACACATTTAAAGTGAGGAACAAGTGCTTTAAAGAAAAATGGTGCAGCTGGAGATAGGGGGTGATAAGAAAGAGAGGCTGTCACGTTAGACAGATGGACTGCCAGTGGCTCTGAAGAGGCCACTTCGCGGCAATGCCTGGCAGAAGTAAGGATGCACATCAGTGATATTTAAAAGAAAAGTGTTATGACAAAAGGCATAGGAATTGAAAGGCCTTCGGAGGGTGTGTGACCCAAGAAGGAACAGCAAGGTGGCTAGCAAGGCTCGTTCAGAGTAAACTGATCTGTTTTCAAAAGGATCGCTCAGAGATTGGGATGTAGCTTAATTGGTAGAATGTTTACTGAGCATGCACAAAACTCTGAGTCTTACCCACCTTGCATAAGGCAGGTGTGGTGGTACAAACCTGTAATTCGACAGTTTGTCCATTGAGCAGGAGGATCTGAACTTCAATGTCATTCTCAGCTTTATAGCAAGCTTGAGCCCAGCCTGGGATACATGAGACCTTCATCTCATTTTTTAAAAGAATTACTGTGGATACTCTATAGATGAATGAATGAGCACTGTGGATACTGTATGGATGAATGAATGAGTACTGTGGATACTGTATAGATGAATGAATGAGTACTGTGGATACTGTATAGATGAATGAATGAGTACTGTGGATACTGTATAGATGAATGAATGAGTACTGTGGATACTGTATAGATGAATGAATGACCACTGTGGATACTGTATAGATGAATGAATGAGTACTGTGGATACTGTATAGATGAATGAATGAGTACTGTGGATACTGTATAGATGAGTGAATGACCACTGTGGATACTGTATAGATGAATGAATGAGTACTGTGGATACTGTATGGGTGAATGAGTGAGTACTGTGGATACTGTATGGGTGAATGAGTGAGTACTGTGGATACTGTATAGATAAATGAATGAGTACTGTGGATACTGTATAGATGAATGAATGAGTACTGTGGATACTGTATGGATGAATGAGTACTGTGGATACTGTATAGATGAATGAATGAGTGAGTACTGTGGATACTGTATGGGTGAATGAATGAGTACTGTGGATACTGTATAGATGAATGAATGACCACTGTGGATACTGTATAGATGAATGAATGAGTACTGTGGATACTGTATAGATGAATGAATGAGTACTGTGGATACTGTATAGATGAGTGAATGACCACTGTGGATACTGTATAGATGAATGAATGAGTACTGTGGATACTGTATAGATGAGTGAATGACCACTGTGGATACTGTATAGATGAATGAATGAGTACTGTGGATACTGTATGGGTGAATGAGTGAGTACTGTGGATACTGTATGGGTGAATGAGTGAGTACTGTGGATACTGTATAGATAAATGAGTGAGTACTGTGGATACTGTATAGATGAATGAATGAGTACTGTGGATACTGTATGGGTGAATGAGTGAGTGCTGTGGATACTGTATGGGTGAATGAGTGAGTACTGTGGATACTGTATGGGTGAATGAGTGTCTGAGAAATTATTTACTAAGTGGAGCTCACTGACCCTAAAGGGCATGCACTTGCTTACCTTGGCTCCTGGTTGGTGTGATGGTCTTCTCTCTTCCAGACTTGGCAGCCTGGGTCTCATGGACTACTACCTGATGGATGCTGCCTCCTTGCTACCTGTCCTGGCTCTTGGTCTGCAGCATGGAGACATTGTGCTTGACCTGTGTGCTGCTCCTGGGGGAAAAACACTGGCATTACTTCAGACGGGCTGTTGCCGTAAGTCAGTGGCATGGTATCTTGGGCAGGCAGGGGTCCCCCACTTCACCTAGGAGGGCACACTGAGTGTCATAAGTTTAGTTCCAAGGTCAGTGGGTAATAATATTTACTAAGTTTATTGTTAGTTGGTGAAGACAATGGCTGACGAAGGCTTCTGCAGGCAGATTAAATCCAGGCTCCGATAAATCCACCACTCGATCCTCTCACCCTTTTGTATTTGCTAATTTGTCTCTAAGGTAAAGTCTCATTTCTTTGTATTGCGAACCACTTATTTTTAGCTTTGTATGTCACTGAAAGCTTTGATGCTTCCAGCACACCTGCTACCTTTGCTCATGTCACCTTCTCTCTTTAGAATCCCCTCTCACACCCCGGCTGTGGTATCTAAATCCTTTTAGCTTTGGAGTCTCAGTTCAAGTGTGCTGCCTGCAGGACATGCTCTCTCGTAGCAGCTACTGGCTCAGAATGAGTCCTTCCTGTGCACCCACTCCATGAGCATCACCTGTTAGCACATTAACATCATTAGCCTTTCCTCAGAGCATTACTGGGTCTGTGTCTTCTCCTTCCTCAAGATTGTGGATCCCTGGGCTGGAGAGATGGCTCAGTGGTTAAGAGCACTGGCTGCTCTTCCAGAGGTCCTGAGTTCAAATCCCAGCAACCACATGGTGGCTCACAACCATCTGTAATGGGATCTGATGCCCTCTTCTGGTGTATCTGATAGCTACAGTGTACTCATATAAATATAATTAATAATTCTTTTAAAAAAAAAAAGATTGTGGATTCCATCCTGGGTAATGGTGGCAGTGCATGTCTTCAGTCCCAGCATTTGGGATGCAGAGGCAGGTGGATGTACTTGAGTTTGAGGCCAGCCTGGTCTACAGAGTGAGTAAGCTCAGGATAGTCAGAGCTACACAGAGAAACCCTGACTCGAAAAACAAAAATAAAAATTCCAAATTCCTTGGAACAGGCTGAAGCTTCTTCATGTGTTTTGGTGTCATAGGTAACCCTGGCATGTCTAGGTGCTCACTTTAGCCAGCCTTTGGCCAGCATCCTGCCTTAAAGTCGAACCTACCAGGCTGGAGAGGGTTCAGTCATTAAGAGCACTGACTGCTCTTCCCCAGGTCCCGAGTTCACTTCTCAGCAACCACATGTTGGCTCAAACCATCTGTAATAGGATCAATGCCCTCTTCTGGTGGGTCTGAAGAGAGAGACAGATAAATCTTTTTGTTTGTTTTGGTTTTTTTTTTTTTTGATAGATAAATCTTTAAAAAAAAAAAATAGAAGTTACCTTTTCCTTGAGTCCTGAGAAATAGGCGCATGTGAATTTCACATCTGATCTAGAGCTTACTGGACTTCTTCCGCCACATGCCTGCGCCTTTTTGTTAAGTGTCAACCTCCTATTCGTGTTACTCCGAAGCCGGCTTGCACAGTTTGAGTTAGCTCCTAGCCTCTTGGTAGTAAATTGTTTTCAGTCTTCTGGAAGCTGAAAAAGAAAAGAGAAATAATGCTGGCACAAGTTTAGCAAGTGAGTCCTGAGCACGAGAGCCCGACTTGGGTGCTGTGCTGCATTGTGTGAGACTCTGTTAGAAGGGAGAGGAGAGGAACTGGCAAAGGGGACGCATTTCCAAGGGGCACTAAATTATCAGCATCACTTCTTCATCTCAGGTGCTCACCCACGTGACTGGCTTCTTGGCCGCAGGACATAAATTGAGTCACAGGGTGTCAGGGCAAGCATGGACTTCTGACTTACTTTGGTGAGTCTTACAAATGTTGGACACAGACGTCGAACTGGAAGCTACTTTTCCTTCTCAGTTTGTTTCCTCCTGAAAATTCCTTTAGAACAGAGCGTCTAATTTTTTAAATGTTGAGTGCCCTCAGAAATTGGGACGTTTCTTATGGGGACACTAAGCCTCTTCGTAGTAGCAACCTCCAGCTCTTCAGTATAGTTCCCATGTGCCGTCCCTTCTCCCACCTCTGAGGCTGGGTGCCACCTGTCCTTTATCATCAAGCCTTACTTTTGGTTTTGCTTTTTGTTGTTGTTTCTGCTTATTTTTTCCCCAAGACAGGGTTCCTCTGTGTGGCCCTGGCTGTCTTGGAACTTGCTCTGAAGACCAAGCTGGCCTTGAACTCACTTTCTTTTGTCTCAACGATGTATTTATTCATTTATTTATTTTATGTATATGATGAGTACACCATTGCTGTCTTCAGACACACCAGAAGAGGGCATCAGACCCCATTGCAGAAGGCTGTGAGCCACCATGTGGTTGGGAATTGAACTCAGGACCTCTGAAAGAACAATCAGTGCTCTTAACCACTGAGTCATCTCTCCAGCCCGAGTCCCAATTTCTTAGCCCTGCCTTCAGGCGTTTGATCTTCCTCCCTTGGCCTCCCAGATGCTGGCATTACAGGTATGTGCCTCTAGGCCTGCCTTAACATCAATCTTTTACTTTTTAAATGTTTATTTTATTTATGAGTGCTGTAGCTATTTTCAGACACACCAGAAGAGGGCATTGTAAAACCCACCCATCTCCATTTTTGAAGTTCCAAGAGCTAAATTTCCAATTCTGGAAAACCACCAAGTACACTTGAGCACACATCCTATGGCACCCTCCCCCCCCCCCCACACACACACACCTAGCAGTCACTGCAGACTACAACAGCAGGGTCAAGGTACACATAGATAACCTAAGACTCCTGCTGAGAGTAGATAACCTAGCCTCCTGTTTGTCAGGTGTTTTGCCCCTGCATTTGGTTCTTGAAGATTATGCCAAAAATGCAGTTTTTAAAATATTAACTTGCTGACCTGTATGGAAGTTCCCTAAACTTGCTGTAACTACAATAAATACCCTGTACCCTTAGACACTATTCACTTTTCCTTTCGGTAGATATTTGTCCTTGTGACCCCTACTCCAGAGTGACTGATTTGGTACCATGAATATAACAAGTATCCCTGCCCCTGGGGTCTTCATTGGCTGGGTATATCTAAGAATTGGTTTCACTTTCCATTAACACCTTTTGTTGGTGTGATATGATGTTGAGTCAGAACCTCTGAAGACTCTTTATTTCCACAGGTAATCTAGCTGCCAACGATCTCTCCACTTCACGAATAGGCAGACTACAGAAGGTCCTTCACAGTTACGTGCCTCAAGATATTAGGGAAGGGAACCAAATTCGAGTTACCTCCTGGGATGGCAGGAAGTGGGGAGAACTGGAAGGGGACACCTATGATAGGGTAAGTGACCTGTGTTCTTGCTTTTGATCCCAGGCGTAAGATCTAGCCCCTGGGGTTTGACTGTGTGAGTCTGTTTTTGGACCTAGACAGTCCTCCACGAGTGATTTGGAGAAAGAGCCATTTGCAGAGTTCTCAGTTCAGCTTAGATGACTTGCTACTGTTTTCATTAGAGATAGTTGGCAGCAAAAAGAATTTGAACCTAACTGAGTGTGGAAAAAGTTATTAGGCATATTTTATTTCTGAAGTCACTTGGTTTCTTTGCAACCCCTTGCAATGATGAGTATGAATGATAACATTTTATTTCTGAATATTAAAACAGCACATGGTGCAAAATTCAGGCAGTGTAAGAGAATACCTGGTAGAAATAGCTTTCTTTTTATACCTGTACACAGCCATCTTCTTCCTCCTCCTGCACGTAATTATTTTATTTTTTTATAGTCTGTGTAATTTGTATAGGAAAATATAGATTTGTGAGTTTCTTAGAAATAGCAGCATGTGGTATTCATTCTGTCATCTATGACTTTTTAATTAATTAAAATATCCTCAGGTATAGTCCATAGTTTTATGCATTTGAAGTAAAATTGCTGGTTAATGTTTTCTATCAGTTAAGATTTTGACACAGTTTGAGAAATGCTTTAGACGTTTGGCCAATCTTGCTTTCTCTGGCAATGAGCACATTTTCTCTATCCCATTAGTATTGCTTCTGTCTGTCTTTTTTTTTTTTTAAGATTTATTATATATATATATATATATATATATATATATATATATATATATATATATATATATATATATGTGAGTGCACTATAGCTGTCTTCAGACACACCAGAAGAGGGCATCAGATTCCATTACAGAAGGCCACCATGTGGTTGCTGGGAATTGAACTCAAAACCTCTGGAAGAGCAGCCAGTGCTCTTAACTGCTGAGCCATCTCTCCAGCCCTATTGGTCAGTTTTTAATCAAACTTGAAGTACCTCTCACATTCCCCTGTTGTATATGTTATTGAAACTTTTTTAAGAGTTAATAATTTTAAAGTTATTTATTTCCTTTTTTTAAAAATTCTTTTACAGCACTTGGGAGGCAGAGGCAGGTGGATTTCTGAGTTCAAGACTAGCCTGGTCTACCAAGTGAGTTCCAGGACAGCCAGGGTTACACAGAGAAAACCTGTCTTGAAAAAAATCCAAAAAAAAAAAAAAATTTCTTTTAGCTTTATTTATTTTTATGTATATGATTATTTAACCTTTGTGTATGTGTGTAGCACATGTGTGCCTGGTGCCCTCAGGTCAGAAGAGGTTCCCTGGAACTGGAATTACAAGCAATTGTAAACCACTATGTGGATGCTGGGGATTGAACCTGGGTTCTCTACAAAAGCAACAAGTACTCTTAACCACTGAGCAATCTCTCCAGACCCTAGTTATTTTCTTTTAATTAGCATACTATAAAATCACTTATCTAAGACATGATTTATGATCACTATATATTGCACACTTGTATAAATGGACAAAGTATACAGCCAGGCAGTGGTGGTGCACACCTTTAATCCCAGCTCTCAAGAAGCAGAGGGAGGTGGATCTCTGAGTTTGAGTTCAGCCTTGTGTACAGAGTAAATTCCAAGGCATCCAGGGCTACACAGAGAAACCTTTTCTTGGAAAACCAAAATTAAAAAAAAAAATGTGTAGACTGCTTGGCCTGTGGGTGAGGGCTAATATTTTAGATTCAGGCTGGAGTCCCGGCTTCATGGCTTGCCAGCTGGGAGGTTAAGTTACTTGAACTTTGAATTGTGTTTGACTTCTTCAGTGTGGTACATTGTAGTGCCCGTCCTGTAGGTGGTTTGCTAAGGACGCCTTTGCAAGTATCCAGCATTGTTATCGCTGTTGGACCCCTCATCATTTTCTGTTCACTGAGTTTAGCTATGCCTTGTGGAGCAAGAGAATGGATTCCCTCCCAGTTTACTTGACAGCGCGCTTCAGGCATTTGAAATAGCATTGGGCCTTGAAGATATCTTCATTAATTTCTTTGGTGAAGAAATAGTGAGCAATGTGCTATGTGCAAAGGAAGTGTCAGACACTTTAGATGCCGAGAAGAATGCTACCTCAGGCCATGACAGACCTGATAATCCCATTCTTCTTCAGTTGTATTTGCCCATCAGTTGGAGAGAGTCCAGGGCTCTGCGTGTTCGTAGAGGAGCAGGCACCCTCCCTTCCATTTACAGGTCTCCCCTCTCCCTCCCTTCCCAAGTTAAAGTTTATTTCTAATAATAAAATGTTGATTTGAACATATTTTTCTCCATGTTTTTTCATGGGAGAGAACAGAAGCACCCTGGAGGCTGGGATGAACTAGCGTGCCAGCCTGGCACCTGGCTGGTACCCACACACTGGACAGTGCCTGCTGTAGAGCTCTGATGCTGAATAGCTCGTGCCTTGGGTGAGGCCCATAGCCCTCCCAGTCAGCACTGATGGGCAGTATCTGGGATATAATGGTACTAAAATAAACATCTATTTGCCATTTATTTTCTAGTCTCCTTGAACCCTGCTGTTCATGTGCGTGAGGACGCAGAGCTCCAGCACCCTCACTCGCTCTCCTGAGTTCAGCCACCTTTTGTAGATTGTAAGAATTTCCACAGCTTTCTCTCCTCTCCCTGCCCTCCACCCCACTTTCTTTTTAGACAGGATTTCATGTAGCTTAAGCTGGCCTCCAACTAGCTTTTATAGCAAAGGATGACCTTGAATTTGTATCCTCCTGCCTCTGCCTCCTGATGCTAGGATTACAGTGGGTACTACCATGTTCTGTTCATTTTTCTTACAATGTGTATACTGTGTTGGTTCACCAAAGAATATATCAATATTGGATGCTGGGCAGCTTTTTTGGGTTTTTTTGTTTGTTTGTTTGTTTTAGTTTTTAGGTTTTTCAAGTCAGGATTTCTCTGTGTAGCCCTGGCTATCCTGGAGCTAGGTCTGTAGACTGGGCTAGTCTAAAACTCAGATCCACCTGCCTCTGCTTCCTGAGTGCTGGGATTTAAAGGTGTGTGCTACCACCACCTGGCAAAAATTGTTTTTTTTTAATATTTTTATTTTCTATATTCTTTGTTTACATTCCAAATGATTACCCCTTTCCCAGATCCCCCCTCCCCATATGTCCCATAAACCTTCTTCTCTCCATCCCTTCTCCAATCACCTCCCTCCTTTTTCTCTGTCCTTATATTCCCCTCCAATGCTAGATCAATCCTTTCCAGGATCAGGACCCTCTCCATACTTCTTCATGGGAGTCATTTGTTATGCGATTTGTGCCTTAGGTATTCAGAGCTTCTGGGCTAATTAATATCCACTTATCAGAGATTGCATTCCATGTGTATTCTTTTGTGATTGGGTTACCTCACTTAGGATGATATTTTCCAGATCAAACCATTTGCCTAAAAATTTTGTGAATTCATTGTTTCTAATTGCTGAGTAGTATTCCATTGTGTAAATATACCACATTTTCTGTATCCATTCCTCCTTTGAGGAGGGGCATCTGGGTTCTTTTCAGCTTCTGGCTATTATAAATAAGGCTGCTATGAACATAATGGAGCATGTGTCTTTATTGCATGCCGGGGAATCCTTTGGGTATATGCCCAGGAGAGGTATAGCAGGGTCCTCCGGAAGTGTCATGTCTAGTTTTCTGAGGAACCGCCAGACTGATTTCCAAAGTGGTTGTACCATCTTACAGCCCCACCAGCAGTGGAGGAGTGTTCCTCTTTCTCCACATCCTCGCCAACCCCTGCTGTCTCCTGAGTTTTTGACCTTAGCCATTCTGACTGGTGTAAGGTGAAATCTCAGAGTTGTTTTGATTTGCATTTAATTGGGTTATTTTTAATTTACTTCTACTTTGCCAAAAATATCTTTCTGAAGGTTATTTTATCTTTTTCAAACATACATATAGGGATATTTAAAATATTCTTTTGTCTGTCTCAAGTGCCTAGATAGAAAAGGCTGCTGGTAAATTAATGAATGATTTTGTATTTCTTACTTTAAAATATTTAAATATTGGAAACCAGATGTGGTGGCACATAACTGTAATCCCATGGGAAGCTGAGGCAGAATTGTGAGTTCAAGGCCAGCCTTTGCTACGTTTTGTGTGTGTGTGTGTGTGTGTGTGTGTCAGTGACCGCAGCTTCAGGTCCCTCCAGAACTGGAGTTGTAGGTGAACCATCTGACGGGATGTGACTCTCTGCTCTGAGCCATCTCTTCAGCCCTTCCTCTCCTTTTCTTTTAAAACAGTGCTGGTGATTGAACCTAGGGCCTTGCACTCTGACATTGTTTACAGATAATTTTGAATTCTGATTGTCTTATTATTTAACATGAAAATTGAGTGTTTATCATATATACATTGGATGGTTTCATCAAAGAGCCAAGGACAGAGCCTTGAAGTAAGATTTTTTTCTCTAGGTTGATATCAGTTATGTAATTACAGTTATTTATGTGCAGCTTTTGTTTTGAAACAGGGTCTTATGAAACCTAGGCTGGCCTCAGACGCACTGTGTAAGCTGAAGCTGGCTATGATTCCTGATTCTCCTGCCTCCGCCTCTCAAGTACTGGAATGCTCGGTTCATACTACCATGCATATATTTTAATTTAACTTAATTTTACTTTTTGAGACAGCATCTTATTCTGTGCTGGTGGCTGGTCTGGAAAACCAGAGACTAGGTTACCTTCAAATTTCTAGCATGCCTCTTGCCTCTGCCTCTGCTTTTTGATCAACCATGAATACTTCTAAATATACTACTTTTCCCACTCACTATTTCATTCTCTATCAGGTTAAACTGATCAGGTTAAATCCCTGTCAGGTACTCTGCAATGGAGGGACGAGTAGGAGCATCTCCACTGTGCTTTGTCATCTGGGGGCCTAAACCACTCTGGCCTAAGTCAGAAGAACCCAGGAGGAGCGTTAATGCTTTATCTTTTAACATTCTGGGCAGGTATTGGTAGATGTGCCGTGTACCACGGATCGCCATTCCCTTCATGAGGAAGAGAACAACATCTTTCAGCGGTCCAGGAAGAAGGAGCGACAGATGTTGCCTATGCTGCAGGTGCAGCTTCTTGCGTGAGTGACATAGTTACAGAATCTCAGACATTAGGGTCTAGTCCCCTGAGATCTCAGCTGGGGGACTGGAAGCCAAGACCATCACATATAAGAATCTTGGCTGGAGGCAGTAGGATAATAGCTTTCTAGAATAATAGCTACTCTACTTCATATTTTTACCCCCAGTGCCAGTGACTTGCACATTTTTGAAAAGCAGATTCTGTCAGCTATCCTTAGATATTTGAGAAGCTGAGGCAGGAGAATAGCTTGAGCCTAGGAGCTTGGGTTATCCTAGGTGCTAACCTGGGAACATAGTGAGACCCTATCTCAGGGAAACAAGCCTGGAGAGAAGGCTCAGCAGTTAAGAGCACTGTTTGCTCCTGCAGAGAACTGGGTGTGGTTCCCAGCACCCACACGGCTCCTCTGACCTGCATGGGCTCCTGCACACATATGGTGCATAGCCATACATTCAGGCACACACATACACATAAAATAAGTAAAAAATATTTTCTTAAATAAAAAAAATGATTACATTTATTTATTTTTAAAAAAAGCCAGGAATAGTGCATGCTTTTAATAACAGAGTTTGGGAGGCAGACGCAGGAGGATTCCTGATTTTTTTTTTAAAGATTTATTTATTATTATATGTAAATACTGTAGCTATCTTTAGATGCACCAGAAGAAGGCATCAGATCTCATTACAGATGGTTGTGAGCCACCATGTGGTTGCTGAGATTTGAACTCAGGCTCTTCGGGAGAGCAGTCAGTACTCTTACCCGCTGAGCCATCTCACCAGCCCTCATTCTTTTTTTTTTATTATTATTTATAATTATGTGTATGCTTGTGTGTCTTCATATAGGTATGTGCACAGGTGTATAGGTGCCCATGGAGATCAAAGATTTTGGAGCCCCCTGGACTTGAGTTCTAGGACATTTTGACATGGGTGCTGGGTCCTGTACCTGGGTCCTCCACAGGAGCAGTCTGCACTCTTAACTGCTGAGCCATCTCCCCAGCCCCATCAAAGGATTCTTTGAAGGAGGGTTTAGTTCATAGAGGTGGGTGTGGTGGTATGTACTTATAATCCCAGCACTTGGAAGGCTGAAGCAGGAGGATGGTAACTTGGAGGCTACTCTGAGCTATATATATAACAGGGTCGTACCTCACAAAGTAAAGACAAAAGCAAGAACCAAGCAAACATACAACAAGGCTTCTAGAGGAAGGCCTGGCCTTCTGCCCCTCCACCGGGCAGCAGACCACCCTGCCCGTGTCCCTAGCCCGTGTTGCCCTCACCCTCCTGAGAAGTATACTAGTTATTGCTTTTTTTTTTCTTGGTTTCAGGGCTGGACTCCTTGCCACCAGACCAGGAGGTCACGTTGTCTATTCCACGTGCTCACTGTCACACTTACAGAATGAGTATGTGGTGCATGGTGCCATTGAGCTCCTGGCCAACCAATACAACATCACGGTTCAAGTGGAAGACCTGTCTCACTTCCGAAAGCTGTTCATGGACACCTTCTGCTTCTTCCCGTCCTGCCAGGTTGGGGAGCTGGTAATACCAAACCTCATGGCCAATTTTGGACCTATGTACTTCTGCAGATTGCATAGGCTGCCATAGTGTCACCCTGTCCCTGGAGTAGGAAGGTGATGACTCCGTTGGAGGCATTGAATCTGAGGCTAGTGGCAGGTGTGTCCCAAGGCCTGTCTCCATCCATTACATCTAAAGATAGTTGTAAACAGCAGGAAGTAGGGACTGCTGCCCAGCCATGGATTATCAGCAGGTTTCTAACTCAGACTGTCACTTCTAGCTCTGAGCCTCTACTAAGGCCCCTGCTCCACTAGGGATTAAGACAGACTCTGTGAATAAGCCCATAGTTTAAGCTGTAAACCTGGGAAGAAATATTTAGCCAATAAAGTTGTTGAAGTGCTCTAAGGGTGGACCTGCAGTTGGGGACATCACATCAGTCTAAGTTCTGTTATGTTTATGTGTCAGCTGAAGCTGTCAAGCACTCTCTCCAAAGTGCCCAACCCAGGCCTCCAGTCCTCCCACGTTGGTGAGTACCATTTAATCAGCCCACGGGCCACCAGCCGCCCCAAGTGTCTCCATATGGCATATGATCTAATTTAAGGAATAAGTAACTGAAACGGTTCAGCCCGGGGCTGATGATCCTCTTACAGAGGAAGCTTTCCTAAGCCGAATGCTTCTGGCTCTCCTTCAGATGCGACTGCAAAAGCTGCTTCTGGTACAGATTGGTTTTGTATGTTTCTTCCTTTATTTCTTCATATAACAGCAGGTGTTCTGTGAATTCCTGTATGACAGCTATGGAGCTGTTAGAGAGGTGGTTGGTTGGCTGGGACTGTGGGAAATAGTTGGCTCTCCTCAGCTTCAGAATGGCAACCTACTTCTTTTCACTCTCCAAGTACCTAGGAATCTCCTGACTTTTTTTTGTTTTTTTGTTTGTTTGTTTTTTGGATTTGGGTTTTTTTTTTTTTTCAAGACAGGGTTTTTCTGTATAGCCCTGGCTGTCCTGGAACTCACTCTGTAGACCAGGCGGCCTCGAACTCAGAAATCTGCCTGCCTCTGCCTCCCAGAGTGCTGGGATTATAGGCGTGCGCCACCACTGCCTGCTTTCCTGACATTTTATTTCTAGTCCGTGGCCCAGCTCTGGTGCTTGCTTTGGCTCATCTCCACATCTTTCAGAGTTCTTCTGCACAGCAGGGCTTTACCTCACAAACAGTGTTTGGGGTGACATTATATAAGGTGCTGACTTGCATGCTGATTGTTTTGTAACACTTGTCAAAACAAAGCAACTCTTAGTGCCAGGAAATAGTAAACATTGCTTATAGTCAACTCTGTGTGTGTGTGTGTGTGTGTGCACCTTGTTAATAACTTGAATATTTCTTGATTCTTCTTGCTCTATTTCTCCCTCCTTTATTACTGTTCTTTTTGTCTTTCATGCCTTCCCTGTTAATCCTTATTTGAGTATTAGAAGTATCCATTGAGAAGGACGTTCATTAGCAAAGGTTAAGCCAACTCCTTTCTTGAGATTTGTATTATAACTGAGGACCCTGGAAGGCCTTCTAGACTTTAAGTCAAGTGAAGCTAGTAAAATAGAAGTGCAGGGAACTTGGCTGACATCTGAGTAGGACCCTTACCACCCTCTATTCATGGCATATAGTCCATGCCTGCTATTTACTCTGTACTTAGTATTACTGAAGCTGAGAGACCTTTGGCGCCTGGGTGTCTGCCTCTTGGATATCCACCTGATGCTAGGCAGTAATCATTGAGGAGGAGAGGGTCTGCTGACCCTTGGATCATGGTCTAATTGACTGACATATTGGGTAAGAAAAACAGAACAATTGTATTAGGCAGGGTTTTCTAGATGAACAGAACTAATAGCATGTGTGTGCATATGCACAGACACAAGTATACATGCACAAATGTGTATGTGTTAAAAGCGGGGATTTATTGGATTGGAAAGAGGCTGAGTAGCCCACCAACAGCCATCTGCACACTGAAGAGCCAGAGATCTAGGTTCCTAAGAATGCTTGAGAAGTTTCGATCCAACACTGAAGTTTGGAAGCTTCTTGGAAAGTTGCTGCTATTGAAAGAATTGGCCGGATGCTTGGTGGGCAGCAGTGGCAGTAGGTGGTATCACTTAGAGCAGAAAGAGACCTGCTGGGTGGAGGGTTGCCTTCCCCTGCTTACCTGCTCATCTGGGCAGTTTGCCCTACTGAGGGACCCACTCATTTTCTGGGTAGATCTTTTCCTCGTCATTGTCCCATGTGCCACTCCTCTTGAAACATCCCTAGAGACATACAGATGTGTTTCACCAGTGTGAGGCATCTCTTAATCCAGTCATATTGATAACTCAGACCAACTATTACAACTACTTTGGTAAATGGTTTATCTCCTGTAATTGAACATACCCTGTTCTAACTCACTTACTACAGTGCTAAGGATAAATTCAAGAGAAACTTGTACGTGCATGCCAGTGCACCTCTGAAGGATGCTCACAGCAGCCCTGCTCACTAGCAAAGCCTGGACACAGTCCACAGGTCACTGTGCAAGAACGTGGATGAATAAACTGGATATTCACACAACGGAATGTATGATGTATGATCTCATTTCTATTACCTTGTAATTCATCAATGTGCTGCTTAATGAGTTTTGTATTTAATAATATAGCCATAATCACCAAGAGATATTGAAAACAATTCCATCCTTAAATGTTACCTTCTGGTCTTTGCTCTCAATCACTTCTTTTGTTTCTAGTCTCAGATAATAGCTGATCTGTCTTCTTTCACTGTGGTTGGAAGATGGAATTGCTTTATAACTAGAGGAGAGTTTCACCTTATCTGGACCCCTGGATTTTTGGTATGTCTCTTTGAATAAGCTAAGAGCATTAGGGTTATTTAAAGTCTAAAGATCCTGTGGTGACCCCAGGTCATTACTGTGGGTCTGACTGGTCTGACTAGTTAGGTGCTTTCAGCTTCATTACTTCCGTCGGGTATCATAAAACCCTCCTGGGAACTTCTGATCTGAACTTTCCCAAAGCCAGGATTCAACCCTAGCAAAAATCCTTGATGATGTATGGTACATGCCTGTAATTGTAGCACTTGGTAGGTAGAGGCAGTAATATCAAGGTCATCCTTAGCAACTCAGTAAATTCCAGTCTTGCCTGGGCTGCACGAGACCCTGTCTCAAAGAACCAAAACCTGAAACAAACCAAAATAGCAGGGCTAGATCCAGGTGGTGCTGGGCACATGCCTTCAATTCCAGCACTCTCTCAATCCAGGGTAGAGGCAGGAGAATCTCTTGAGTTTGAGGTCAGCCAGGTCTGCAGTATTGAGTTCCAAGACAGCCAGGGCTACAGAGAAGTCCTGTCTTGAAAAACAAGCAAATAAACAAACAAATACGGGCCTAGAGCACTTACCAGGACTACATAGAGAAACCTTGTCTTAAAAACTAATAAATCTGCTAATAACACTTCCATGATGTGAATATTAACACACTTATTTAATGTTTTGTTCAAAGAAATTACAAGAATTTATAGCAGTGGTTATCTTTGTTAGACATCATAGAACTGTATGTTTTTATAAAAAAAAAAACAATAAATAGGGAATGAACATAGGACGAAGGATGTAACTCTGTGGTAAAGACTTAGCTGGCATGTATAAGGTCCTGATTTAGTGTGCAAAACACTCCAGTATGCAAAAACAAAAATAAGCAGCCAGGTGGTGGTACATGGAGTCTACAGTCTCCAGAGGCAGAAGCAGAGTGATCACGGACAATTCATGGCAGTGTTCTATACAATGAGTTCAAGGCTAGCCAAGCTTATAAAGTAAGACTTTGTCTAACAACAGCTTCAAACCAACAGACAACAGCAAAACCCTTGGAGTGTGGTCTGTGTGGGAAACTTGTATATAGGTCATCTCTCAAGAAGTGGGTACCTGCCTGTGTTTTTTCCTGTCTGTTCTTACTTATTAAAGTCTTAGGTGATCTGTGAAGCCTGTCAAGTCATGCAGCCTGACCTTGGGAGATGTCTCCATACATAAAAGGAATCATATATCACGTGGCTGTTGTGTTTGTCATCTGTATAGTCTGGGGTCTGAGATTCATTATGCTGGGTTGATGCTTTCTTTTTATTATTATTATTATTATTATTATTATTATTATTTATATTCTTTATTTACATTCCAAATGTCTCCTTTCCTTTTCCCCCTGACCCCACAAAAATCCCATAACCCATCTCTCCTCTCCCTGTTCCTCAATCAACCCACTCCCTCTTCCCTGTCCTGATATTCCCCTACACAGTGCCATTGAGCCTTCCCAGGACCAAGGGCCTCTCTTCACTTTGATGTCCATCAAGGCCACCCTCTGCTGCATATGCATCGGGAGCCATGGGTAACTCCATGTGTACTCTTTTGTTGGTGGTTTTGTCCCTGGGAGCTCTGGGGGTACTGGGTGGCTCATATTGTTGTTCTTCCTATGGTGTTGCAAACCCTTCAGCTCCTTGGGTCCTTTCTCTAGCTCCTCCATTGGGGACCCTGTGCTCAGTTCAATGGCTGGTTGAGAGTGTCCCCCTCTGTATTTGTCATGCACTAGCAGAGCCTCTCAGGTGACAGCTATATTAGGCTCTAGTCAGCAAATACTTGTGGGCATCCACAATAGTGTCTGGGTTTTGTAACTGTATACAAGATGTATCCCAGGTGGAGCAGTCTCTGGATGGTCTTTCCCTCAGACTCTGTTCCACACTTTGTCTCTGAATCTCTTCCTGTGTATATTTTGTTCCCCCTTCTAAGAAGGACCAGAGTATCCATACTTTGATTTTCCTTCTTGAGTTTCACTTATTCTGTGAATTGTGTCTTGAGTATTCCAAGCTTCTGGGCTAATATCCACTTATAAGTGAGTGCATACCATGCGTGTTCTTTCTTTTGTGATTGGGTTACCTCACTCAGGATGATATTTTCCAGTTCCACCCATTTGCCTAAGAATTTCACGAATTCATTGTTTTTAATACCTGAGTAGTATTCCATTGTGTAAATATACCACATTTTCTGTGTCCATTCCTCTGTGGGGGACATCTGGGTTCTTTCCAGCTTCTGGCTATATTATAAATAAGGCTGCTATGAACATAGTGGAGCATGTGTCCTTATTACATGCTGGAGAATCCTCTGGGTATATGCCCAGGAGTGGTATAGTAGGGTCCTCTGGTAGTATTATGCCCAATTTTCTGAGGAACTGTCAAAGCCTTGAGCACATGGGCACAGGGAAAAATTTCCTGAACAGAATACCAATAGCTTATGCTCTAAGATTAAGGATTGACAAATGGGATCTCATAAAATCACAAAGCTTCTATAAAGCAAAGGACACTGTCAAAAGGACAAAACAACAACCAACAAATTGGGAAAAGATCTTTACCAACCCTACATCCAACAGAGGGCTAATATCCAATATATACAAAGAATTCAAGAAGTTTAGACTCCAGAGAACCAAATAACCCTATTAAAAATGGGGTACAGAGTTAAAGAATTTTCAACTGATGAATGGCTGAGAAGTACCTACAGAAATGTTCAATATCCTTAGTCATCAGGGAAATACAAATCAAAACAACCCTGAGAGTTCACCTCACACCAGTCAGAATGGCTAAGATCAAAAACTCAGGAGACAGCAGGTTCTGGTGAGGATGTGGAGAAAGAGGAACACTCCTCCACTGCTGGTGGGGGTGCAAGCCGGGTTGATGCTTTCTTCCCCTTGGATCCTGACTTGTATCCCACAGGCACACTGCACTTCCTTCACACACTGATTAATGGGTTGTCATTGCTTCTACTTTTGCCTATCATCAGTAACACTGCTGAGAACATTTATACACATGACCTTAAATGTTCAAGTATTTTTCCTGAGTAAATATTTAGGCTTAGAGTTGGTGAGCAATATGGATAATGTATGTTTTATTTAAAACTTATTTTTAAGCCAGGCAGTGGTGGTGCACACCTTAATTCCAGCACTTGGGAGGCAGAGGCAGGTGGATTTCTGAGTTCAGGAACAAGCCTGGTTTACATAGTGAGTTCCAGAACAGCTAGGGATACACAGAGAAACCCTGTCTGGAAAAACAATCTTTTCTTCCATCAAGATATGAGCTGTTCTTGCGAGAGCTGTGTCTCTTTCTAAGCCAGCACTCCATAAGGACAAAGCCATGTTCAGCTCAAGTGCCAAGATTGTGAGGCCCAATGGTGAGAAGCTGGATGAGTTCAAGTCTGGCATCTCTCAGGCACTGCTCAAGCTGGAGATGGACTCAGATATCAAGGCGCAGCTGCGGGAACTCATCACCACCACAGCCAAGGAAATTGAAGTTGGCAATGGTTGGAAAGCTATCATAATTTTTGAATACATGATAACATAATGTACCAGTTCCTCAGCTTAAATCTTTCCAGAAAATCCAAGTCCAGCTAGTTTGTGAAATGGAGAAAAAGCTCAGTGGGAAGCATGTAGTCTTCATTGCTCAGAGAAGGATTCTGCCCAAGGCAACCAGGAAAAGCCATACGGAAAATAGGCAAAAGCGCCCCAGAAGCTGCACCTGACAGCAGTGCATGACGCCATCCTCAAGGACTTGGTCTTCCCAAGTGAAATTGTTGGTAAGAGGATCCCTGTGAAACTGGATGGCAGCCGGCTCATAAAGGTTCTGCTCTCATAAAGCAGAACAACGTAGAACACAAAGTCGAAACTTTTTCTGGTGTGTACAAGAAGCTCAGAGGCAAGGAGGTTAATTTTGAATTCCCAGAGTTTCAGTTGTCAAGAAAATAACTGAATAAAGCGTTATTCACAGTAAAAAAAAAAAAAAAAATCAAGATTACTTTTTAATTATGTGTCTGTGTGGGTATGTGTATATGAGTGCAGGTGCCCTCTCAGAGCTCAGGTGGCAGCTGCCCTGGGGCTGGAGTTAGCAGACAATAACCCACAGACATACATGCAGGCAAAAACACCGGTACACATAAAATAAAACCCAATCAATAAGTTATCAAACGAGTTTAATAGTTTCCAAAATAAGCACTATAAATGATTAATGTGTTTTTTCTTAAATGTTCAACATCCTTAGCCATCAGGGAAATGCAAACTGAAAGCAGATTAGGCAATATGCATCATATATAATTTTAAAATAACGGACAAACTAACTACATCAAGCAGTTCATGATGATACTTACCTTTAATGCCAGCACTCAGGTGGTAGGGGCAGGTAGATGTCCAAGGCCAGCCTGGTCTAAATAACTGAGGCCCTGCCAAAAATAGAGGCCACCAGGTCCCCTAGAACCAAAGTTACAGACAGCTGCGAGCAGCCATGGAAGTTCTGAGACCAGAACCTGGCTCTTCTGGAAAAGCAGTCAGTATTAGCCAGTGATCATCGGTCCAGCCCAGGCTGCCTTTTAACTGGCAGTGTGGCCGAGGGTGCCCTGGAGCCTTTGCCTTTACCTCCCTGGTCCTGAGGTTGCAGGTGTGCTCGCCATACTTGCCTTGGAAAGACCCTGTGTGTGTTTCTGGGTCTTTGTGGAGTTGAAGCAGTTTCTGCCCGGCATAGGTGAGAAGTCCTGGAGCACCGCCGCCTGGCAGCTGTCTTGAGGTGGCTGCAGGCGAAGCTGAGCCACACGGAGCAAGGCAGACCCCAGCAGATCGCTGAGACCCTGCCGGTGGCCCGTGAGCTCACCCTCATGCTCCTCTTTGTTCACTTCAGCTAATGTAAGCCACTTTTGTTTTTATCCAACTGAAAACAAACTGACTGGCAGGGAAGTATTGCTAGAATACAGAGAACCTAGTGTTCTCCAAAGTGCAGAGAACAGAATCATACCTCACGTGATTGTTTAAAATATTGCTGCTGTGGTGGAGGAGATTGCTTTGGTTAAGAACACTGGCTGTTTTTCCAGAGGACCAAGATTCCATTTCCAGCACCCAGATGATGGTTCCCAACTGAATTCCAATTCCAAGGGATCTTCTGAGGCACTAGGCACACACAAACACAGGCAAAACACCCATACACATAATGTTAAAAAATTACTACATTGGCCCCACATTAATTGATGCAGTTTTTTTTTCTTTTTTCCCCCTGCTTCATCTCCACCCCCATCTTAGAGACAGGGTTTCTCTGTGTAGCCCTGGCTGTCCTGGAACTCAGTTTATAGACAAGGCTGGCTTCAAACTCAGAAATCCACCTGCTTCTGCCTTCCAAGTGCTGGGATTAGAAGTGTATACTGTCACTGCTGTTGCCACCATCAACTATCTCGAGAAGCCACTGGGATATGAACCAAGGAGTCACTGATGCTACACAGTCTGTAACTGCACAGTTCATTCACACAATCCACTGGACAGGGCCCAGCTATAATATGCTGACACCGCCATAGATCCTGGAAAAGTCAGACTGATGAAACTCTGCTGCATCCCAGCAGGTAAGGCACTGGGAGTTTTGGGAAGAAAGAGGAGTGACTGGCCTCGAGGCAGACTAGAAAATTTTGAGAGAAATCCTCCAGGAGGAGGAGAAAATATAGGCCAAGGCTGGAAGTAAACCTAGCACATTATAAAGGAATCCCTGCACACTGACTACAGTCACTTGAACTATGAGTACCAACTATGCCTCTACAGTTCTCATTTAACGTGGATTTCTGTTTTAACTGCTATTGATGATTATTGTTATAACTTCAAATAACCTATTAATTTTTTTGTCTTTGTGTTTTTTGAGACAGGGTCTCTTCTATGTAGCCTTGTTCTACTTATGGTATAGGGCAGGCTGGACTCAAACTTGGAGGACCTTGCCGCTTGCCTCCTGAGTGAGGTGATTAAAAGTATGCGCCACCACCTCCCTGCTTGGCTCACTTTTTTTTTAATGCTTAGTCATCTTTTATTGGATATTTTATTTATTTACATTTCAAATGTTATCCCCTAAAAATAAAGAAAAAATACAAATGTTATCCCCTTTCCCAATTTCACCCCCCACCGAAACCCCATGTCCCATCCCCCCTCCTCCTGCTTCTATGAAGATGTGCCCCTCCCCACCCACCTTCTTCCCCCTCCCCACCCTTGAATTCCCCTACACTAAGTCTTCACAGGACCAAGGACCTCTTCTCCCATTGATGCCTGACAAGGCCATCTGTTACATATATGGCTGGAGCCATGGGTCCCTCCAAGTGTACTTCTTGGTGGTTTAGACCCTGGGAACTCTGGTTGGTTGATATTGTTGTTCTCCCTATGGGGTTGCAAAGCCCTTCAGCTCTTTCAGTCCTTTCTCTAACTCCTCCACTGGGGATCCTGTGCTCAGTCCAATGGTTGGCTGCAAGCATCCACCTTTGTGTATGTCAGGCTCTGTCAGAACCTTTCAGGAGACAGCTGTATCAGGCTCCTGTCAGCATGCACTTCTTGGCATCCACAATACGGTCTGCATTTGGTGACTGGATATGGGATGGGTCCCCAGGTGGGTTATCCATCTCTGGATGGCCTTTCTTTCAGTCTTTACTCCACACTTTGTCTCTGTATTTGCTCCCATGAGTATTTTGTTATCCCTTCTAAGAAGGACCAAAGCATCCACACCTTGATCTTCCTTCTTGAGCTTCATGTGCTCTGTAAAAGAGCAATTTGCAAATTCATTTGGAATAACAAAAACCCCACAATATCGAAAATTATGCTCAACAATAAAAGAACTTCTAGGGGGAATCACCATCCCTGACCTCAAGCTTTACTACAGAACAATAGTAATAAAAAAAAAAAAACTGCATGGTATTGGTACAGAGACAGGCAGGAAAATCAATGGAATAGAATTGAAGATCCAGAAATGAACCCACACAGCTATGGTTACTTGATCTCTGACAAAGGAGCTAAAACCATCTAGTGGAAAAAAGACAGCATTTTCAACAAATGGTGCTGGGTCAACTGGCAGTCAACATGTAGAAGGATGCAAATTGATCCATTCTTATCTCCTTGTACAAAGCTCAAGTCCAAATGGATCAGGGACCTCCACATAAAACCAGATACACAAAATCTAATAGAAGAGAAAGTTGAGAAGAGCCTCAAGCATATGGGCACAGGGGAAAATTTCCTGAACAGAACACCAATAGCTTATGCTCTAAGATGAAGAATGGACAGGAACCTCATAAAATTGCAAAGCTTCTGTAAAGCAAAGAATATTGTCAATGGGACAAAACGGCAACCAACAGATTGGGAAAAGATCTTTACCAATCCTACATCTGATAGAGAACTAATATCCAATATATACAAAGAACTCAAGAAGTTAGACTCCAGAAAAATAACCCTATTAAAAAATGGGGTACAGAGCTAAACAAAGAATTTTCACCTGAGGAATATTGAATGGCTGAGAAGCACCTAAAGAAATGTTCAACATCCTTAGTTATCAGGGAAATGCAAATCAAAACAACCCTGAGATTTCCCCTCACACCAGTCAGAATGGCTAAGATCACTCAGGAGACAGCAGGTGCTGGCAAGCATGTGGAGAAAGGAGCACTCCTCCATTTAATATATGAGTCAACGGGGTGCGTTCAAAGCTTCTGTGTCTCTGTCCCTCCCTCCTCCATCCTTCCCTCTCGTCCAGGTCCAGCCCCTCTTACCTATTTCAGCTGAGTGCTAGGATTACAGGTGTATGCCTCTGTGCTGGGCCTGATTTGTGAAGACTCTTTTCTCAGATGAGTTCTCCAGATCTCCTCACACAGTCTACCATGACTACGTTCTCTGTGGAATACAATGTGAGCATGGAATAATATCCTATTAGGGCTTCTCAAAAATGAAAGCATGTGCTTTTTTGCATATCTGGGTTTCAAAAACTGGTTTGCCACCTACGAGCTATCTTCCCACTTCATCTTTGTTGGAGGAGTTGATGGGAAGGCGTGTGAGCTGGCTCATCACAGCGATGTCCCCAGCTCCCAGTGACAATGACACTTCAAACTCACTGCCATTGCTGTGGCTCGTTTTCACACACACTCTTGTATTATTTGATGACATATGTCAGGTAGTGTTCTAAGGACTAAACATTAGCTCACTTAGTGCTTATGGACAAATACTTCTCCTTTACAGTTGAGGAAACCAAGGATCGAATGTTTAAGACTGATCTCACAATTTCAAACACAACCTTTGTTTGCTTGTTGGAGACAGGGTCTCTCTTTATGTAGTCCTCGCTGTCCTGAAACTCCTGGTGTAAACCAAGCTAATTCTCCTCCTGCCTTTGGAATGCTGAGATTAAAGGCAGGTGCCATCACCTGGCCTCAGATGTGACATTTTAAGTAAGGTGGGCATAGTTCAACCACTTGGGAAGCTAAGGCAGGAGGATTGCTGAAAGTCTAAGGCCAGCCTGGGCTACACATCGAGTTTTGGTTCAGAGTGAAACCCTTTCTCCAAAAAAAAAAAAAAAGAAAAAAAAAGAAAAAAAGAAAAGGAAAAAGAAAAAAACCCAACAAACTACACACACACAAATAACAAAAACAAAAACCATTTTCTGTACATGCAAAGATAAAAACAATCTAAAAAACAGGATGAGGAAAACAGATTAGAAGCTGGGCGGTGGTGGTGCACGCCTGTAATCAGCACTCTGGGAGGCAGAGACAGGTGGATTTCTGAGTTCGAGGCCAGCCTGGTCTACAGAGTGAGTTCCAGGACAGCCAGGGATACACAGAGAAACCCTGTCTCGAAAAACCAAACAAAAAAAAAAAAAAAAGAAAGAAAGAAAGAAAAGAAAAAGAAAAAAATAGATTAGAGCATGGCACAGCTGGTAGATTTCCAAGCTCATGGGTGGCTTTTAATAACAGTTGCAGTGTGTGGCAGATCTGGAGACAGGAGGAGTGAGGCTTCCCACGGGGTAGGCGTTTGACTCATGCTCCTAGTTTATGCTCCTCAGTCACTCAACGGAGCAATGACATGCAGTAGTCTGCCTCCTCCTTCCCTTTCCTTCCATGACAGAGTCCTGTTGTATATAGCCCAGGCTGGACATAAACATGCTGTGTTGCCCAAGTTGTTCTTGAACTCATGACACTCTAGTTTCAGCTGTGTGAGCACTGTTGGGAGGACAGGTGTAGATCATTATGTCCAGTTAAGCTAGTGCTTTGTAACAAGATTGTTGGTTTTATTGTGTCTGTGGGTTAGTTAGCTGGTAGTTCTGCTAGCTTACTTGGGCTTGGTGAGATTGACGCTTGTGCCTGTAGTAGCTCTGATTGCCTGGTTATTCTATGCTATGTAAGGACCTGAGCAGGTAGGTATGACTGGGCTCTCCCTAGGCTCTGCTAAACCCTCTCTCGCTCTGGCAGACTAGATTGGCCCTGTTCTCTGGCAGTGCTGGGGTACTCTCACCACTTAGGAGGCATGGGTGGGTGGGGTCACTAGTTCAAGACCAGTGTGGCGCTATATAATATAGCCCATCACTTTGAAGTTCAGGATGATTTTGTGCATCTGGGCCTCCTGCCTCTACCTCCCGAGTGCTGGGATGACAGCCACTGCCAGCTTTATTGGAATCATTTCACAATCACTACAGCACAGAAGTCAAACTCCAAATTCACAAGGGTGCTGGGAGGCCCCAGGCGACTGAGTCTAAAGACTCGTCAGTGCCCAGTGACTTGGAAGCAGCCCACGCTGCCGGTGCTTCTGCATGGGACTCTTAACTTTACATTCGGGGGCTGGAAGTTCTAGTATTCATGTTTGTGCCACTCTAACAAGATGTCCAAGGCTGGGCAATTTACAAAGAAGAAGAAAAGTTTCCTTACAGTTCTTAGAGCGTGGGAAGTCTAGATCAAGGCATCAGATTTGGCGTTCACTGGGGATTTGTTCTGGCCCGTGGGTGGCAACTCGAATGGCGGAAGAGGCAACAGAACAGTGCAAGGTGGAAAGCGGCAGGCAGCTTTCCTTACACACACACACACACACACACACGCGCGCGCGCGCACGCGCTAGGCGCTCTGTTAGAGTCTTGCCCCATGCCCAGGCCTCTTATCTCATTCTTTTATCCCAGCATTTCTTTTATAAGGTTACTAATATAGTCAGGGCCGGACAAACGGCTCATCAGTGTTGAGACTGAGTGCATACTACCCTCACAGGGGCTTGAGTTTGAGTCTTAGCACCCCCACACCAGGGCGGCTCACAGCCTTTTGGAACTCCAGCTCCATGGGCTTTTGTAACCTCTCTGGCCTCTACAGCTACACACACACACACACACACACACACACACACACACACACACAGCAGTTAACCCACACAGACACACATAAATACAAACCATAAAAACAAGTTTTTAAGCTGGGTGTGGTGGCGCACACCTGTAATCCCAGCATTTGGGAGGCAGAGGCAGGTGGATTTCTGACTTCTAGACCAGCCTTGTTTACAGTTAGTTCCAGGACAGCCAGAGCTATACAGAGAAACCCTGTCTCGAAAAAACAAAACCAAAAAACAAAACAAAAACAAAAACAAAAATACCCCAAGTCTTTAAAAATATATTCTTCATGAGATTATTCCTGAACTAACACTTCTGTGAAAAGCCCCACCTTCTAACCCCTTGTTAATTAGGTCTCAACATAGCAGGTTTGGAGTAACAGATTAAAGCCACAGCCATAAGGATGACACCTATGTTAAGGGAAAGGCCTCAACTCCAGAGAAAGAACTACAGGCAACTAAAACGCTGAGAGAGGGAGAAAGTTTTTCCCAGGGAGCAGCATACTAGTTGGTTATCCAGTACCAAATGGTTAGCCCAGAAAACATACATGAACAGCACAATTTAGACAGAGCAGGTTATATTTATGTATTCAGTATATACATATATATACATATATATGTATGTATACACACACACACACATACACACACACACGCATACATGTATAAGACAAAAAACAAGGTTTGAATTTGAAAGAGAGCAAAAGGTGGATACATGGATTTGGAGGGAAAAGGAAAGGGAAATTATTTATGTCTCTCTAATATATGCAACATATATTATAAATATATATTAAAAGAATCTACTATTCCTTGCAGCAAGACCTGCTGTCTCCTTGTCTGTGAGCCTGTGTCTGTATCTGAGCCTGTGTGTGTCTGTCTGCCTGTGTTTTCCTCTGTAACCCCTGGAAGAGCTCACACAGATGAAAGGGAGAACAATTAAGCTCCCCTTGCCCTCCGGTCCCCGTTGTGGTAGCTCATGCCTTTAATTGCTTTAATCCTAGCACTTGGGAGACATAGGCAGGTAGATTTTTTTAGTTCGAGGCCAGCCTGGTCTACAGAGTTCCAGGACAGCCAGGACTACATGGAGAAACCCTGTCTCTGAAAACCAAAAAATAAAACAAAATAAAACAAAACAAACTAGAAACCCAAAACCCTCCCTTAACTCCCAAACTCCCAGAACAAAGATTTCGAAACTCTCTGGAATATGCACAGCCAACTTTTTTTGGGAGGCTTCTGTATCCCTAGACAGACTTGCCTCTTCATACCTCCAAGGGAGCTTAGGGAAGTTATCTCCTCGGTTGATGTTTAAGATACAAGTAACTTGGCTCAAGGTCATCAGTTAATTAGGGAAGGACTCTGATCTTGTTCAGGGAAGCCACCAGGATCTTTGCGCTGGTGTATGAAGGTCAACTCTCCCTTGAATGGAGAGGGTACAAGGGACTTGCAGTTCTGGTTCTCACAATGCTGTGCTGTTGCCTCACCTTGGAGCCCTCTCCCCAGCGAGCATCGCATGAACCTGCTCTTCCATTCTGGGCTTCATGCTCCAGCTTGCATGGAGCAATCCTCCGCCACACTGCCTTCTCCCAAACACTGAGTTGCATCACAGTCATAAAGGAAAGAGACCGAGTTTATCAGACCCTTATCACTGGTGAAATGCTAATGCAATCTCCTCCTAAGAGCTAACTCGTTTAGGGTTCATAGAACTCTGTGATTATGTATTATCCCTATTTCACAGTGCAGGAAAGAGGCAGAAGAGATTAATGTGATTTGAATTGTGGTAAGTAGTAGATTTAGGGTTTGAATCCAGGCAGCCTGCTTCCTGAGCATGAGCCTCTCAGATCAGAAAATCCCTCTCCATAGGACTCTATTTTTCTAATAATAGCTAATTTTGGCTAGCATGCTAGACTGTAATGGTCCTGTTTCATCCACTAATTTCTTATACTTATTTCTTTAAATGCTAGAGTGTTGAGAGGTATTGCTATTTTATTTTATAGTTAAGGAAACTGAGGCTCATAAAAATCATGCAAGGGGGGATAACTAGGCAGTCTATGTGTGCTATATGCTGAATTCCTGGCTTTCCAACCCAAGGGCCAGAATCCAGGACTCTTAAGGGATTAATGCAGCATGGTTTTTTTTTTTTTTTTTTTTTTTCTTCAAGACAGGGTTTCTCCATGTAGCCCTGGCTGTCCTGGAACTCACTCTGTAGACCAGGTTGGCCTCGAACTCAGAATCTGCCTGCCTCTGCCTCCTGAGTGCTGGGATTAAAGGCGTGCGCCACTACTGCCCGGCTTCAGCAGCATGATCTTTTAATTGGGTGGGGTTTTTGTTTTGTTTTGTTTTGTTTTTTGTTATTGTTTGGTTTGGTTTGAGGTTTTGGAGACAGGGTCATGCTATGTTTAGGTTTCAGGCTGACCTTGAGTTTAAAACCCTCTAGCCTGAGTATTTGGGGTTACAAGACTGCACTGCCAAGTCCTGCTGTCCAAGGCTGTTATTGGGTCTGGATTTATTTCCATTTTCCTGACTCACAGCAATGGACTGCCGTTCAGTAGCAGGGGTCAGTGGAAGACAGTCACAGAATCTGAGAAAATGAAATCTCAGGAGGGGATCCTCTCTCACAGGCCACCCACCAGATCCTCTATATGACTTAGCCCAGAGCTTGCTGGTTAGTCCTCCAAATCCACTCTTACCTCCACTACCACCTCTTTTGTAAAGAAAATCCAATTTAATATGTTCCCAGGGAATTTACTGCTTAGAGAAGCTGTCATTACAGCAAACACAAAGGGGTGCTTTGTAAATGGAGTCCCCGAGGCAGTAAGCAGCAGGACAACAAACTGGGCCACTGGGGCTAAGAAGTGACAGCTCTCTCTCAATCTATATCCCTAGGGCCCGTGCAGGCGCACCCAGCTAAGTTACTCTGAAAACAAGAAGTAAAAACTAATCATTTAGTTTTCCTTTACAATGAAAAGGCCAGTGTGGTTGCACACAGCTTTAATCCCAGCACTTAGGGGAGAATCAGAGACAGGTGTATCTCTGAGTTATGAGGCCAGCCTGGTCTGTGGTGGCTGAGGTGGGGTGGAGTGGGGTGGGGTGGGGTGGGGTGGGAGAGATAGAGATTGATTGAGGCTTAGCTTGGATACAGAACAGGGACTTTAGTGATAGAACCTCGCAGGCTCCTGACACTCCTCTAAGGTGTGCATAATTACCATTCCTATCAGATTCAAAGGTAAAGAAACCCAGGGACTCTGAGTTTCCATTCAGAGTTCTGAGACACCCTAACCCACAGTGCCCCACTTCCGGAGCAGCAGTGGCAATACAGCCTTAATGGTTAAAGCACCTGCTTTGAATAAAACTGCAGTTTGAATCTTCACTCAGTCACCAATGTGACTCGAAATAGCCATTTAACCCTTCTTGTCCTCAAGTTACCTCACTAGTAAAGCGCAAAATGCCTTTCTCACAGGATTTCTAGATGGATAAATGAGATGAGTCACATAAAATTTTGCGACGGCAATCTAGCCACAATTAGGGGGTACACGGCCCTAATTTACAGCCCCCCACCCCCAGGGATGGACGCCAGATCGACGGAGAGGACTCTGGTTCAGACGAAGTTGTTTTTTCCTGGGTGTGGCCCAGGAGAGGATGAGCTATGGGGATCGTCTGTGTGAAGTGGATGAGGAAAAAGACGTGGGTAGATCTCCCAGAATAAAAGGCTCAACGTCTGGAGGGTGGGTAGAAAAAGAGAGGCCACGCCTCAGAACTTCCTGCAGTCCAGAGCCCAGGTGAGATGGACCTCCGGCTCTGCACAACCCCGACAACTCTCGGCTCCCCAGGAAAAATGATGCTGAGACATTAATAAGGTCCACTGCACCCGGTCTGTTCTGGCCAGCCTGTTCTGGGGGCCCAGACTTAGCCGGGTTTTCGGAAGAGAGTTTAAGCTGTGGGGTGTAGAGGGCGGAGACGAAGCCAGGGGCCGGGTCAAGGAAACCAGCCGTCCTGGCGCTTTTGAGGGCGCCCACGCGGAGCTCAGCTGCTCTGACTGCCTTAAAACGCTGGCACGCCGGGAACCAGGCCAGCAGGGGGCTAGGCTTGACCTTGACCGTTGGAGCTGCTAGCTTGGCTCTCGCTGCCCGGCAACGGCGCGCTCCCCGCCGGCCCGCGGCTGCGCCTGCCCCTCCCTCAAGCGGAATCCCGGGCGATCCAGGCCGGGTTTTGCAGCAGAGCTGTTGGTTTGCGCGTCCTCTCGGGTGGCGGCCGGCTGCAGGAGATCATGGTGCTGAGCGAAGTGTGGACCGCGCTGTCTGGACTCTCTGGGGTTTGCCTAGCCTGCAGCTTGTTGTCGGCGGCGGTGGTCCTGCGATGGACCAGGCACCAGACGGCCCGGGGCGCGGTGACCAGGGCGCGGCAGAAGCAGCGAGTCGGCCTGGAGACCATGGACAAGGCGGTGCAGCGCTTCCGGCTGCAGGTGAAGGCGGGCGCCGGGGCTCGGGTGGTCTGGCGTGGGGAGCACAGCGTGGGGAGCACGGCGTGGGGAGCAAGACTTGGGCAAGGTAGCGCCTTCAACTGCCTGGTCACCAAAGGGCCGGCTGGCAGGCAGCGCAGATGTGAGCCCCGGAACAGAACCCCGCTCCTCGAGCGAATGCATTCCGTACTCTTCTGCGCCAGGTGCAGCGCAAGAGGAAAAGAAAAGGACAGGTGGTGCAGGCTGGGCGCTGTATTGGGTCAAAAGAGGAGCTTTGTCCCTCGCCAGAGAATCTCGATAACCGACTATGAAAACGCTGGGGGGGAAACCGTTAGCGTGAGAATCAATAGAATTTATTAGGGTTTAGGACTTTGGAATCATGGAGTGATGACCCAAGTTGTAACATAGATGGACCAGGGTTTAAAGTTCATGTTTGTTAATTTGTACATAGGAATCTTAAAAGAGGGGGTGAAAATAGACGCCTGTGTGCACAGGGGGTTAGTGGCCAAGCCCCTGTAAGTCTTCCAGGTTTCTGCACACACACACACACACACCCCACTGCCCCGCATATTAAACACCTCGAAAACCCTTCTGTGAACATCCTTCCAGCGGCTTCTCCGGATGACCAGGTCAGCACGCTTCGTCGTTTCTCCCCATTCCCCCTTTGGACATTTCAGTGTGTATGTTTGGGGGCTGCGAGAAAAGAGTCAGTGGGAAGGAGAAAAATGTCTGCGGGAGGGGGACTTTTCCGCCTGTGGCATGAAACACGGACCCCAGTTAGAATCCCAAATGCTGAACTCCAGATGTGCCTCTGTGCTGAGAGAGGGCTAGAAGTGTTGCTGTGGATTCTTGTGGCATCTGATAGGTAGGGAGAGATCCCAGATATTGAGGACCGGACCGCAGGGGTCAGAAAGGTGTTTCTGGGTCAGTGTCAGGGAGGAATGCGGGTGAAATGCAGGTGAAAACTGCATTTGGCAGGTTCTCAGTTGCAGTGAGTAAGTTTTGAGCAAGTACTGCAGCCAAGTGCTTTGTGGAACTCTCTTCTTAGTAGCAGGGAGCTATTAGGAGGACTGGTCCCTGATACCCGGCTGTGGCCCTGAATGCAGGCTGTAATACTCCCCACCATCACTAAGTCCAGAGTTCACCTTATGTCTCTATTGAAATAAAAGTCTATTTGCTTCCAGCCTACCCAGGCAGTGTTTGGAGCTGGCTCCTCCTAGGTTGGGGGGGGGTTCTGATCCCACACCGGCCATCTCCCCTACCTGAGCACTGGTTCTGTGCTTCCTCTTTGGTGGTACACTCTCAGGATCTCCATGCTGATCCTGGGCTAGGCCGGAGTCTTAGCTGTGCCTCCATGTCCCTCTGTGCAGCTAGCTTTCAGCACAGTGTGGGGAGCAGGCTGGGAATCTGCCCACCATCTCTGCTTACAGGAAGGAATACTTCCAGCCATAAGGACTCTGTTTAGCTGGGAGGCTGGGAGAAGGCTGGGTTTCATCTCCCTGATTTCTTCTAAAATAATTGCCCTTCAGTCTCTTAAAGAACAGAATTCTCTCTCTCTCTCTCTCTCTCTCTCTCTCTCTCTATCTCTATCTCTATCTCTCTTGGTTTTTCCAGACAGGGTTTCTCTTTGTAGCCCTGGCTGTCCTGGAACTCACTCTGTAGACCAGGCTGGCCTAGAACTCAGAAATCCACCTGCCTCTGCCTCCCAAGTGCTGGGATTAAAGGCGTGCACCACCACCGCCCGGCCTCGCCTTTTTTCGAGACTTGGTTTCTCTGTTTAGCCTTGGTTGTTTTAGAACTTGCTCTGTAGACAAGGCTGGACTTGAATTCACAGAGATCCACTTGCCTCTGCCTCCCAAGTGATAGGATTAAAGGTGTGCACCTCTGCAGCTATTGCTGCCACCACCAACCACCACCACCACCACCACCACCACCACCACTGCCCACCACCACCTGGCAAGAATCTTTTTTTCAAAGAATGTTTTAGGGCAGAAATTTTGGCTCTAAAATACAAAATGCTGTTTGCATAACTTCCTGGAGCCAAGGTCTAACCTCAAACACCAAGTTTAGCTTTTTCAAAAAGGGAAACTACCTTTGGGGCTTCAGGAGCTGGAAGCCCCTTGCTTTTTTCTTTATGTCTTAGACAGGGTTCCATGATTCCCAGCCTGGCTTTGAACTCAAAATAAAGCACAGGATGCATTTAAACTCCATTTAAACTCCCAGTTCTCCTGCCTCAGCCTCCCACATGCTGACAATGTGTTACTGCACCCATTTTTCTCTGTGCTTTTTAGCAAATAGAAAACATGTTTGTATTCATATTATTGTTCATTTCTCCCACTACCTTGCTGTCCAGGCTGAGTTAGAGACCCACTCAAGAGACCCTCCCATTTCAGCCTGGGACTTCAGGTTTGGTCCTCCATACCTGACTGAAGGTTCCTGTAGACCTTATGGGGTGCTGAGGAGGTGGGATTTTGTTGTGGAATCAGCCCAGCTTTGGGTTGAGCCCCTTCCCTTTTTCACTCCACAGAGAGAGGTAGCACCTTTGTCTGTCTTCTAGTGCTTTCTCAGCCCATCCCTGAATAGCGAGGGGCACTTGGGGAGATCCGATCTGCTTTGCTGGGAGGAACAAGCAGTCCGGTTCCTCTGACAGATATCACACTAAGTTAACTCTGTGCCAAGGTAGACACAAGCTAGATGGCAATAGGACATGAGCCTTTCTAAGGCACAATGGTGCATGTTTCCCAACTCTGGAATAGCCCTGGGGAGAAGCGCATTTCTGGTTACTGTTGAACAATGGAAGCTTATCAGCCACAACCTTTTCCCTACAGATGACCCCTGAGTGAGCTTTTTTTTTTTTTTTAAATTACTACTTTTAATTGTTTTTTTGTTTTGTTTTGTTTTTGTTTTTGTTTTTTTGGATTTGGTTTTTCAGAGACTGAGACAGGGTTTCTCTGTATATAGCCCTGGCTGTCCTGGATCTCACTCTGTAGAAAGCCCACACCCAGTGACACTTCCTCCTGCAAAGCCACACCCACTGTAACAGGGCTGTACCTTCTAATAGTGCCACTCCCTTGTGACCAAGCCTTCCGATCTGTGAGTCTGCCTGAGAGGCTGTTGAGGGGATGTGTGAAGGGAGGGACTTTGCAGGCATCTTTAGCAAGGAGGGAAGAGCAAGGGCGGCGGCAAGCTGCCTGGTAATTGCCCCAGGGTAGTGCTGGTTTTGACTTTCTTTGCCCTATTTTCAGGCAAAGCAATGACTTCTGTATTCCAGGCTGAGTTTGAACTCATTATATATATTAAGGATGACCTTAAACTTCTGGTCCTCTGCCCTCCACCATGTCTGGCTTTTGTTTGTTTGTTTGTTTGCTTAAAGATTTATTTATTTATTTATGTATATGAGTACACTATAGCTGTACAGATGGTTGGGAGCCATCATATGGTTGCTAAGTACACTGTAGCTGTCTTTAGACAAACCAGAAGAGGGCATCAGATCCCATTACAGATGGTTGTGAGCCACCACGTGGTTGCTGGGATTTGAACTCAGGACCTTTGGGAGAGCAGTCAGTCCTCTTACCCACTGAGCCATCTCTCCAGCCCGTTTGTTTGTTTTTTGAGACAGGGTTTCCCTGTGTAGCCCTGGCTGTCCTGGCACTTGATTTGTAGACCAGGCTGGCCTTAAACTCAGAAATCCCTCTGCCTCTGTCTCACTGAGTGCTGGGATTAAAGGCATTTGCCACCACTCCCATCTACCATGCCTGGTATTATGTGATGCTGGGGATCGAACCCAGTCCTTTGGAAATGCCAGGAAACAGCAACAGCTGTATTCTTAGACTCTTATGTTAGGTGTTTTGTTGTAAAAATTCGTGTGTGTGTATGTGTGTGTGTGTGTGTTGCAACAGCTTACTATGTAGCCCAGGCTGGCATTAGATTCATGGCAATCCTCCTGCCTTCACTCCCAAGTACTGGGATTACAAGCACCAGCCTCCCTCTTGGAGAAGGTACGAAGCGCAGTTTGCGTTCATCGTGGGAAGGAGTATGGTTGCTTTATGAGAAAACGTGAATATGGACAACAATGGAGTGTTTCTCACATATGCAATCACATGTTTTCACATGTTTTTAACCTCTGGGACGTCCCTCTAGCCTCCTGGATACTTTCTGAAACAACTTTGGACTTTGCTCTTGTATAGATCTGTTGGGAAGGATGGGTCACGAGGGGAAGGACTTGGGAGGGGCCATGGTGCGGGGAGGAAAGGATGACACTGGACGAGGGTCCTGGGAGAGGGGAGGAGGGTGGGCATGTCCAGAGCTGCTTGAAGGCTTGGAGGAGGATGGGTGCTTTTTGCATTGGTCATGTGAACATGGATGTGCTCTTGCCTGACTGAGAGCCCCGGGCGTCCTGAGGTGGAGCCATATTGAAAGTGTGGGAGATGGTGATTGCGGAAGGACAGGCGTGAACACCCAGGAATTCCACTGTGGGAAGCTTGGTGGAAGACCAGAAAGAAGGGGGTGGGTGGAGCACCTGAAGAGAGTCAGACTGAGGAGTGGAAGCCAGGGGGCGAGCCTTCTCTGGCTGTGGTGAGGGATACAAGTGCCAGAGGAGCCTGGAGGAGGCTCTGTGTCTCTCCCCCTTGCCACCCTTGAGATCATGGATAAAATGGCACCTCATCAGGGAGCTCTGCCTATCCATCCATGGCATCCTCTCATTTCCGCCCAGGTAGTTTATCTGCCCTGCCGTCTCACCTCACCACAAGCTATCTGTGCTTTGTTTACTTGCTAGGATGTTGCTTTTCCTGAGTGCAGGGACCTTGCCTTGTTTACTTACAAATGCATGGCCTGTCTGGCAGTCCTTTGTACTTGTTTGCAGACTGACTAGATGAATGAGTAATGGAGGGAAATGAGGCGTGTAGAGTCTCTACCCAAGAGAAACCCAGGACACTGGCTCGTGGTCTAATGTCTCTGAAGACCTCCGCAAAGCCTAGAGGAAGAAATGCTTAAGTACTTGGTGGATCTGGTAGTGGGAGATTGCAGGAGGAGGAGGTGGGCGCTGAGTAGGGTGGGGAATTCAGTATTCACTAACTGGTCTAATACACTTGAGGGGGACCCAGGAGGATCCTGTGGGTCGAACTGTCCCCAGAGACCTGGTGAGTGTGACTGAGAACTTCCTTTCTTAGAAGGCGCCACTCCCCACCACACCCCATGTTTTTCTTTTTCAGTCCCTCTCCATCTAAAATTCATATTTGATTGTATCTCAGTTTGTATTTCCTATTGCTGTGGTAAACAGCATAACCTCAAGCAAGTTGGGCTTATTTCAACTTACGGGTTATGGTCTACCTTCAAGGGAAATCAACGGGAACCCCAGGCCAGAACTGAAGCAAAGATAGCAAGGACCGCTGATTGCTAGTTTGCTTTTTATGATTTACCCAGTGGCCTTCTTACAGCACTAAGAACCACCTGTCCTGGGGTGGCACTGCCTACAGTCATTAATTAAGAAAATGCCCCACAGACACACCCACAAGCTGACGGAGGCAATTCCTCAGCTGAGGCTCTGTCTTCTTAGATGACTAGCTTGTGTCAACTAGACAAAAAAGAAAAAAAAATCTAATCAGCACAGTTACTCATTATTTCTCAGCTCCATCCCTGCCTCACGTAAGCTCAGGTGGCCGTAGCTTTGCTTCCCGTTGTGGTGCCAGATGCGGAGCAGGCTCTTCATACCTGTCTAGAGATGCCAAATTCCCTTTGCCTGGGGTTGTCAGCCACACAGCTCGAATCTCAGTGGGGCCTTTCTTGTGGCTGTACTTCCCTGCTGGGGCTTGTATGCAGTGGGTGTCCTGGGCTGGGTGGGTAGGACATCACTGCCTACCTTTCTTAAAAAAAGGATTTATTTCATGTCTATGAATGTTTTGCTTGCGTGCGTGTTGAGCGCCACATGCATGCCTGGTGCCTGCAGAGTTCAACAGAAAGTATCAGATCTCCTAGAACTGGAGTCCTTGATGGTTGTGAGCCGCCATGTAAACCAATCCCAGGTCCTGCCTTTCCCCACTGGGCCACCCCTTCAGCCCCCCCCCCCCCCAGCTCCTTACCTTGCTGGTCCTAAACACAGCACTTCTTTTCATTTCAGTCTCTAAATCTGTGCAATGGTTGGTCAGAGTTAATCAAGATGCCAGGTGGTGGTGGCACACACCGTAAGTCCCACCACTCAGGAGGCAGAGGCAGGTGGGCCAGCCTGGTCTACAGAGAGAATTCTAGGTCAGCCAGGGCTACCCAGAGAAACTTCGTCTTGAACACCCCTCCCCCCAAAAAAAGTTAATTAAGACATAGAGGGTCATAGGCTTGGTGTTAAAGCCTGTGATTCTGTCTCCTCTGCGCAGTGTGGCAGGAAGATCTTGAAAGCTCAAGGCTAGCCTGGTCATAACAGAGACCTTCTCTCAGGAAACAAATACAGCCAGGTTTGGTGGTGCACACCTTTATTCCTAGCTCTTGGGAGAAGCAGGCAGATGAACCTGTCTCAAACAAACAAAAGAAACCCAAGTGGGGAGGGGCACTGTAAAATCTTCTGGTGAGGTCTGTTGTGTCTGTTACAGTGGCGAGCACACAGCAGCTGTACATGATTTGAACACATACCACTACCACCACCATTATGCCAGACAGAAGACAGCCAACCATGAAGAAAGTAGGAGCAGGGATAGCTAGAAAGAAGGAGGGGTGTGTGTGTGTGTGTGTGTGTGTATACACATGCGCATATACTAGTGCGGTGGGGGAGGGGGAGGGAGAGACAGAAATGAGAGAAGGTAAGGAGGTGGGGATATGATTCCGATGCATTATGTAACAGGAAAAAACTGTCAGAAATAGAAGAAAAGAAAATGAGAAATAACCGTGTGAGTGGGGGCGGGGACCCAGAGCAACAAACCCTGTTCAGTACTGTGCCTGGCAGGCAGGAGGCAGGAGGCAGGGGTGCCGGATGCAACCAAAGCCCTGTCCATCACCATGCTCCATCTCCAGCGGACTTCCAGAGGCTATGTTTGCACTGGCCTGGCGGTCGAAAGCCTGCCTAGGGTGGGATCTGGTTCCCAGTGTCAGAGCCGCAGGTGGTGCCTTCTGTCAGGGGTATCAGCAGGTGACACATCAGCAGCCTGCTTACTGTGAAGCCTGACCGGTGGTCTCAGTCCTTGAAGGGGATGGGAAAGCGGGGAATTGGGAGGAGAGGGAGCTGAGATCGGAATGTAAAGAGAATAAATAAATTAACAGGAAACAAATAACAAAAGGAGAAAGTTGCACATGCGAGATTGGTGTACTGTGTGACCCACAGAACCCTGACCTGGACTCAGAGGCCTTGCTGGCTCTGCCCCTGCTCCAGCTGACCCAGAAGTTACAGAGTGGGGAGCTGTCCCCAGAGGCTGTGCTCTTCACCTACCTGGGAAAGGTAAGCTCTAGGCTAGCTCTAACCTTTTCTTCACAGGCTGAGGGGAAAACCTGGCCTGGAGTTGTTGTGCTCTGGGTCATGGTAGATCTTCAGTGCCAGGGACTACCAGGGAGGGAAGGAGCCTGTGTGTGTGTGTGTGTGTGTGTGTGTGTGTGTGTGTGTACACTGAGCATGTTGTCTTAGCTAGAAACCTGGCTCCCAGCCCAGATTTCCCTCTCCCGCCTCCACCTCTGGCCACCAAGTCCGAATTGTGCCCTTCTGTTTCTCCCTGATCTCCACTCACCTTTAGCCGTCCTGGGCTTCACTGCTCTCTGCCTCTGTAAGCAGCGCAGCCTCCTAGCAGGCACCCTTCAGCTCCCACCTTCATCCCCAGCCTTGGGAGATTGGAGATGTTGAACACAGGATCTGTCTTGTTTTGTGTTGGTGCCCTGTCCCAGGATTCTCCTCTCTGACCAGCAAACCTTTCCCTCCCCTTCTTTCCCTGTCTGCTCACAGGCAAGGTGCAACTCTGTCCCTCCTCAGGTTCTCAGGTTCCCAGGGCCCAGGGATTGTTCTTTAATTCTTTAAAATTTTAAAAACATGTGTATTTGTGGGGGGCTAAGGGTGTGTGTGTGTGTGTGTGTGTGTGTGTGTGTGTGTATGCTCTCTTGGAGTCCAGAAGAGAACATTGGGTCCCATGGAGCGTGAGTTACTGGTGGCTGTGAGCCTCCTGACATGGGCACTGGAAGCCAAGCTAGGGTCCTCTGGAAGAACAGTTCTTAGAAAGCACTCTAAGCCACAAAGCCATCTCTCCAACCCTGGTGGGAGTTATTCCCCTTTAAGCCTTCGTGCCAAATACATTGTCTTTCACATCAGAAGTGCTCCGGGGGCTGGAGAGATGACTCAGAGGCTAAGAGCACCTGAGGTGCTCCCAACCATCTGTAATGGGATCTGATGCCCTCTTCTGATATGTCGGAGGACAGCTACAGTGTACTCATAAATAAGATGAATCTTTAAAACAAGATTAAAAATAAAAGAAGTGCCCAGGGAATATATGTAAGAAAAAGGAGTAAGATAGATTGTACATTCTGGTACATTTTGAGTTTGACAGTGACCACAAGTGAGTGTCTGTCAGGGGGACATGTGTTGTGACACTGTTAGAAGGGAGGAGCAGCCAGTGTCATCCACAGGCACGGGGGCTCTGCTGAGGCCCCGAGAAGACCCCTGCACTTCCGGTTCACAACAGCATTTTCTCGCACGGACTCCTCCCTTGGTAGCCTGGTAGTCTAGGGTAGCTTGGTGACCGACGTCTTCAGTTTTGAATGTGGCCATACAACCTATCCTTTCCTCCAGTTGTCTCCCAGAAGCAGGGGGCATCATTAGGCTGAACCTGGGAGTCCCCTCCTTTGCCCTGGCTGGAAGTTTTATCAATTCTGGGTCCAACTGATAGTATTCCCTCTAGGCTCCACCCCACAGTTACTGGCAGTAGCCAGGTAGGCCGGCTTACCATAAAAGGTGCTGTCTGCCCCCTCCTTGCTCTCTCTATCCCTTCTCTCCCCTTCCCCCTCCCTCCCTCCCTCCCTCTCCATGTGTGGCTAGACTCTCCTCCTCCTCCTCTCTCTCTCTCCCCATTCCCAACTCCCCTTCCCATGCCATAAATATACTCTATTCTACACTATACCCTATTGTATTACCTAGACTACTCTATACTATACCGTCCTATGGCTGGTCCCTCAGGGGGAAGGGATGCCTCAGCATGGACCCACAGAGGCGCCCTTCCACCTCACCATACCTGGCTCTATGACACATACCCTTGGCTCGCTCGCTCTTTCTTTCTTTCTTTCTTTCTTTCTTTCTTTCTTTCTTTCTTTCTTTCTTTCTTTCTTTCTTTCTTCCTTCCTTCCTTCCTTCCTTCCTTCCTTCCTTCCTTCCTTCCTTTTTATAAAACACAACAACAACCCTTATTTCTCTATTGAGGTCAGTCATCTGTGTGACTCAGGAGTTCCAAGGAAAAGGGAGGCTCTGCTTGGCCAAGGGTGAGCCTGGCACTAGACAGAGAAAGAAGTGTCAGAGTGTGCTCTAGCCTAGCTGTGCAGTGGCTGACTCCTGCATGACCTGGGGTGGAAATGGGGGACTGCTTCTGACGGCCTCCTGTCTATCTCCCTGGCCAGAGACATGGCTTGAAGTATGGGCCAGTGGCCAGTGGCCAGTGGTCATCTTCCTAGCCATCCTCTGCTGAGCACTTCTGAGGACTGCCTTGCCTGGCCTGGCCCTGAGTCTCTAAGAGAGCCCGGGTGAGGCCTCCGGGCCATGCTTCCGGTTCCCCTTTCCCTTGTAGGAAGTGTAGAAGGAGGAATTTTGAAAACAGAGGAAGCTGGCTTCCTTGTGTCCATTTCCCTCTCCCCAGGCCTGGGAAGTGAACAAAGGGACCAACTGTGTGACCTCCTATCTGAGTGACTGTGAGACTCAGCTGTCCCAGGCCCCACGGCAGGGCCTGCTCTATGGCGTCCCCGTGAGCCTCAAGGAATGCTTCAGCTACAAGGTACACCCTGCTAGGTCTCAGCCTTCTGTACCGCCTCTGTCTGCGCCCAGCTCTGGGGGCCTTCAAGGGCATCTCCAGTCCTGTCTGGCCAGCGGGGTGGTGGTGGGCGTGCCCCTGGGCTGTTGAAGGGTCCTTGTGACATTGTTGGTGTCTTCTTTCCCTAAGGGCCACGACTCCACCCTGGGCTTGAGTTTGAATGAGGGCGTGCCATCGGAGTGTGACTGTGTGGTGGTGCAGGTGCTGAAGCTGCAGGGAGCTCTGCCCTTTGTGCACACCAACGTCCCCCAGTCCATGCTAAGGTTGGTCGCTCGCAGTCGGTCTAAGCGGTGAGGTGGGACTAGACAGAGACAGCCGATGTCACCTGGGCTGCTCTTTTCCTGCTCTCTCCAGCTATGACTGCAGTAACCCCCTCTTTGGCCAGACCATGAACCCGTGGAAGTCCTCCAAGAGTCCAGGAGGTTCCTCAGGGGGCGAAGGGGCTCTCATTGGATCTGGAGGCTCCCCTCTGGGTTTAGGCACTGACATTGGAGGCAGCATCCGGTTCCCTTCTGCCTTCTGTGGCATCTGTGGCCTCAAGCCTACTGGGAACCGCCTCAGGTAGGCTGGGCATGGGGAGGCCTTGGACTGCTGAGGAAAACAGGACCTTGGCGCGGCCTTTAAGCTCTCCAGGCTGCAGGAGGGATTCACTAAGCATCCCTTGGTGGGGGTGTGGGAGGGGATTAGTTACCACCAGCTGTGCGTGGTTTTACTTTCAGTGCTGGGAGTTTAGAGCCATGGCTGGGCTCCTGGTGAGTATAGGGTAGCCAGCGCTTGTTTCCAATATCTTGTGTTTCTGACCAGCAAGAGTGGCCTGAAGGGCTGTGTCTATGGACAGACGGCAGGTAAGTGAGGTCGACGGTACTCTTGGTGCCCTGGAGGGTGTGTGGGGGAGACATCTTGATTTGCCTTTGCCCCTGTTTTTCCCGTTAGCTGGGTGCCAAGCCACTGTAGGTGTCAGTCCTTACTGCCCCTTCTTGTTCACCCTGGAGCCACAGACCAGTCCTTACTCAGACCTCAGGCCTAGGGGCTCATGGGGGGCCAAGTGACACACGCCTCTTCCTTCCCCTCCCTACAGTGCAGCTTTCTGTTGGCCCCATGGCCCGGGATGTGGATAGCCTGGCGTTATGCATGAAAGCCCTACTGTGTGAGGACTTGTTCCGCTTGGATTCCACCATCCCCCCCTTGCCCTTCAGAGAGGAGGTGAGTGGGGATGGGAATGGGCAGGGCGAGGGAACTCTAGAACCTAGGTGGTATGGGCAGCACGGCAGCTGCTACTATACCTATGGCCAGCAGGTGGCGCCAGTGCCTGCATTTGGACCCTCAGGCTTTCCCCCTATGCTTCTGAGGACCACTAGTTAGGGACTGCTTAAACCTCAGAAAGAAATTGTGGATCTGGGTTGAGTTTGCTCTTAGGAAGTAGCGCATTTTAGAGTATCCCTGCCCGTTTCCTCCAGAAAACAGGCTACCTGGCAAGTAGGCTGATTCAGGTAAGAACAGTGTGGAGTGCTGGCTACCCAAATATGACCAAGACCGGCCAGGCCGTTGATCAGACAGAACTGAGCGGCTTTACTCCCTGAAGTCTCCTAGTGTCTAAGAGGGAAGGGCAGGGTGGAGCCTGCTTTAGCTGGATCTTTCAACCAGGAGTTGGGCTAGGATTAGGTCAGGACCGTGATGTAATAGTTTGGGACAGGAATACAGAAAGAGGGGGAGCTTTAGGTGAGAGGTTCCGGGTCTTGGTGAGCTGGTGTCCTCGACTGCTTCCACGGATGGGCTGAGAGGGCGGGGAAATCAGAGGTTTTATCTATATACAAAGCTTGTGGGAGTAGTCACAGTGAACAGATGCAGACAGATGAAGAGTGTCTCTATCATTCATGTCAGCTATGGGAAGGGAGCTCCGCTTCCCAGAATTCCTGCATTTCCTTCTCCCGTGCAGGCCTCTTGTTTTTCTCAGTGAGGCTGCCTTGAGAGGGTCCCCATGCATGTGGGGGGTTAAGGCCAGGCGGGAAGGTCTGTGTGGAGTAGGCTTTTCTCCTTAGCAAACAGGTTCAAACAGTTGTAGCCTGAGCCCCTTCTGAGAGGGGGGAGAGCTGAGGAGGTCTGGAAGAGCTCACAGGAGTGAGGGCAGGCAACAGACCCTCCACTCCAAAGACAGAATGCATGGTGGGCTTCTGTCGTTGGATAGCCCCATTTCCTCCATGACTCCTGGGAGTCCCTCATCCCTGGGGAGACATCATGTGTAAGGGTGCTGATGGTCTGTTGCTAATATAGCAATAGTTCAGGGGGAAAGGATGTCAGGTTCAGACTGTAACCTTGGAGCTATGGGCACCTGGAAGGTCTCCTTCTCTAAGCATTGCTGGGCCTTTCCCTTCTGCCCCCACCCCGTTTCTGTGTTTGCTTCTAGATCTACAGGAGTTCTCAACCCCTGCGTGTGGGGTACTATGAGTCTGACAACTACACCATGCCCAGCCCAGCCATGAGGAGGGCTGTGATGGAGACCAAGCAGAGTCTCGAGGCCGCAGGCCACACGGTATGGCATCTCCTCGCCCTCTTCCTTGTTACCCAGTTATTTGGGATGAGAATTTTGGCTATGTGAGACCAGTCTAAAGATGACTGAGGTGGGAGTGCTGAGGCAAATAGTTGGTGGGTGGTTGGCCTGCGCTGGGAGGTGTGTGAGTGTGGGCCTCAATGATATGCAGATTCCTGGAGATTCCTGGGAACTTGAGACTGTGGCTTGTTAATTCTGAAACAACCTCATGTGTGGATCCAGACTTCTCATGAGGTCATAGGTCCATAAAGCTGACTTTGTAGCTTTGTGATCCTATGGCGCCGATCACCAGGGCCACTAGGGCGCCATGTGAGTTATGTGAACCGAAGGCCTTGTGATACCCGTGGGCCTTACCTGTTCAATCTCTGCAGCTGGTTCCCTTCCTACCAAACAACATACCCTACGCCCTGGAGGTGCTGTCGGCGGGCGGCCTGTTCAGTGACGGCGGCCGCACTTTTCTCCAGAACTTGTGAGTGCTGTTGGGCCCGAGTGCTGGGGTGGAATTGGAACAGTGCAGGGGGGCTGTGCTCAGCGGTCACGAGCACCGGATGCTCTTCCAGATGATCCAGGTTTGAGTCCCAGCGCCCACGTGCTGGCTCACAACGGGCTGCTAACCCAGCTCCAGGGGACCTGATGTCCTCCCTCGCCTCCACAGGCGCCAGGCACACACGTGAAACATAGAGATACACGCAGGCAAACACTTACACACATAAAAAAATAAAATAAAAATTTAAAAATGTACAGACCCAGAGAGAGCAGCTAGGCCTTGTGCCCATCCCCAGGACAGGCCTAGCTGCACACATGGAAGATCTGGGCGTGGACCTTGCTGTCCTTTTAGCTATGCAAATTGAACCTGGAGATGCCACACCACAGAGACTTTGGAAAGGTGACATAAGACGAGGGGAGGCTGGATGGTAAATCCATACCGCCCTCTGAGCTAAGCTCCCTGTGGTGTGCAGGTGGGCGGAAGCTTGCCTGTTGTCTGCTAAGGAAGGGTGTTGGGTCTGGACAACAGCCTTTCCTGAGCCGAGTATTTCTTTTCAGGCCTCTGTTTTCTGTTTTCTGAGTGGGTGTATGGAGCAAATTTACTTAAGAGGCTTGCCCAGTACTTGGGAGGCAGAGGCAGGCAAATCTCTGTGAATCTCAGGGCAGCCTGGTCTACTAAGCAAGTCTGGGATGGCCAGGGTTACAGGGAGAAACCCTATCACAAAAAACCAAAGCAAATAAATATAGTTATATAGATAATAAATCAATTAATTAATTTAAAAAAAGAGGCTTGCTCAAGAGCAGCTCGTCCCTTCCAGCTGCTCCCAGCTGCTCCCAGCTGCTCCCGGGGCAGAGCCCTGAGAGGGCGCCTCCCGGAGATGGAGACGTAGCTGGCTGGCTCAGGCAATGAACCCTTGGGGAGCCTGTCCTGCCGCCCCATTCAGAGATGTAGGCTGGCATCAGTACTGACTAGAAAATGCTGAGGGAGATGGTTCCTCTATCTAGTCTCTACTGGGGGACAGAGTCCATGCACCCCAGTGAGCAGGAGAAACTGTGTTCTGTGGAAAGAGGCCGAGGAAGGACCTAGATATCAGTACTCCTGGAGTTGGGCGAGGAAGGCGGTGGACAGAACCACTGAGTGGCAGTCCTGGGAGGGAGGAGGGGTGGGGAGGGAGCATCTGACCTAAGCCTTTTGTCCTCCAGCAAAGGTGACTTTGTCGATCCCTGCTTGGGGGACCTGATCTTAATTCTGAAGCTGCCCAGGTGGTTTAAAAGACTGATGAGCTTCCTGCTGAGGCCTCTGGTGAGCACCAGGCATGCCAGCCCCGGCCTCTGCCCCTCTGCCCCCATCGCCTGCTCCCTCATGGTCTCTGGCTCTTCCTCCCTTGGTCTGGACAGGCACGGTCTCCTCATCTCTTCTACCTTGACTGTTCTCCTTTCTGCTCTCAAACAAACCTGTTTGTCAAAGGGGTGTGACCTGGGCCTGGGAGGTGGGAGGGCCTGCAGGAGGTGGCACAGGCCGCCAGTCACTGACCGTGTCTCTGTTCTGGTGCAGTTTCCTCGGCTGGCAATCTTTCTCAACAGTATGTGTCCTCGGTGAGAACTTTTCCTGTACCCTAATGCCTGCCCCTGTGATTCCTCAACTGTGTGGTCTAGTCTGAGTTCAAATGGTTTTGACAGAAAAATCTCCGGGAGAAATAGATGCTAAGGCTGAGGTGCTCTGGGCAGGGAGGTGGACTTACGACCGTCAGGTGGGACATGAAGCTGTTTTGTCACAGCTTCGTCTGGATCATCTGAGGACAAGGGCTCGAGTGAGGAGCAGGACAGCTACATAGCGGGAAGCACGGGGAAAGGCCAGAAAGGAGTTAGCCTGAACCTCAGCGGGGTAGGGATTGTAGGTCAAGGAAGCAGGCAAGAAAAGCTGTGAGGAAACTGAACTGAGCTGGTCTGGACCTGGTCCTACCTGACCCTTTGTGGCTGGTCTTCAAAAGCAGGACATGTTGTACCCCATTCCCAGCCCAACGTCCGTGGCATAGTCCTCTTACCTCCAGATATTACAGACTTTTGACAGCCCACCCTATCCTCTCTTGTGGCTCAAGAGTCACGAAGAATCAGGCCAGGTCTAGTGCTGCTTTAGCTCTGAAGTCACTAACCCACCCAGCCCGAGTCCCTTGAAATCCTGCAGTTTTCCATCTAGACGGCAGGGCCTTGATTTCCTCCCTCAGAGCTCCCCCGGGGTTGAATGAGATCTCGAAATGATGAGAGTAGGGTGTGTGGTGTTGCTGATGCTGGTGGCTGTGGCTGTGATGGCTGTAGCTGTGATGGCTGTGGCTGTGATGGCTGTGGCTGTGGCTGTGATGGCTGTGATGGCTGTAGCTGTGATGGCTGTGACTGTGATGGCTGTGGCTGTGATGGCTGTGACTGTGATGGCTGTGGCTGTGATGGCTGTGACTGTGATGGCTGTGATGGCTGTGATGGCTGTGGCTGTGATGGCTGTGGCTGTGATGGCTGTAGCTGTGATGGCTGTGGCTGTGATGGCTGTGGCTGTGATGGCTGTGGCTGTGATGGCTGTGACTGTGATGGCGATGACTGTGATGGCTGTGGCTGTGATGGCTGTGGCTGTGATGGCTGTGATGGCTGTGATGGCTGTGACTGTGATGGCGATGGCTGTGATGGCTGTGGCTGTGATGGCTGTAGCTGTGATGGCTGTAGCTGTGATGGCTGTGGCTGTGATGGCTGTGGCTGTGATGGCTGTGATGGCTGTGGCTGTGATGGCTGTGACTGTGATGGCTGTGGCTGTGATGGCTGTGGCTGTGATGGCTGTAGCTGTGATGGCTGTGGCTGTGATGGCTGTGGCTGATGGCTGTGATGGCTGTGACTGTGATGGCTGTGATGGCTGTGGCTGTGATGACTGTGATGGCTGTGATGGCTGTGGCTGTGATGGCTGTGGCTGTGATGGCTGTAGCTGTGATGACTGTGATGGCTGTGATGGCTGTGGCTGTGATGGCTGTGGCTGTGATGGCTGTAGCTGTGATGGCTGTGGCTGTGATGACTGTGATGGCTGTGATGGCTGTGGCTGTGATGGCTGTGACTGTGATGGCTGTAGCTGTGATGGCTGTGGCTGTGATGGCTGTGGCTGTGATGGCTGTAGCTGTGATGGCTGTGGCTGTGATGGCTGTGATGGCTGTGGCTGTGATGGCTGTGGCTGTGATGGCTGTAGCTGTGATGGCTGTGGCTGTGATGGCTGTGGCTGATGGCTGTGATGGCTGTGACTGTGATGGCTGTGATGGCTGTGGCTGTGATGACTGTGATGGCTGTGATGGCTGTGGCTGTGATGGCTGTGGCTGATGGCCTTCCTCTATCTGCTCAGGTCGGCTGAAAAGCTGTGGGAACTGCAGCATGAGATTGAGGTAAGGACTGAGCCCTGGGTTGCAGGGGAGGGAGCAATTGCTCAGGGCATCTACCAGCTGCCTTTCTCCTCACTACTCCCACTGGGCTCCTAGAGTGACCTGCTTCTTCCCCGCCTCACCCCCCCCCCCCGCCCCCAGTGACTGTGGCTTAGGTCCTTCTGTGCTGTTCATTTGTCTGCTGTCTGTCCTTAGAGTCTGGGTCAGACTAGGCTCCCGTCCTGGGCCCCTCCTGGGCCCTCTAGGATACCCACGTCCGTGTTAGTAAGTGGTTCAGCTTTGCAGAAAGCATTCTGTCTGTGGTGGGAACAGTGTCCTCAACAGGCAGCTCTTTTCAGCTACCGGTGACTCGGCTCAGATCCAGTAGCGCGTGTTAGGGCCAGAGCCACCTCAGTGTCCACTGGACATCATGGGGCGCCTTGACTCTCGGAGCACCTCCCCCAGTGTGCTCGTGCCCCTCCAGATGTATCGCCAGTCTGTGATTGCCCAGTGGAAAGCAATGAACTTGGATGTGCTGCTGACACCCATGCTGGGTCCTGCTCTGGATCTGAACACACCAGGCAGAGCCACAGGTGAGGCTGCTGCCCCTCTGCTAACACTGTCCTTCCCTGTGCTGTGGAGCTCTGGGGTGGAGGAGGACAGGCTCTGAGCGGGCACACCGTCCATGTAGCAGCATCTTGCTCTTTTGGGCCACGCTAACCTGTCCTCTGAAGAGACAGAAGACACGAGGAGAGAATGAGCTCTCCAACCCTAGCACAGCGCTCATAGGAGGCTCCCTCGCAGAGTCTGTGGTTTGCAGAGATAGTGTTTGAAACCTAGGTGGGATTTAGATAATCCGAGAAAATAGGATCAAGATTCCAGGTCCCGGGAACTGCGTGGACAAAGGCATAGAAAGAGCGTCTTGCTGGCTTCTGTGCATTACCACAGACCTCAGGCCTACAAGAGGAACTTTTCCCGGCTGTGGGAGAGGTTGTTATTTTGTGTGTGGGATAAGGGTGACTTAGGCCCAGGGAGGACAGTTGGCACTGTGGGTGTCAGGGCTTGCTGCAGCCAGTGTGTTTTCCCAGGGGCTATCAGCTACACTGTTCTCTACAATTGCCTGGATTTCCCTGCGGGGGTGGTACCTGTCACCACTGTGACCGCTGAGGACGATGCCCAGATGGAACACTACAGAGGCTACTTTGGGGATATCTGGGACAGTAGTCTGAAGAAGGTAAAGCCTGCCTGTCCCCTAGCTCTCTGCCCCCCAGACCCAGCTGCCGTAGAGGACAGAGTCCTAATACTCGCAGGCTCTGCCAGCCTTCCTTATCATAAGCCCCATGCCTGCTCCTTGCCCTCCCCAGCAGAGCACATGTGTCCTGGACCTGTGGTGTGGTCTCACTTCATTTCTCTCATCCTGATGTCTGTATCCCGTGCAGGCCATGAAAAAGAGTGTAGGCCTGCCTGTGGCTGTGCAGTGTGTGGCTCTGCCCTGGCAGGAAGAGCTGTGTCTGCGATTCATGCGGGAGGTGGAACGGTTGATGACCCCCGAAAAGCTGCCATCTTGAGGGTCACTCATCTGCCCAGCTCTGGAGGACCTAAGGCCCATGCACTCTGCACCGTAGCCCCATCTATTCAGGATACTACCACCCACGAGGAAACGCCCAGCACAGGGAAGAGGTGTCCACCTGCCCTCCCCTGGACTCCTGCAGAAGCAAGGACACGCCTTCTACAACCAAGTCTGGACCTTGCTCCCCTCTCTGGTCTACTTTCCATCCTGACCCCCTACTCTATATGACAGCCACCAGGAATGACACAGGCCAAGGACCACCAACAGTCAGAAAAACAATGTGTTCATGTATTTTCTGGGTATTTCTATGAGGGCCCTGGGAACCAGAGCCTGCTGAGAGAGAGGGCTGTGTTGACCCTCCAGAGCTGTAATCATGTCACTCTCCTGCTCCAAAGCCTCCCTAGGCCATCACCCACAAGGTAGACACAGGGACATATCCTTGGCCCCTGACTCCTGCTCTTCCTTTCTTGTTCAGATTGGCGCCAGTTTGGATGGACACTGCTCTGGTCACCCTTCCTCATTCCACCTCTCTGCTGACACGCCCTTTTTACTTCTCTATTTCTTGTGGAGACAAGGTTTCTCCAAGTAGCCCCGACTGTCCAGGATCTCACTCTGTAGGTCAGGCTGGCTTTCAGCTCACAAGGCTGCCTGCCCGGGTGGTGGGATTAAAGGTGTGTGCTACCACAGCCTGGATGGCTGGGATGTCTTTTAGGGTCATCTCTGTAACCCATCCTCTACTCATATATCCACAAATCAGAACACTGGACCGAGGAAGAAGCACGTCGCCCTAGATACCTGCCAAGGGACACTTATAGAGACAGCAGTGTCATCAGTTTGAGCTTCCCAGCCAAATATGTCTCCAATCTGGTTTTTGCTAGCTTGCTGGTCTTGGCCTGGCTTCTGACTTCTCCTCCATGAAGGTTGTAGAGGTGACCTGGGATACCTTAAGTGAGTGAGACCACTTGTGGTCTGGGCTCTGTAAGGCTTATCATAGTACGCCTAGCACCCAGCATGGTACCTGACACCTAGTGAATAGCCAGTGCAGGCTTGTGGGAGGGACAGCAGATTTATTCCTAGCAAATCCATTTTGGTACCTCCTGATTATTTATGTTCCCCGGTTTGTCTCTGACCTGCTACCTTTATCAAACCCACTTAATTCACTTTGATTCATGACCACACGAACAAATGTCTCCTTGTCTGTGATCAACCTAGAGCTTTCTCCTGGTCCAGAAAGCTGCGTGCATCAACTTCCAGCAACCCTCAGCCCCTCTTCCCCTCAGCCACCCCGTCCCTCGTCCCCTCCACCCTCGGCCTCTCTGCCCCTCGGCCAACGCTGCCCTCAGCACATTGAATTCCCCCCACTATGCTCAGGGTTCTCAAACAGAAGCAGCCCCTGCTCGGATGGTTTTTCATTCTACCAGCAACTCTGTGATTATACTGTGTGTCTCAAATGCTACAAAGCAGAAGTCCCTGGGTCTGATGACATCCAGCAGGCTGCTTGGCCTGCAGGTAATGTGGGTAAGAGTAGGTGTGTCAGGGCATGTCCCCCCCTCCCCCCGTGTGAAGTGATGTGAGCTGGAGAGTGCAAGGTCAGTGGGAGCCAGGCTCACACTAACTACAAAAGGCTGCTGAGGCCCTTCCTTTCAGAGGGAACTCATTTTCTAGAGAGGGGGCATGCAAATAAGACCATAAATAAAATAATTTCTGCCGATGCTAAGAGTGACTAGATAGAAAGGTTGGTGTGGGGCTTGCAGCCTGAGGAAAGGTGAGGGAGCAAGGGCCCAGGATGGTGCAGCTGTCACATGGCCTTCCAGAGGGGCCTGAGGGCATCACCACACAGAAGGTGAAATGGAACAGTTTAGGATAGCAAGAGGTAGAAGGATGGACGGGGACAAGCTCTGGAGCTGTCTTAAAGGTGATTTGGCATCTGCTTCCAAGTGACTTGAGGCTCAGATCCAGCAGTATTAACCACAAACTTGACTCCTGTGTCTCTTGACTTCCGGGTGTTGGAGAAGTCACTATCTCCTTGGTCGTTGTGACCAGTAGCCACACTGACTAGCTTATGGATGGCTGAGCCTCCTGAAACAGACTGTATTGAAACATCAGGAACAGTAGGGTTCCTACTCTAGTCCACTCTGTCCTGCTTCTGGCTCTTACAACTTCACTCTCTTCCCATCCTTATCCACAGACCCTTTCTCTACTGGGAGACCCAGAAGATAGGGAGGCTGGATCCCTAGGATCCTAGCTGTCTGCCTCAGTCCTTACTTTCTTGGGTCATCTCCCAAGGGCAGTTGTAGGATAGACCCGAGGAGTCTGTCCATCTCTTAGGTGATCCTGTCCTCCATCTCCACTGAGACAAGAACCCAGTCTCCTCCTCACATTCACCCAGCTCCATTCTGAGAAGGTTTGCTGAGCATCCTATAGAGACTTGAAAGCATCCGGACAAGCGGGGCGGTGGTGGCGCACGCCTGTAATCCCAGAACTTGGGAGTTAGAGGCAGGCAGATTTCTGAGTTTGAGGCCAGCCTGGTCTACAGAGTGAGTTCCAGGACAGCCAGGGCTATACAGAGAAACCCTGTCTCGTAAAAACCAAAAAGCATCCTGATAGCCATTGCAACTGGCTGGCTGGGATTGACCGAAGAAAATGGGGGCTGGGCATCATATCATAATCCTTCCTGGGGTGGAGGAGAGAAGGCGGGAAAAAGGATCAATGAAGACAGCCTTGGATCTGCTGTGTGTGGCCTAAAGCATGTGATGGCCCTCTCTGGGCTCTGGGCTCCGGGCTCCCTAGTTTGGAGTCCTCAGTTTGGGGAGCACACTCCCTCTGGGAGCCCAATGGGGATAGGGGTTGGGGATAGCGTTGGAGGTATGATACCAAAGATCCAGAGTGTCCTCTGCTGTCCCCTCTTGGTGATTGATGGCCCCAGTGGACAGCTTCTCTGTCTGAGCTGCTGCAGTTGCTGAGAATGTGTATTAATATTAATTGGTACTAATTAGTTGGATAAATCAATCCACCCCCAGAGAGCAGCAATCCCTCCCAGACTGATGAGCAGGAGGTCTGGCTGATGGGGCTGCTGTGGTGAATCCGCATGATGGAGAGGACTTCTGGACTTGCCGAGGCCCCAGCTGTGGACAGCAGAGCCTAGGAACCATGGGGAATGCTGCATGTGCCTCCTGTGGACCTTTGCTGTGCTATGGTTGAGTGTGTGTGTGTGGTGTGTGTCGTGTGTGTGTGTGTGTGTGTGTGTGTGTGTGTGTGTCATATGCCTGTGTGTGTGTGTGCGCGCGCGCGTGCGCGTGCACGTGCACGGCTGTGTGCTGCTTGTGCCTATGTTTGCAGTGGTGCGTACACCTGAGTGTATTATACAGCAGTTTCCTCTGATTGAAACAGTCCCTAGAGAAGGGAGGAGAAGGGCTCCTGAAACAGGAGGTAAACAGACCCTGTGGAGTCCAGACAAGCTGGCTTGGGAAGTTCATGAGGCCCCCGTCACTAGAGTTACCGAAGCAGTAAACAGCTGCTGGGGGAAGGCTGACCAGAGTCCTCCCAGACTTGCCAAGCTTCCTGCAAGTTGTACAGAAGCTCCAGGGCTGCAGCTTTTGTGAGTCGTCCCGGTGTTGGGGTGGGCTTCTCGGTGACACAACGGCTTTTGCGTCATTCCTGTTCCTGTCACTTTATCCACACTCTTGTAGTAACCCTGATAAAAACTCACTGGTCCACAAAGTTGGATTTAAGTGAAATTGTTATTTTAGTCTACTATGGGTTCTCTCTTGGGGTGACTAGATACGTATGAGTTTTGTCTGCCCAGGAAAAGTCTCTTACACAACAGTCTGTTGTGTTACTGCCTGGAGTGTATATGTCTTGACATGTATAACTGAGGCTGCTCTGAATGTTTGCCAGTGTATGAAATGTCTGATAATTGGGAAAAGCTGATTCCACGTGGGTTTGGACACCTGGTTGGTGTGCACACAGGCAGCGGGGTATGCAGCTCCCAGCCGGCTCACCAATAGGATGTGTGTGGTTGGCTGGAGGAGAGGAAGGATTTGTGGACACCTGGTTGGTGTGCACACAGGCAGCGAGGTGTGTGGCTCCCAGACAGCTCACCAATGGGATGTGTGTGGTTGGCTGGAGGAGAAGAAGGATTTGTGGACACCTGGTTGGTGTGCACACAGGCAGCGGGGTGTGCAGCTCCCAGCCGGCTCACCAATGGGATGTGTGTGGCTGGCTGGAGGCGAGGAAGGGTTTGGAAGAGGTCACCTTTCTCTAGGCTCAGACCCGCAAGCTTCTTGGCCCTCACCGTGTTCTCTCTACATCAGAGCCACAAAGGTCTGCCCGAGATGGCCTTCTAGTCTGGTCATCCTCCAATGGGAATGCCCTTGAGACCTCAGATATGCAGTCGATGTCCCAGGAAAGAGGAAAGTCAAAGCCTCAAACAACCTCAGGTCAGCTCAGCGTTGCAAAATTTCACAGGACTCTGCTCAATCCACCCAGGAGTCTTTCTTTGTTCTGGTCCCTACATTCATGATAAAGATGAAAGCAGGTAAAACAGCTGCCGTGCAAGCGTAAGAGCCTGAGTGTGAATCCCCAGAAGCTGTGTGAAGCGGAGTACCACAGCCCGATCGATCGATCATTCGTTCGATCGGTAACTGCAGCGTTCCTATGGCAAAGTGGGGGATGAGAGACGAATCCCAGAGTCACTCAGGCCAGCTGATGTGCGTAGTAGAAAACCTGCTCTCGCCCCCAGGCTGGTCTCAAACTCTTTAGTCTTGGTTCAAGGAATCCCTTTGCCTTCTCAAGTCCCTAGCTGGGACTACAGGGACACACCACCATGTCTGGCTTGAGTCTTTCTCTTTGACACCAATGGTCTTTTTCTTGGGATGAATTGTCTCTCTGCTTTCTGCCCAACCAATAGCTATTATACTCATAGGTTTCTGGCTCTTCCCATGTAGCTTAGCATTTGCACAGTCAGGCATCTTAGATGTCACCTAGCTAAGTCTGAGCAGTTTTGGTAGCATGTTATAATAAATGGCATTGATCCCCCTGAGGGGTTATATAAAGTGGCAATGTGGCCTCTGTGTCTCCATTTCCCTGCACTGAAATCTCCAGTTAGACACTAATATTTTAAAGAATTCCTCTGTGACTTTATTTATTCATCTCTAGTGGGGGAGTGTACTGGCTGGTTTTGTGTCAACTTGACACAAGCTGGAGTCATACAGAGAAAGGAGCCTCTCTTGAGGAAGTGCCGCCATGAGATCCAGCATTTTCTCAATTAATGATCAAGGAGGGAGGGCCCTTTGTAGGTGGTGCCATCTCTGGGTTTGTAGTCCTGGGTTCTATAAGCAAGCTGAGCAAGCCAGTAAGAAACATCCCTCTGTGGCCTCTGCATCAGCTCCTGCTTCCTGACCTGCTTGAGTTCCAGTCCGACTTCCTTTAGTGATGAACAGCAGTGTGAAAGTGTAAGCTGAGTAAACCCTTTCCTCTCCAACTTGCTTCTTGTCATGTTTGTGCAGGAATAGAAACCCTGACTAAGACAGGGAGTGTTCGTTACAGCGTTTTAAAATGTATCTTATGTGTATGAGTGTTTTGTTTGCATGCATGTCTGTGCACCAATTGCATACCTAGTGCCTGCAGAGGTCAAAAGAGGACATCAGCACTTCTGAAACTGGAGTGTCTTAGTTAGGCCTTCCATTGCTGTAAAGAGACACCACAACCAAGGTAACTCTTATAAAGGACAACATTTAATTGCGGCTGCCTAGAGGTTCAGAGGTTCAGTCCATTGTCATAAGGCAGGAAGCTTGGCAGACACGCTGGGAGAGTTTAAAGTTCTACATCTTGTTCCAAGGCAAACCAGAGAAGGCTGGCTTCCAGGCGGCTAGGAGGAGGCTCCACCCCCACAGTGACACACTTCCTCCAACAAGGCCACACCTCCTAATAGTGCTACTCCCTGGGCCAACCCATATTCAAATCTCCACATGGAGTAATGAGTCCTTATGAACCACCATGTTGGTGCCGGGAATCAAACTTTGTCCTCTGTGAGAGCAACAAATGCTCTTACCCCCTGGAGCCCCTCATGACAGTAGTTATATAAATTTACAAATGTTAACAGCATACACAAGTCCTGAAGAGTTACAATTTTCGTTTTAAACAGAAAGCTAATGTCCATAAGCCGTGGGTTTTAGTGGTGAAGGGTTTTGTTGTTTCATTTTGTTTTGAGATAGACTTTCATGTAGCTCAGGCTGTACTCGAACTCTCTAAGTAGCCAAATCCTTGAATTCCAAATCCTCTTCCACATCCCAAGTGCTAAGATTATAGGTGTATGCCAGCACACCTCTCTGGGGTGGGTTTTGTAAGTATTTTTTTTAGGAGACTTTTTGGCAAGATTTTGTTGATTACTCATTTACTGGAATGTCTGCCCTGCTAGCAGAAGGGCAGTTTCATCAGGCTCCCGTAGTAGCCCCGTGCACTCCCTGACCTGTTCTTCCTACCTTTCCACTGTTCTCCTAGAGCCAAAGGTCTCAGAAGCTACCACACAATAATTCTAGGGAAGCTTTGCATAGGGTTGTGGTGGTTTGTATATGATTGGCCCAGGGAGTGACCCTACTAGGAGGTGTGGCCTTGTTGGAGTAGGTGTGTCACTGTGGGTATGGGCTTAAGACCCTCACCCTAGTTGCCTGGAAGTCAGTCTTCCACTAGCAGCCTTCAGATGAAGATGTAGAACTCTCAGCTCCTCCTGCACCATATCTGCCTGGATGCTGCCTGTTTCTGCCTTGATGACAATGGACTGAACCTCTGAGCCTGTAAGCCAGCCCTAATTAAATGTTGTCTTTTATAAATCTTGCATTGGTCATGGTGTCTGTTCACAGCAGTGAAACCCTAACTAAGACAGGGGTCCAGGCTGACAACACCCTCCATACTTGGCTATGGATGTGCCTCCTGTCCAGATGCTTCTGTGGGAACAGGGATTAGTGGGGCATGAGGGACAAAGGCACTGGGGTTGGTGGTGAACCTGTGGACTAGGGAGTGCTGGTACAGTCTCTGTCAGGGTTTGCTAGTGCTTCCTAGCCTGGGGAGCAGACTGGGAATGGGTACAGGCTAGCCCTTGACAGTTTATTGAGGATTCAAAGGGTGTTCCTAGAGAGTTTCTAGAACATTCCTGCTGGGTTTAGCTCTTTACCTGATGAACTACGAGGAGCCATATTTTAGCCATTGGCACAGCTGTGGAGGTATATTCTAGCTGAATGGTAGCCTAGCCCACAGGGATTCTTATCTGGTTTAGTGAGATTCCTGGGGCACACAGGTTGTGGATCTCCAAGCAGATACATTGCAAATTGAGCAATTTAGCAGGTAAACAGAGAGCCTTTTGGAGGAAGAATTTCTAGAGACAGATGTCTAGGAAAGAGAAGAGCCCAGTACCTAGTAAGGGCTTCCCCAATAAAGGCTTCCCCAAGAACTGTAGTGGTAAGCATTAAGGCTACAAATGGCCTGGGATAACCAGGCTTCTACATCTTCATGACCCTTCTTGGACAGAAGAATTAACCCCTCTGTTACAAATCAACCTTCAGCAATCCTTTTGTCCCGCTAGGTCCTGTGAGGAGGCCAAGAGAAGCACCTTCAGTAAGTGCCTGTCTTAGGGTTCCATTGCTGTGAAGAGACACCATGACCACAGCTATTCTTATGAAAGAAAACATTTAGTTGGGGCTGGCTTACAAATTCAGAGGTTTAGTTTGTTACCAAGGTGGGAAGCATGGCAGCACATAGGCAGACATGGTGCTGGAGAAGGATCTGAGAGTTCTACGTCTGAATCAGTAAGCAGCGGGAAGAGAGAATGACACTGGGCCTAGCTTGAGCTTCTGAAATCTCAAAGCCCACCCCCTAGTGACACACTTCCTCTAACAAGGCTACACCCACTCTAACAAGGCCACACCTCCTAGCAGTGCCACTCCCTGAGTTTATGATGGCTGCTTTCATTCAAACTGCTATAATGCCCAAGATAGACCCTGAGGATTATACCTCCAAACTCCAAGAGCAAGTGGCCTACACAACTCAAGCCTTTAGAAGCCAGAAACTAGTAGGGTATTGAGGTATACATCTACAATCCCAGTACCCTGTAGGGCCTGAAGCAGGAGAACTGTCCAAGGAAGAGAGAGTCTAGAGTCTAGTCCTCAGGAGGACCTAGGGTGGGAGTGGTGGTGAGGCCCAGGAAGAGCCAAGGGAGTGAGAAGTATTATGGCATTTTAGCCATTGGCATAGCCAGTGAGTTGGCTAACAGAACCAGAGAAGGGCATTGTAGACAAGAGCGAGGGAAACAGAAGGAGGGGGCAGGAAGGAGTGTATAAAGGGTTATACTCATCTATTGAGCCCTTGGTCTCCAGCTGGTGGTGGAGGTTGGGAGGCTGTAGAACTTTTAGGAGGTAGGATTTTGCTATTGGAATTGCTGAATGGAAGGCAACCTATATGGTATAGCCTATCCCTCTTTCTGGCCTGAGTTTGTCACTCTATTTTCTGACTGCTGGTGCAGTGCAACCAGCCACCCCACACTCCTGCTGCCCCAAGCTGCTCCTGCGACCATGTCTTGTTGCCATGATGAACCAGACCCTGTCAAACCAGGACCCAGATAAATCCCCCTGCCCTTCATTTGCTTTTTACCTTAAATACTCTTTCAGGTATGTTTTTTTATCACAGGGACAAGAAATTTTGCAAAGGAAATTAGTGCTGCACAGTGGGGTTGTTGCTGTGACCGTGTGGTTCATGAGTCTTTGTGTCTGGTTTGCAGACTGTGGAAGAATCTGAGGCTGTGGGCTAGAATGGCCTGGGAAGCAGAGGGTGTCGTCCGGGGGACAGTCCTGGCGGGGGTGACAAAGCCCATATTTCTGGATATGGAAAACAAAGACTATGCTTATGTGGTTTCAGAGGGAAACAGGTTTTATTGAGAACTGGACGAGACGCCGCTTATTTTATGTTCTGGAAAGACGTTTGTCTGCCTTCTGAAAATCTATGATGGCTAGCAAGATGGCTCAGCAGGGAAAGGTTTCCAGGCTGCCAAACTGGATTTGAAACTTTGAGCCCACAGGACAGAAGGCAACAGCTGACATCTCCCACAAGTGTTGGCAGCATGTGTACTCCCATGCACAGAAATAAATAAAAGCAACAAACATTTTTCATGAGGCAGAATTCAAAAGTAATGGACTAACTTGTTTGGTGGGGAAAGGGTTAAGACGGCCTAGCATCCAGGTTATGGTATGGTTTTTATTAATTCCCTTTAGACGGCTTTATGGAGAAAACAAAGAGCCCAGAATGTGCCGTTTGGTAAGCAATGGAATATCCACATAGTTAAAGTTGTGGCAAGGCAGGAAAGGTGAGTTTTGGCAAAGTCACTTTAGTAGTTAAAGAAATTAGTACAGGGGCTGGAGAGATGGCTCAGTGGTTAAGAGCACCGACTGCTCTTCCAAAGGTCCTGAGTTCAAATCCCAGCAACCACATGGGGGCTCACTGCCATCTGTAATGAGATCAAAAGCCCTCTACTGGTGTGTCTGAAGATAGCTACAGTGTACTTACATATAATAATAAATAAATCTTTAAAAAAAAAAGAAATGAGTACAGTTAAGAAGAAACTGTAGTTTGCACTGGGGCAATAGGAACTGTGTCTTGAGGGCGAGACCCCGCCCTCAGAGGGAAGAGAGTGCCGGAAAATTAAAACTCACAACCTAAAGAAAACACTTCCTCTCATTTAGCTGTAGACTCTTGTTACAGCTAACACTACCCAGCGTGTCATCCTGAGCTGGCAACAGAGCTTCCTGCCGCTGTCCACATACTGCTGATTTTGCAAGCGTACAAAATTGAAGGATTATGAGGTCATTGAGACTTGCATCAAGTTTCCAAAAAGTTGCTAAGGCTAGTCAATGTGTCACAGGGTCCAGTTGCTAAGGCTAGTCAATGTGTCACAAGGTCCAGTTGCTAAGGCTAGGCGATGTGTACAGGGTACAGCTGCTAAGGCTAGGTAATGTGTACAGGGTACAGTTGCTAAGGCTAGGAGATGTGTACAGGGTACAGTTGCTAAGGCTAGGAGATGTGTACAGGGTACAGTTGCTAAGGCTAGGCGATGTGTCACAGGTTCCAGCTCCCTTCGTGAAGGTCCTGAGTGAGCACAGAGCTGAAACCTAAACTGCAATGGAGACCCCAGGGTGTTTGTTATAAAAGTCAAAAACGCAGAACATCTGCTGAGGGAAGCTACGGGCAATGAAAGGAGCCAACCCAGCAAAGAGGCCATGTGTGTCGCAGGAGCAGAGCGGTAGGGGAAGGGTTCTTCAACCCTGCTGGAGCCCGATGATGCCGTCATAAGCCCCAGATTCTGGGCATGGAATGCAGGGTTCAGAGTTGGCCTGGTTGGTTGCATTTTGATCTTATTTTGGTCCTGTCTGATCTTGGTATCTTCCTGTTCCTCCCTTTTGGAAAGGGAATGTTTACTTAGTGCTGATAATTATTTCCCCATTCATGAAAAGAGTCAATTCAAGCCAGATTAGAGTATGTAAATGGAGGTTTATTGGGAAGCTTCTTTCAGGTAAGTTCACTGGCCCCAAGCATGGAGGTCAGGGAAGCTGACCATGGGAAGGAAGAGAGGGGAGAGGGAGGTGGGGAGGAGAAGGGGGGGGGATGTCTAGATTATATAAGGAAGAGCCCTTGGAGGAAGGGCAGACCCATCCCTGGGCTGGAAAGTTCAACACTGGGAGGTGGGGTATGCCAGGTAGGGACTGAGGGATGCTGGGAGAATCTGGAGGCCAGGTCTGCTTTAGTATGTTAAATATACCTTGTCCTGGGTTTGAAACCCAACAAGTATCATTGTATACTTGAAGTATGTAACTTGGTTTTTCATTTTGTGAGGCCTCAGAATTAAGAGTTTGCCTTGAGTTTCAGAAGGGACTTTGAGTTTTTGAGAATGTTGTAATCATATTGGGACTGTATTGGGACTTTGGAAGTTAGATAACACATGGACTGGCCCTGAGCCTATGGAGGTTATTTGAAGAATATTAGATTGCTGCTTTCAGAGAGGTTTTTTTTTGTTTGTTTGTTTTTGTTTTTTGTTTTTGTTTGTTTTTTTACAGCAATGAGAACGAATATCTAAGACAAGATTAAGATGCTTAGAACTGGGCTGCCTGGTTTTGGATCTTCTGTCCTGTGTCTTCAGACCAACAACTTTCTGGCCCAAGGGTCCTTTTCACTGTAAAACCAGAAAAGAATGTTACATACCAGCAGGGCTACTGCAAAAGCGTTGTGAGCTATTATAGGTGAAATATTAGGGGCAGGGACTAGCACACACTGGATGTTGAGATACAGTTTATAATAATCTTACATGTGATTACTATTATGATGACTTTATCAGAACTTGGATATGAGGGAAGGGTCCAGGATGGTTCTAAGGCTGTCAGTTTGGTGAAATGACATCAGTTGGAAGTTTGAACAAGCTTATTAGAAATATAATACATCCTATGTGAGGAGCCTTTGCTTCCAGCTGTGCTCCTCCCCCCAGAAATCTGACCTTAGGCCAAGACAAGGAAGTAAGCTCCAGCAGGAATCTGACATTAGGGCATGATAGGGAAGTTAGTTCAGGCAGGAATCTTAATCCTAGGGTGGAACAAAAGAAGTAGGCTTCAGGGAACAATCTGATTTTAGGCTTGAACAAGGAAGCGGGCTCAGATATTTTGGTCATTCTGACAAGCCCTTGGAAACAACTGTCACGGGAGTAATCACCGGACTTTGCTTATTGCCCTACTTGTTCCTCACTATACCGCTCACCCTTAATACTTGCATGTAATTAAAATGGTATAAAAGCAGTTTGGGAAAAAATAAACCCACCTCAGCCTCAGAACTGGCTGGGGTTGTGCTACAATGTTATCTAATTGTCTTTTTCCTTTTTAGTCCTCACTTCTGCACTGGAGAACCTGTTGACTGACTGAGTGGGCTTGGTCAATCCTGGGCCATCTTTGGGTAGATGGATGGGTAAGGAAATCTAGAGTCTGAGGCCAGGGTTAAAGGAACAGGTATGACAGCTTGTGTTCCCTAGTAAGTGTGGGCTGGTGGTAGGGAGAAGGCCACATTCTGAGGAGTGCTACCATTCCAAGAGACTGAGGAGGATCCTCTAGACTCCTCAGTGGATGATTAGAGGAGCCTGGGGGGCTTTCATGTTGCCTTGGAGACAGACTAGGTATGTCTTTGGTGTTGTGGACAAGCATAGGAATGCGTACTAAGCATGCAGGCTTGAGTACAGCTCTATCCAGTCGTGGAGAGTGGTCTGTAGAGTGTTCAGCAGGCCTGTAACAGGTTCTGGCTATCTGCTCACTCCACTCCAGATCATCAGGATCTGCTCCAGGAAATGCTGGCCCAGACGCTGATAGACTAGAGAATTGAATCTAAAGAGTGTCCTCTGTTGCTATTTAGAGGAGCCAGGACCCTAGCCTAGGTAGGAAGGAGATGGCCCTCTCCTCCAGGTCTGCTGTGTGCTGTCCACATAGATTCTTGTTTTATGCCTGTAGCTGTCTTTGACAGACAGCTCATGGTCTTACATATCCAATAGCAGCTTAGCTTTCACCATTAGAACTTCATGCAATGGCCTCTCAGGGTCTTTCTGCAGAGACTCTGATCCTGCCATGGATTCTCCAGATAGTCAGCTGCTCTCATAAATCATGATGCAGGACTCTATAACTCCATTTATGTTCATCCTTCATCCCTCTCAAATCAGTATTAAATAAGCAACATTGCCAACTTCTGCTGCTAGCTCAGCTTGGAGCTCCTAACCCTTGGGCCACAGCTACATCAGCTTCTGTGTCTTGACCCTGGGAGACACTACCCTAGGCTGCTGCTCTTGAGGACCAGGGAACCTCTGTCGCATTCTCAGCTCACATTTCTCCTTTCACATCGGTCACTAGGCATCACACAGTCATCTCCAAGCACAGCCAGGGCACTCTGCTCTCCACCAGGCTGCTTCTAGGATGCAGAACGCCTTGGAGGTGGGGAAGAGAACAGATTGGAGAGAAGGCGCTGGGCTGGGCTTCTTTGAAAGGAAGGCCATTGTAGCAGAGGGACTGCTGAGAACCACTTGTGATTTCCCAAGCTGGGTTCCCTTATTAAGGTCATTTCCTCCCTAGCTCTCCAGATTTCTAGATTTGTAGAGTGCGATGAGCAAGTCTCCTGCCCACAGAGCTGCCCATGATGGGTGGGCATTGAGGATCACGTGGTTAGAGTTGGTAAGTTTAGACTTTGCAATTAGGTTGTTTTCTTTCTAGTAAGGGTCTCAAGCTGGCCTCAAAGCCCAGGGCTGAAGTGATGCTCTTACCTCAGCCTCGGAAGTAGCTGGGACTAAAGGTACATGCCACTGTACCTAGCTTAATTAGGTTTTGAGATCATGCCTGACACCAGGATGAAGGTTAGAGACTGAGTGGTTTTGTGACTGGGATCTAACACTGGCATCAGGCAGCAGGGAAGCCAGGGCTTGAAGCTAAGGTTAGGTTTGGCTGAAGCTGACTTGTTTGAATTGGGATCGAGGTTAAGGGCAGGAACAAAGAATCTGAATGCTCCTTGAGAGAAATTCTGTAAGTTTGGAGTTGGGATGGGGCTGGAATCAGGTGAGAAGGGAGGCGGGGGGGGGGGGGGGTCTGTGTTAGGCTGGGGTTTGCCACTGACTGTCTGGTTGCGGCACGAGCTAGGTGCTGCTTGAATTGAGGCACAAGTGTCTGAGCACTAATGAGATGTTTCTCAGGTTAAGGAAAGGAGCCTGTGGCTTGGGGTGGGGGTGGGGTGGGGTGGGGAGAGGGCATCTCTCAGGTCCTTGTAGCAGTCATTCCTAGCTTCCACTCACTTTAAGAATGATTTTTAAAGAAGTGATAATTTACAAGTAATAAAGTTCACTATTTGAATATAACTTGATTAATTTTGACCGGATAATTGCTTCCATAATAAACATATAAGATAAATCTTTAGAATTTATAGAATATATATTTTTATCATACATTAGTGACTTTTCTTCTTGCTGTGACAAAACCTGACCAAAGCAACATCAGGAAAGAAGGGCTATCTTAGCTTACAGTTTGGAGGGTATGCGTTCTATCACGGTGGGAGGGCGTGGCAGCAGGAGCGGAACAGTCTGTTCCCGTTGACTAGCAGTCCAGAAGCAGGGAGAACATGAACGGAGGCCAGGCTATAAAACCTCAAGACCTGCTTCATAACAATCCACTTCCTCCATCAAGGCTCCGCCCACTAAAGGCGGGCCTTCCGGAAGGGTGCCGCCAGCCCGGGGCGAAGAGGGCAAACACAGGAGTTTACTGAGGGCGGTTCACATCCGAACCATAGCGTGCCACCTCCAAAGTTCCATCATGCCTCTTGGCAGTTCACTCTGCTTCTCCTCTTGGCGGCCACTGATCCTGTCACCATGGACAGAAGTTTCTAGAGTTTCATATAAATGAAACAGAAAGTATGAGGACTTTGTGTTTCGCTTATTTCCTTTAGCATACTTGTTTACTCTTACAAGCTCTCTGCCTCTCCCACCTCAAGTGGTGTCTTCTGCACTTGAAACCACAGGTCAGGACAGGGCGGTGCCGGGGACATTCCTGAGTCTCCCGCACAGGTGCTGGTCTCAAAGACGTTGCTCTTTGCAGGATGAAACCTGACTTCAAACCCAGAGCGCACTTCTTCCCTGATCTTAAGAACACATCTTGCTCTCCCCAAAGTCTCTGACCCACCCAATCCCCTCACAATAGTGACAGCTACAGGGGAACTTTTTCAACGCAAGATTGCACAGTATCAACCACTCTCCCCACACCTGGATTCCAGTACACGGGAGGACACAGACTAATGCCCCTGCTACCTCTAGCTGTAGTTTTAGAAAAGCCACTTAACCTTTCTGCCACCCCCATTTCATCATTTGAACCGAGGGGAGAGTAATCCCCACCTCGCAGTGGGGGAGAGAAGTCAGAGACTCAGTAATGGAAAGAGACGCGCCCAGTGATGGGTACTGATCAAGGCTCCTATGATGCCGATTTCCTGCTTCCCTGCGCTCTGGAAGACTGGGAGAAGGCCCAGGTTGGGCAGGTCTGGGCTTCTGTGGCCATCCAGCTATTCAAAGTCCACAAGCCTGTGGTTCCAAAAAGTACCAGCAGGGGGCACCCAATCACGGTCATATCTAAGCAAGATTTCCTGAGTGTTCTCATGTCTTTCTGCAGAAGGCTTCTCCTATCTGAGCTTGCAGGGCATCCTGAACTTCCCCATGAATAAAGGTGAGAAGAAACTGGCCTTCTTCAAGGGCTGTTACCAGGATGATACTAACAAAAGCTCCCGGGAGGTCAGTTTTTTCTACACTTCTTCATGGGGTTTCAATCCTGGTGAAAGCCTGCAAGGAGGGGTTGATTGGTCTTTCTGCTTAGTCTATTTTTTTCTTTTTTAATTTTTTTTACTTATTTACTTTATGTCCCGCTCACTGCTCACTGCCCCCTTCCACTCCCCCCTCCCACAATTCTCCCCTTCCCCTTCTCTTCTGAGCTGATGGGGGCCTCCTGGTTATCACACACACACACACACACACACACACACACACCGTGGCACATCACGGCTCTGTGAGTTTGGGGCATCCTCTCCCACTGATGCCTTGGCTGCTTACTCTTTATCTCGTCTGGTAAAACTTTGTTCCATCCCTGAAGACACACCATTTGATCTGTGTGACAGCCCTGTCCTTGTCAGGAGGAAACTGCAAAACCAAGGCTGGAAAGATGGCTAAACTGGCAAGGAGGCTGGATGCTCATCCTGCTGACCCAGGTTTGATCCCTGGGACCCACCCACGTGGTGAAAGGAGTCAGTTGTCCTCTGGTATCTACACATTCTGTAGCTCGCATGTACATGCAAACACACACACACACACACACACACACACACACACACACACTAATTTAAAAGGGAGAGAAAACAGATCTTAGAGGCAGGGAGAGTGGAGCAGGGTGAATGTGCCTAGTCAGAAGTTTACTATTTTCCTGAACTGGTCATTGCTCTCTGCAAACACATCTGTGGACCTCAGTTTCTTCACCAGGAAAATGGGACTCAAATTATGCAACTTGAAGGGTTTGTACTAGGCCGAGTGGTGGTAGTGCATGCCTTTAATCCCAGCACTTGGGAGGCAGAGGCAGGTGGATTTCTGAGTTCGAGGCCAGCCTGGTCTACAGAGTGAGTTCCAGGACAGCCAGGGCTACACAGAGAAACCCTGTCTCAAAAAACCAAAAACCAAACAAACAAAAAAACAAACAAAACAAAACAAAAAAAAGGGTTTGTACTGAAGGTTAAACAGAAAAGCATGAAGCTGGAGGCCCTTGAGTAGGAAATGATGAGCGAATTCTAGGACTAGTTCATAGCTGTTCACAATACGAAATACCATCAGCATATTCAAAGACAGGATCTAAAATAACCCAGAGAAAGGGAGAAGGGGAAAGAGGGGTGGGAGAGGAAGAATGGGTATGTGTCTGAGTTGGAAGTTACTTTTTCTGAAAACTGAGCACAAGTTACCCAGCAAAAGTGCTGACTTGAGTTCTGAGAAAATAAATCAATGACACAATCTGATGTGTTTTGAGCCCTGTGGTGTTTTGTATACGCTCAGCCCTTAGATTGGCAATATTGGGAGGTGTGGCCCCGTTGGAGTAGGTGTGTCACTGTGGGTGTGGGCTTTAAGACCCTCATCCTAGCTTCCTGGAAACCAGTATTCTGCTAGCAGCCTTCAGATGAAGATGTAGAACTCTCAGTTCTTCCTCCACTACACCTGCCTGGATACTGTCATGTTCCCACCTTGATGATAATAAACTGAACCTCTGAACCTGTAAATCAGCCCCAATTAAATGTTGTCCTTATAAGAGTTGCTTTGGTCATGGTGTCTGTTCACAGCAGTAAAACCCTAAGACAAGCCCTTTCTCTTTCTTAGGAGGTCCTGAAAAAAAGTGTGTGTGTGTGTGTGCTCATTAAGTCCCAGTGAGGAGACAGAGGTGCAGACAGTGTGCCTCTATTTGGGAACTGGTGGTGCAGCCAGGTGAAGTGCAGGAGCCAGGGTCTGATGATCTGGCTCTGGAGACCAAGGTAATTGACAAGCACACACAACATCATAGAGCAATGGAAACCTGTTTGAGTTCTTATATGGATGTGTGAGTTTCGTGGCCAACAGACTCAGCCCTGATGGTCCTGGATCGGAGTTTGGGGTCAAGACAATGTTTTCTCTACAGAAATGAACTCATTTCTGACAAGGAATCTCCATTGGTTGGGTTTCCCTAGCCATCCAGAGGATTCTCACTTTTATATGTTATCATTATGGTCAGCATTTTGCACAGAGACTACATTTTGCATGATTATCCAGGAAGCTATAGGTGAATCAGTGGTCTTTTCAGCTTTCACTGAGATCTGAGGAAAGTCAGAACTCAAGACTGGGATAGCTCACCTAATCAGGGAATGAGACATTTAGGCAAAGGTCAGACCTAGGCTAGGGTCTCGTATAAAGTGAAGACCAGCACAGGAAGTAACAACAACCCAACCAGAGGACTGTGAACATGGAGCAGGATCTGTGCTCCAGAACCTTCTCTCTGAAGGCCATGAACTTCCCGTTCTTGTAAGACTTCTGGTGCATTGCATCACTCTGCCTCGAGGAGATGAGCTGTGTCTCTGGATCGTGAAGGAGGTGGAGACCTTGGTCAAGAGCCAGGTGGGGACTTGGGTGACATGCCCCCTTTCCTGGAGACTGTCCTCGACCCCACCCACCCACCACACCCCGCTCAGTCTGCCCTGTGCTGTTTTCTTCTCACAAATACCGCAGTGGCCTCTCGTTTCCTCTCAACCTCACCACCTTGCTTTTCTTTGCGTTTTGCTGTGTGGGTGCTCAGTCCACAGGCTCCCCACCTTAGCCTGAGGTGGACAGCAGGACGTGGGGCTCAGTAGATTTTTCTGCCAGCTGGCCTTGTGATCTTTGCCAGTTTCCAGGACCTTTGCGGTCACCAGGCACACATGTGCACATACATACACACAGGCAAAAGCACTTATGCACATTAAATGGATAGACAGACAGACAGACAAAGAATTTGGCTGAGATGAAGACCCCAGGTATTACACCATAGGAGCAGTTCTGACTCTGAACCATTAGAGAGAGGGCAGGCTGGACAGAGCTATTTCTGACCTCATTAAGACATTTCCATCTCTTCAGTTCCACTAGAGCCCAAGATCCTCAATGAAGAAAAACTTTTTTTTCAGATGTGTACTAAGAAGGTTAAGGGATTCTCCAGTCAGCTGCCTCCCATCCCTGCTTCCAAAACTGGTTACAAAGTACGGACGACAGAGGGCAGCATTGCGCTTCACACAGCAGAGCCACGGCCTTCCGCGCTCAGACCCATTGGAAACTGAACTTCCTTCCCCTCTTCCTATCCCCCAGCTCCATTCCTCAGATGAGGAAATCAGTTTCTGGAAGGACAGAGAGGGAGACGCAGGAACAGGTTAGGTGATTTGATATCGGCTTAAAGTTCGCAGGTTTTAAGGTAGACAGGGTCGAATTCTTTGGGGGTGAAATTAGCTACAGGAAAGAAAGCATCCCGAGATGCCAGCTCCAGAGGCTGAGTAAAGAGGAAGTACCACACCACGTCACGGGGACAGACCTGCAGGACTGGCTTTTCTCTTGTCTATTGAGCTAATGCTTCTTTCTCCTTATTCCCAGTCCAGCTTCATCCCTGACTTTAACCGCTGTCCCACTACACAGCAACACTGAGTGACTGTGGATAGGGCCTTCAGTTTTCCCCAGGTCCTCTGTGGGCAACCTCAGTTCCTCCCTGAGGTCATTGTTGGGGTGCACATAGAACCCTCTGGAACAGGACAGCTTCTACTCCCTTCCCAATCTTATTCTGGCGCCCTAGGAGGCTCGATCTGGGCACAGATAGGTCCTGGTTTGGCTCTGTTACTCTGTGACCTTGCACCCAAGGTAGCCCAGTTCTTCCAGACATCTCTAAGAGGGCACGTGTGCCACAGACTCCGGAGGCTGCAGACCTATAGAGGTGACGGGCAGGTGGAAGGGACGTGGATTCCCCCAGCTCAGAGTCTGTGAGGCAGGAGGCTACCTGTCTAGATGTCAGAATTCAGAGTTCTCAGGGAAGAGCTGACCTCTTCCTTGGGAGTGTGTGAGAGAGCAACAGGGTGGGTCATTCCCGCAGAAGAATTTAATTCACAAACAAGAAAAGTTCTTGGTGTGAAGAGATCTCTACAGCCGCTGGGCCCGAGGCCTCCCACCCACACCCTTTGAGAAACAGGGTTGCCAGAATTCGAGTTTTGTGTCTGTTTGGTGGGATGCTGGTAAGAACTATTGCTCCAGTTCCAGCCTCAGTTTCCCCTTTGACTGCGTGGGGAAAGGTCCCTGGATTCCCAGGCCTTGCTTTCTCCTGGAAGGCTCCACCAGTGCAGTCCCGCCTCACCCCCGCAGCCTTTCCCTCCACCCAGAGTCCTGCTCCGCAGACAGGACCGCAGTGCGGGCGTCTGCGCCTCGGAGGGGGTATGGGGTGGGACCTGGACCCGAGGGCCCGGCGGTGCGGACTCGGCCAGGCGGGCCGATCGCTCCCGCCGTGCAGTAGCTCGCTCGGTGCACGGCCTCCCCGCCTGCCGCGCCTCCCCGGGCGCCCGCATTAAAGCGCATATGCAAGCCATGAATTATCAACTGAAAGGAGTCAATTACCGGCTCTAAAAACGAGTGTCTGCGCCCGGAGCGCCCCGGGCCATCCGCCTATTTACGGAGCGATTTCCCCCGCCCCGCTGGGGAGGAGGCCACGGGAGGGGGAGAGATGAAGACTCGGAGCCCGAGACTGAGGGAGAGAGGGACAGAGAGAGGTCTAGAGACAGGAGTGGGAGATGGGCAGGGGCGGAGAGGTTAAGGAGCGAGGGTCGGGAAGGGAGAAAATACAGCCCCGTCCCTTCCATCTTCAAAGCAGCGAGTTTGAAGTGGAGTCCCAGGGACTTTCAGGCCCTGAATATCTGTTTTAGGACCCCGCCCTGCAAAGGGTGGCCCCTAGACTAGGTCTGGATAGGGTGAGAAGAGAGGTCACTCCATCCTTGCAGGTGGGGGGAGCAGGCTGCCGCCTTATCTATGAGGAGTGACCACTGGGGAAAAGGCAGGGGGTGGGAGGAACAGGGACCCAGTGTTGGTGGAGGCCAAAGTGTCTGCGCTGTCCCTCAGCAGTGACAGAAGAATAGCCAAACCAATTTCACCTCCTACCGTGCTCCGGAAGTTCTTTGACCTCCTCTCTAACTCCGGGGACCCTCGTCCGGAAGTGCTTTTCTCGTCTGCCTGTTGTTTGTTCCTGTACCTGCCTCAGACACAGCACACACTCCGTCCTATCCCATAATCCGGACCTGACTTCTCTAGCAGGCAATGGGCACCGTCAGGGCAGGACCTTGTCTCTTTCTCAATATTTGCATTTGCTAAGGGAGCTCCAAAGAGTTTTGGAAGGAAGGAAGGAAGGAAGGAAGGAAGGAAGGAAGGAAGGAAGGAAGGAAGGAAGGAAGGAAGGAAGGAGTGGAGTAGCCAGAGGGGACTTAGGCCTTGCTGTGACCAGGACAGCAGAACCCGAAACTGGTCTGTGGGGTTGGCTGGAAGGCTTCAGGCTCGCAGAGTATGTGAGTGGTGAGGGGTGAGAGGGGGTGAGGGCAGGCCAGCCCTTTCTCTGCAGCAAGGGACCAGAGAAGAGGGAGAGGGAGCAGGAATCAGGAGCATTAGCACCAGCAGTCACTGCCAGGGGCTTTGCCCTGAGTGCTTCAGAGCCTCTAAAATCCCAGATTTCCTCTGCAGGCACAGACAGGGAGCCCTCGGAAACTTCCCATAGACTGATCTATGCTGAGGGCTGTGAGGTGGCAACCAACCATTCTTTTCTAGGGTGTGACTGTGACCAGGTCTCTAACTTCGGAGACTTAGGTTTCTTTCTGAGCACAGGTGTGGGACAACTTCTGGTTCTCACACTTTCTAAACAGGGGCAGCCCTGCCCAGAAACAAGAAGAGTTGCCACTCACTGAAGCTTTCAAGGTGCCAAGCACCCAGCAATGGGCTATTGCACTTACGGTAACTGGGAATTTCTAAGTCAATTTGCAGATGATGACATTCCTAAAGAGGCTAGGTGGGATTGCCAAGGGACAGGATCAAGTTTTGAAATTAGCCTGACCCAGAGGCGTTAGTCTGGGTCCCAGAGCCTCCTGGCCTCCTTAGTCCATATACACACAAGCCCACTAAGTCTTTCCAGTCAGCTGAGTCCAGATCCCCACATGAGGACCATAGTGGAGGCAGTGTCACGGGAAAGCATCATAGTTCCGGTCCAGCAGAGGTGGCCCCTGGAGTCCTGTTCCTGCTATTGCGTGGGCCAGTCGTCCAGCCTGACGAGTTTGCAGCCCCGCCATGCCATTACCAGGCAGCCAGAGGGGGTGTCTGCGAGCACCAACGCTGGGGTTCCTGAGGCCGCCTGCCTATTAGTTGCTGGTGGCTTCATGGTGATTTATTGGGGCTTCTTCATTTCCCCTTGGTCCGCTATAAACATATTTATACCACCAGAGTGACCGATAAATTTCCCTTATGAATCCCGTTATCTCCCCTATTAACCATCCGTCACCTTTTATGCGGCCACAATGGGCCAGGCCAGGGCACCGGGGCTGGGTGGGAGGCCTGCGGCCCACAACCCCTGAGCCCAGTGAACTCTTCACCTCCCCCCACTGCTCCTCAGGCAGGGCAGCTGCTGCCGGTTCTGAACTGCCTTCAGGATGAGGACAGGCTGGACCAGGCTTGAGGAGAGATGGAGGTGACTTCGAAAGGTGGCTTTCTCTGGGCTCTAAGCTGGAAAGTCCCTTTTAGGGTTAACGTGAGTCTCTTCTCCTATAACTTTGCTTCACCTGCTTTTCAGTGTAGACATCCGCACAGCACAGGCTGGTGCTGTTTGCCTGTTTGCCTCACTCACAGCCCTCACCCTCCTTCCCAGCTGTAGGCTGAGACACAGTGTGCTCAGAGGGATCTGATGCCGACTGTCACTTTATATACAGGATGCTGTGTGACCCTCCCCGCAGCCCGAAGGCCCGGCATTTATAACCCCAGTTTCTAGGAGAGAGCAAGGAAACCACCCTCCGAGACATTCAGCGAAGAGCCTCTGCACCTGGAAGGGCCATGCGTTGGGGAAGGCTTTCTGGTGTCTCCAGTCTGTAGCCAGCCTCCTCACAAGCCTTGGAAGGGGTGACACTCATCCAAGGAAGTTCTGGAAGGTTATTAAGGAATAGAAGAGGGAGGGGAAGGGGGTGTAAATGAGACTCAGTGGAGGGCCAGGAAGATGAAGGGCACTGTGGAATTAGGAGTCACCCCTTTTTCTTTCTGGTTGGTACTGACCTGTTAAGTGAATCTTGGTTCAAAACCTGTGCCTGGGAAGACAATCAACAGTATGTGAGCCAAGTGGTGGCAGGGTCAGTAGAAAAGAGTGTATAGTCTTCTGGGTCTGGGGTGCTCCCTAGTGCTCCTTAGAGGTCTGGGGTGCTCCCTGGTGCTCCTTAGAGGAGACAAAGCTCTCTGAAGGATGCCTAATAATTTCTATGCCTAGTAACAGTGTCCTGGGTAGTCTGGAGATGGCTGGGGTAGAGGGAATTAGGGGGTCTTAATATCCCAAGAAACAGATTCTCTCCTGACAAGAGGATATAAGGAGGCCATTCTGGCTAGACCTTTAGCTGTCAGGATTCCTTTGTACTGTTTCCCCACAATGACACCTAGTGGGCACAGAACCCATTCTGGGAGAAAGGAGTCCTGGGTTCAGTTTCTACTTTGTCCCCGACCCACTGTGGTGTCTGACCCTTTCTTGGCCTCACCCCTTAGAAGATCTCTAGCTCAGACTCCAGGCCCCATGCTTCCCTACCCCATGGGGACTGTCCTTCCTCAGGCCAGAACTGAAGTGGGTGGAGGACAGGTAGGGACAAGCAGGCCATTGCCAACTGGTGGCTCTGGGTGGCTCTCCTGCAGTTGTTAGCTGTGCCAACAGTTGCTGTCCCTTCTCTACCCTCTCCTTCCCACTCTGTGCCATCACCTGCCTGTCTGTCTGACTTTGTGCATGGCTGGGCATTGATGCCCTCCCCAACAAGGCTATTCTCCCTTGGAGAAAGTCAGGTCTTAAGCATATGTAAGACAGCAGTGTGCACACTCCCTCTCTCTCCCTTCCCACCCTCCCCGTCTCGTTCTCCCACACTCACACACATACAGTCTCCCTCAGTCATTTTCAATGTCATAAATTTCCACGTCTCTCTCCTCCACACGGCTATTACCTGCGCCTCCGTCACCGGGCAGCGCTCTCGCTCCCAGATGGGCCAGGCCATCTCCGCTCTGCAAATGACTAAGGGAGAGAGAGGCAGGGAAGGAGAGAGAGGAAGGAACAGAGAGATTGAGAGAGAATGAAAGAATGTGGGTGAGCAGAAAGGGAGAGGGAGAGAGAGAGCCTCAGGGAGGGACAATTAGTTCCCAAGTCCCTTCTCCCTCCTCCAAGAACTGAGGTCACTGTGGGAGCTCGCAGGCTGGGTGTAGGGTCAGGTTACCTACCACTCTGTCCTCTGGTACTGTAGGCCTTGCACAGCTCTCCCCTTCATGCCCACTCCTCTCGGGTGGCAGCTTGCAGGGGTTGGTGGGAGGTAGGAGGTAGGGAACTCTTGCTTTCAAGGCTAAAGAGCTAGATTGAGAGGGATGAGGTGGTCTTAGAGCAAGACTTCTCAGCAACTCAGCAAGAAGGGAAGTAAAGGTGAGGAAGGGCCCAGGGAGAGGCCAGGCTGAAGAGAGTGCTCCCCACAAAAGGCCCTTCAAGGCTTCCAAGACCCCCAAGGTGCTGCTGAGAAAGCCTTAAGGAAATACAGTCGACTGGTGTGATTTCAAGTGAGGACCCTGCCTCAGACACTGGGATGTAGAGACCCAGAGCTGACCCAGTAGCATCGCCTCCTGAAAGACATCATGACTACTGCTCTCAGTACTTCCCACTGAGTCTCCATCCTAGACTGACCACAGGCTGGGGGGGGGGGGGGCGGGATGTAAATATGACCTGCTGTGTTCTTTCTCTCTTCTTTTGAGATGGGTGTGGGGCCCCTGTTCTTCCTTCTGCCTCTCCTCTGCCTCCTAGCAGGGCTTCAACTGTGTCCAAGACCTTTGGCTCCATGCTCTCCTCTCTCCACAGGGATACATCATTTCCAGTTCAAAAGTCACTATAACGAAGCTAACCTGACCATTTCAGCCAGTAACATGTCACTCCCTTAATCGTTGTCACGGCCATCCAAATAGTTACTTTGTAGTATTTCCCTGCTCTGTCATTATTTGTTTACTTAGCCTTTTATTTGTTTAGCATCTGTCTCTTTCAATGGATTATAGGTCTATGACATCTGGGACCGTGTTTGTTCCTTCATCAGAGGGTACCTGCCACACTAGGGGACCCTAGGAAGTATTTGTAATCCAGGAGTGATGGCACATGTCTGTAACCCCTTTGAGGGGCATGTGGAGTTTGAGGCCAGACTGGACTACTTAGCAAGACCCTGTCTCAAAACAAACAAAAAACCAGTATTACTGAGTGAATTGGTGTATTAGTCTGTCCTTGGTTTAAATGGATTCAGACAGATATTGAGCTAGGGTGATGCTCTCAAGCTTGGCGTCTCTCTGAAGAAGTCTCAGCATGATAGATCCCACTCCTGCTGGGAAAAGCTTGTATCTCTGATACTGAGAGACTAGATCACAGAAAAGTTCATCCTTGCCTGGACTTCCCTCATCTTTGGGTGAACATATGCAACATTCTCCCAGACACACTTTCACAGAGTCACATGGGCATAAAGTGGTCTTAGGTGAGCCACGGCCAAGGGCAAAATCCGCTATACATGACCATGAACGCCAAGCACCCAGACTGACCCATCCAGGTACTCTTGTTTCCACCCAGGAAAGACACACCCCACAGGTGTGTTGGTGATGAGATACACACAGACACTTAGCCAGCAGTGGAGGAGACACCTGTTCCTGTCCTTACTAGTTCATCCCATAGAGCAATAGCCTGGATTCTGAGCTCTCCCCAGCAGTGGAATTCACTACACACTGAGTGTTCCGTGCTGCTCTGCACACACACACACACACACACACACACACACACTTCTCTGTCACCCCAGCTCTTATCCTCGTGTGAGACTCTCAAGCTTCTATAGAAGCTCTGGCCAGAGGCTTGTCTCAGTTCGAACTGAGATCAGAGCTTAGTCTGTGGCCAAGGTCAAGGATCCTGCAGGTCAAAAGTCATTCAAGGGCTGATTTGTTTGATGTTCCGACTGTTCACAGATCCACCCATCTCTGTTCGTACCATCCCACGCAGCTGCAGGTAGGACCAAGACTCAGGGTCCGCATCATGAGCCTCTGCAGCTGGTGGAAGGTGGGGGGGGGCAGGTGGGGGCCGAGCCTGGGCAGATAGCTGTGAGGTACGTTTCCATCTCTGCGGGTCGGGCAGGCGAAGCCATTTCCAATCTGCTCTCTATCATTTTCAATATCATTAATCCCAGACACTCTATTTTCCATGCCTGCGCAGCCAGGCCCCCGAGTGTGCGCCGTGTAAAGTGACACATATTCATCACCGGCTCGTGGCGCTGGCGCCGACGCTGATACAATATTAGTGTTGCCCCCCCACCCCCACCCCCGCATGGGGCTCGCTCCGCCCGGCTCCCCGATGGCACGAATCCATCACCTGGAGCCCGTGTCACTTTCCCCAGCAGTCACATTTGTTTGGGCACTTAGGAGGTAATTGTGGCACATTAGCTAGGGTGGGGAAGGGTAGGACGCTGGGACTCTGCAAAACGGAGGAGAAGGAGACATCTTTACATACAACCCCAAGCCATCCTGGCCTGGCCCAGCTCCTGGCTTTGACTAGGCTCCTAGAAACCTGGGTTCTTGCCTAGTTCTGTATGGAGAGCATAGAAATGGACCCAGTATTTGGGAGGTAATGTCTGGGCCTATCAGGAAGTCTTAGAGGTCAAGGTTTAGAGGTGATTGATGGTTTCAAAGTCTTTTATAGCCAACTTGATCCTGTCCCAGCACTGAAACAGGTATATCAACCTCAGAGTCTCTGGCTCTATGTGGAACAGGTGAGTGAACCCAGCTCTGAGGGAAAGTCTGGCTCTGGCCTCAGAGCCTGGTCCCAAGAGTGGAGGCTCTTGCTCTAAGAGCGATTACAAGGTTCAGTCCTCAGGAACCCCAAACTGAGTTCATGTGCAGTGGATATCACCTAGCCTAATCACTAGAAGTGGGTCAGATCAGGGTTCTTCTGGGAAGACTGCCTGGAGGTGGTGAGCTACATATAAGGTAGCTTCTGGGTACAGGGAATCTGAATACAGGAGAGAAGGGAAGAGCAGTAACCAGGGTCATTGATCTGAGCAGAGGCCAGACCACGAAAGGGCATGGGTTCTTTTTCCCTAGTCCGCAGGGATAACACCCATTAACCTCGTCAGTAGACAAATTGCCCGTCTTGTCAAATTCCCATTTAAAATGCAAACTCGATTTGACAGTGTAAACTGAGTGGAGGTGGAACCGGATAATCCGGTGGAGGCTCATTATCAGGGCCCAATGAGAGGGGCCTTCTGGATGGCCTAACGGACCTGCCGTGATGAACCTCCCAGCCTGTTAATATCCCATCACCTACTCGATACTCTGACTAGCCTGTCCTACTGCACACCCCGCCTGCCAAAAGCCTGGGGGTTCCCAGCTATCTGCCACTACCTCTGAGATGGTCCATCTAAAGGCTTTGCAATTACAGCTGAGAATCCTCCCCTCTTCCTGTTTTCTCCTTCCTTCCTTTTTCTTTTTTCTTTTTTAACAAACCAACCCTTTCCATGTCGCATTGCGATCCTGTCCATGTATTATGCTTCTGCACTTGGACTATAGTTGTCCTGTGAGTTAGAATTATTAACTCATTTCCAACTGAGAAACCTGAGGCTCAGGAGGCCATCTTGCCAGAAGCAGAAGGCAGAGTGTCGTCTCTGGGAAATCCATCAGATTCCACCAGTCAGGCTGGCCACTGCTGCTCTATATGCTGCTTTAGTTGTGGATGGATGTCCTTTCTTCGGCCTCCCTGGTTTCAGTGCTGTCCCTTGCTATGCGAGATTAGGGAAAGTGACATCTTTTAAAGCATCGTTTGTCCCCACCCACCCACCCCCATCCCACCTTTTTTTAAAGAAGTGAACAATAGCTGAGACTTTTAGTGAGGTTTATGGTTTAGCGGGCTGCTCTGGTAGTATTGCGGATGGTTTAACCTAGCGTGGGCTGGGAAGGTCAAGCAGGATGGGGAGAGAACGAAGGCCGCTCTCTGAGGAAGCAGCTACTGAACAGGCCCCTCCTGACATCCAGGACCAAGGGACCTCTGGGCTCCGATGTCCTCCTGGCTTCCAAGTTCCATGCCCAGGCTGCTACAGTAAGAAGCTCCTGTCACTCTCCAGGCCTGGAGTGGAGCTGACAGGTCTCCCATCCCACAGGAGCATCCTGGGAACTGCCAGAGGAAGGCACTGCCAACTCTGTGCTGCTTCCTGCCCTGCACTGTACCGGGGCTACTGGCAACTCGTCCTAAATCATAGAACAGATGAGAAGGAGACCCATAGGGCCACTATGGATAGCTAACAGTCTGTAGTTTCCCCTTATCTCCCAGGACACCGTAGCTCTGCTCCCAGACAGGTGCATATAGAGCCTCCAGCCGGGCCACACTTGTCCCTGTGGCAACATGGCGAGTTATGCTGCCTGAACAAGCTTGGAGCTGGCACTCAATGGCCTTGGGCAGTGTCCTGTCTGGGTTTTATTGGGGATATCACTTCTCAGTTTTAGCTCAATCTCTGCCAGTCCTCCCCAGGTGCCAATGCCACAGCTCTGTATTTTTATGATTTCTTACTTCCTCCAGGGGAAGGTTTGAATCTCTCAGCTGGCATTCAAGGCCTATTGCAACCTTTCCTCAGTTTATCTTCCGTCTTTCTGTTTTCTGAACTCCCCTGCCTCATTTGCCAGCCTTGAGTTACCCTCATGTCTTCATATGGTACTGGCTCTATATTCAGTAGAATACTTCCTTTGACCCACTCTGTCCTTTCTCACCTAGTTTTATCAGTGGACTGGAAGGAACCCTAGACCCTTTCTTTGTGTGTGTGTGTGTGTGTGTGTGTGTGTGTGAGAGAGAGAGAGAGAGAGAGAGAGAGAGAGAGAGAGAGAGAGAGAGACTAAAGAGGAACAGTGGAGAGGTAAATGGCATGCCCAGAGTCCCTCCAGTTGTCAGCCCAAGCGTCCTCTGAGGCTGGCCTAATTCTCTTCAAAGCCCAGCTCCCATCTTCAGGGTGGTGCTTCGGGAGCTGAGAGCCCACCGCTAATGCCTAAGAAAGTCGTGGGTGGATTAGAAAGCTAGGGGGATTAGGGCCAGAGCTGGTGCCTGATGCAGGAGCTGAGCCCCCTCCTCCTGAGGAAGAGGAGGCTAATCCTGCTTAGCGACTAAGGAGAAGGAGCAGCGATGCTGGGGGAGCCTTCTTCATCCTCTGAAGCTGCCAGCCCCAGCAGGCAAGGAAGAAGAAAGATCACCAACCCAGTCCGTCCATCACCCTTCTTCACCCTGAAAACTTTTCAACCTGCTGTATCCAATCCACCCATACTGCCTTGTCCAGCTATATCCCCAACTACTTTAAACATTTTTTGTGGCACACACACATACACACACACACACACACACACACACACACACACACACACACACCGTCAGCTCCCCTGGAGCTGGAGTCACAGGCAGTTGTGAGCCTCCGAACAAGTGAGTTTGAAATCAAAGCATCAAGAGTAGTAAGTTTTTCTGGGCTTTCTCTCTACCTCCATCCCCCACCTTTTGTAACTACCTATTTCTTCATGCTCTGAGCTATCTGCTATGTCCCATCCATCTATCCATGCTGCCCAGAGTCTGTTGTAGGTGTCCTTGGGGGCCATTAGATTTATTCTTTCCTTCAGGTCCTGGGAATGTTTGCTGCTGACATTTGAGTTCCTCCTCTGGATTTGTCCTGAGCTGCTCTCCCAAGGCCACACCCTCCACAGGTACATTCTATAGATCACAGGGTAATGCAAGAGTAGGATTACATGCCCTCCTTCCTCATTCAATCTGGGGTGATGCTGAAAGGCCATTTTCGCACTAGATTGGGGCGTTGACTGAGTCCCTAGAATTACTGCCTTCTCAATACTGCTGCCCCTGCCAGTACTCCCTAGAGCCTTCCCCATAAGCTTCCTACACACACACACACACACACACACACACACACACACACACACACACATTGCTCGAGCACCCTCTCAAGAAAGTCACACCCTTCACTTTCTTCTTCAAATCCTACATTGGAGAGGATGGACCCAGATTAGGTTGGCCCATGAAAGGCCTGGTTTCAGAAGCTCCTCTCCTGGCCTGGGTGCTAGGAGGGTAGGTGTGGATCAATAGCCCTTTACTGCGCACTAATCCTCTGGGCTCCTTTCAGTGTACCCCACTGAGTGTAGGGAGTCACATGTACTAAAGATAGGACTAAGGCTCTGTCATAGAAACCCAGTCTGAGATCCTGGTCCGAAGGAGGCCTGGGGGAACGGATTAAGGACCAAGAAAGGCTCATCTGAGGGTTTAATATAGGGCAAAGAGGGCTTGCCTCCTGGGAGTCTGTTCTGAATGGAAAGGGGAACCACTGTGGTTTATGAATCAGTGCTGAATAGGAGAAATGATGCTACACATAGCGCTGGTCTCTGGACCAGAAGAGGCAGGTTGACTCAAGCCTGCCTGGCTGGGCTCTGTCACTGTCTGCCCACCAGTCTTCCCCTGCTGGGCTTGGCTTATTTCCCAAGGAGCTTCTCTGCTAATGGGGTGCCTGCCTGTAGGAAGATGGGGCTTCTGAGTTGGTGGTGGGAGTGTGTGTGAGAAGGGTAGGAGACACCCCCAACTAGCTGGCTCCTTAGCCTCAGTTGCTTGATGCTCTGCTGGAAGAGAGAACATCCTGGAGCCAGAGCATCTGAGAAATTCTGGAGGTCTGGGGCAAGGAACTGGATGGGTTGACCTCCGAGAGACAGTTTAGGATGTGGGGGTCAGTGGAGGGGGACACTCATACTCGGCTCCTTACCTTTGATGGACAAATGCTAATGACATTACCAGCAATTGACCAGAAACAAATAAATAATTCAGTCTGGCCTGAAAATGGGAGAAAAGTACTTAAATGCTATTGACAAGCCAGTCCCTGGCCTCATTACCCATGCAGACTCAGGCCTCCACATCGACCGTGCCCACAGATTCCGTCCAACCCCACTGTGGGCAGCCTCAGGCGCCCTCCCTCTTCCTGGCTTACGTGGGTCTTGAGAAGAGAGTGGCCCAAGGCAGCCAGGTGGAGAGCCAGGCTGAGGCCAGAGGAGTCCCTGCAGGAAGGAAGGAAGGAAGGAAGGAAGGAAGGAAGGAAGGAAGGAAGGAAGGAAGGAAGGTAGTTACCTAAATTCCTTCCCCTCTCTCCAGATCCACAGCCGTCTCTGTTTATAGGAAAGTTATCTCTGGCTCCAGCTCTGCCCAGGTACATATTCAGGAGTGGGTGGGGGTGGGGGGACAGATATGTGTTCATATGTGCACATGCAGAGTGGGCCCCACAGCTGCTGTTTCCTCTTTCAGGACACAGGAAGAGTAGTGACCCCCTGGGGCAGCTGTCAGTCACTGTGCTGTCAGGGGAATACAAACTCATTAAATGTTTTCTTGCCTGTCACGGGGGTCCTTAGTCCCCAAGTCAGGCCTGAGGAAGAGGAGGAGGAGGAGGAGGAGGAGGAGGAAGAAAGACAATGTGCAGCTGATCCTCTAAAAGCACACCCAGAATTTCTGGCTCTGGAAGACTGAGGATGTGAAGGCTGTGGGCACCTGGGGAGCTGACATTTTGGGTATCACAGCACATATACGCTGTTCCTGAAGCTGCATCTCTGCAGAACAAGATGTCACTTCCTTCAAGCCATTGTCTTCCTAGTCCCACTTTCCCTCTAGGCCATCTCTCTTGGCATCATCTGACCTCTTTAGGGGAACTAGGGAAGCCACTTTTCTTGTGGCCCCATCCTTACTGGGACATATTTATGCCAGAGCCCTAGTGCTTCTTGTAAAGTGAACAGTCAGAAGCCAGCAACATCTTCTGGTCAGCAACATCGTCTGGGCTTCCCCACCCAGCACCTGGGTCTCAGGCAAGGATTAAGTACAGGAGAACCTGGAATGGCGGTCTGTGACCTGAGCCTGGGAGGTAGACAATGTTCCTGATGTTTCTGTACAGCCTGGGCCAGGAAATGGGTCTAAAAGACATCCATTTTCTTGTGTGCTATATAATCCTCTCTGTGGGGAGAGAGCAGAGGTTTGGTAGCCCTCAGTACCCACCTATCTCTGGTACCATGCTTAGCTCTCTACTAAGTGAGACCTGGCAAGTCCACTCCTAGTGGAGACCGGAACACCCACCCTGAAGTAAGCTGGATTCTGGTGTGTGTTAGGACGTGACTCCAGCCCATGCCTCCCTCCTGCCGTCCTCCCTGATGCTAGAAGAATCCCACCTCCACCAGGGCATGGCCCCAGTGCCTCCTTAAATTAGCCATTTCTTACCACTTGTGCTACCCCACAGAGCTGGGGGGGGCATCTCAGTGCCCCTTACCGTGGCTTCTGGGTGGGGTGAAAAACTCTTCCCTGCTGCTCACCATTCATAATGTTCCTTCTCATGTTTCTTCCACCAATGTGTCCAATGTGTCCCACGGGGAGTCATTTATCCGGATCGACTGGCTCTCCTCAGTGCAAACATTCGCAGAGCATTAACAAGCCTAAAACCCAATTAGCCTTCAATTACTCAGGCCTTAGCCAGATTTTCTGTGGTAGGGACAAGGCTAAGGAATGTATCTGGCACTGCTTGGGTAAAAGCCTTCCACTCCCTGCCCCTGAGCCAACCTGCTCCCTTTAACTGCCAGCCCTGTCCTAGCCAGACTGTAGCCCCCGAGTCCCCCTCCTTCGAGCATTCTGCCTCTAACCTCTCATCACTCTTTTAAAATCTATTTCATAAATGTACATAGCCGAACATGATTTGAGAAGACTCAAGAAAACAATGCAAAATAATACAGAACGAAGAGCTGACCACCACATCACTTCCTGTTCCTTAAATCCTGCTTCAAGTAATTTAGGGCTCTTATTCCCTCCCCATGTTTGAATCTGTTATGCACATATCCCATATAGTTTTCTTTTTCTTACATTTTATTTAGTTGTGTGTGTGTGTGCGTGCTCGTGAACACACATACTGTGGCCCGAGTAGGTCAGAGGACAATGTTAAGGAATTGGTTCTCTCTTTCCATCCTGCAGGTTCCAGGAGTTGAACCTGGGTCTCCAGTCTTAGCAGCTGCCTTCACTTGCTGAGCAGTCTGTCTCTCTGCTCCCATTTTAAACAGTTTTTAAAATTTTTTATTTTATTATTATTATTATTAGGTTTTTTTGGATTTGGTTTTTTCGAGACAGGGTTTCTCTGTATAGCCCTGGCTGTCCTGGAACGCACTCTGTAGACCAGGCTGGCCTCAAACTCAGAAATTCGTCTGCCTCTGCCTCCCAGAGTGCTGGGATTACAGGTGTGCACCACCATGACCTGCAATTTTAAACATTTTATTTGAGTAGTTTCTTCCTTTCTCTCCTCTTTTTCCTCCTCTTCCTCTTCCACCTCCTCTTCTTCCTCTTCTCCTTCTTGTTTTTTGAGACAAGGCCTCCCTGTGTGGCTTTGAATGGCTTGGAACTCACTACATAGACCAGGCTGGCCTCAGACTCACAGAGATCCACCTGCCTGTGCCCACCAAGTACTGGATTACAAGTATTCACCACTAAACCCAGTTTATTTTAACATTTTAACGTTAGGGCCATACTATTAACATTGCTTAATGACCCACACTGGTCTCTGTCCGACACTGTTTTCTTTGATTTATTTCTTTCATTCCTAACCTGCCCTCCCACGGCTCCCCCTCCCCTCTTCCTGAATTACATCACTCCCGCCACCGCTGCCTCGCTTCCTCATCAGCTACTCTCCGTCCCAAGCTTCTCATCCACCTCCTTCTCCAGCTTCTCGTTCTTCCCTCTGCCACCCTTCCCCCTCCTCCCTGGGTACTGTAGCCTTGGGGGAGGGGTACAGCCAAAGCAGCTATTAGCTCTGCACCCCCTAATACCCTGAGTCTCACTGCCTCTTAACACCTCCCCGAGCCTGGGCCTCTAAGCCCCATCTCCCTCTAGTCTTCCTCTAATCACTAAGGCTTATTTCTGATTTTCTGAAGTGACAAGGAGCTGGGTTTGGGGGAGGACGGCTGTCAGCAAGCATCTTCTAGGACTGAGTCTCCGGAGAAAAGGATGCAGAGAGGGAGGTCTGGCTGAGGTCTGCAGCAGCAGAAACCAGCCAGGTCCACCTTACTGAACAGGTGGCCCAATGTTTTCATCCCTTCTGTCTATGCTGACAGTGTGTCTTTAGCAGCGGTTCTCAACCTTCCTAATGATGCGACCCTTTAATACAGTTCCTCATGTTGTGGTGACCCCCGACCATAAAATAATTTCCATTGCTACTTCATAACTATAATGTTTCTATTGTTGTGAATCATGATGTAAACGTGTGTGTTTTCCAACGGTCTTGGGTAACCCCTGTGAGAAAGGCAAGGATTCCAGGGGTTGTGACCCACAGGTTGAGAACTCCTGTTATTAGCGTGTTCTTTCAAGCTAGAGTCTACTTTCTCTGCCTTCCTCTGTAAAAAGGAAAACGACTCCCTCCTTTTATTCACTTTCTGTGCCCAGAGCCTCCAGGCTCTCACCCCATCCTCAGGGGCACACTTCCGGGAAGATGGCTCAACCTCTAGAGTCCCATCTCTCCATGCCCTGCGCCTTTGAGTCTAGGAGCAGAAAAGGCTTCCAGTCTTCTCCCACCCTATAGAAATCTCAGTCTTCTCTCTACCGTTTCAAATGCATTCCTTCCCAAATCCAGAGAGCTGACGGAGATCTAAGGGCAGCAGCAAATCTCACTTTTAGAGATATCTAAAATTTAAAATACATGCTTATAGAGCAGAGGTCTGGAGAGAGGAGGGCTGAGGAGGTGGACACTGGAGCCCCTGTTCTAGTCCCGTTGAGTGACCGCCGATGCTCCCTTAGGTGTTGGTTTTCCTCCTCAGCTCTCTGGAAGTTTTTTAAGAGGCCCAGCAGGAGTACCTGGCTCTTGCCTGGAAGTGTTCACCCTGTGCTAATTTAATTACATGGCCTGACTGGGCCCAGGCTGGGGAAGTGGTTTAATGGCAGCTGCAGAGACAGTGAGTAATCAAGAATTAATTAAGCGTTTCTGGGGATTCTCAAGTCTGGGGTAGGGATTCCTGGGAGCCTGACTGTGGCTACATTGAGGATGGGAGAGAAGGGCTACAGCTTTCCCTTTGCTCTGCTTCGGCCTGCTAAGGAGTGGGTGAAAGAGCGGCCGCAGCTCCAGGAAGGCTGGGTTTAGGGCCACCCACTAAGACAGTCTCTGGTCAGCAGGAAGCAGAATAGGTAAGGAGCAGACAGCGAGTTGTATGAAGTTGGGCAGGAACCATGGCTCTGGCCATTGCTACTAAGGATTCAGACTGTGTAGCTTTTGGGGCTGGTCTATATGGAGAGGTGAAAAGGCCAAGCAGCCGCCAGTTTCAGTCTCTGTTTAACTATATACAATATAAATAAGGTGTTCTTGGGCCAGGGTCTTCCTATCCACCTTGCCTTTGCCCCAGGTTAGCCCCTTAGACTCTCTCTTAGCATTGGCTTCGCCCAGCCATCATGATTCTGCTTAACACACTTTTCAAGAAGCTCAGGACTACTTATTTACGCCCCTTCCCTCCACCCGGTTACTATCGGGGTTACATGGGGACTTTATTTTTCTGCGCGTTTGTTTCACGTTTCTCACGTGTACCCCTGCCTCCAAGAATCAAGTTCCACGGAGATAGACACGGCTGGCTCACAGCGGTGTCTTCAGAACTTCAAGTAGGACTGGAGTAGATGGTCTCTTTGCTTGTCTGGAGAATGGGGAGACTATAGGTTCGAAGGTGTCGTGTACTGGGAAGGCGAGAGATCTGGTGCATGTAATTGAAGGGATTGGCAGGGCTCCTGGTCAAACTTGCCCGCACTACTATGGCCACAAGACTTGCTCACTGCCGGTCACTAGCGCGTCTTAGGCTCAACCTCGGGGCGGGTGCAGCGACAGCGCCAAGCCGGGAGCCCCGAGCCCCGAGCCCCGCCCGCCCCGGGCCAGGCTCCTTCCCAGGCGCCCCCGCGCCGCCGGCGCTTTGAAGTCCCAATCCGGCAAATAGAGTCAATCAATTATGAAGGGAACAATCTGGCGGCCCCTCGGGGAGCGGCGGCCGAGCGATCCCGGGGGATTAGGCCGCAAATCGCGCTGAGCCTCCCTAAGTGACAGCGAGAGAATCGCGCGCGGCGGCGGCGGCGGTGGCGGGAGCGGGAGGGAGCACGGCCGCTAACCCGATTATGCAGATCCGCAGGGGGCGCGGATTAGGCCTCGGGGGCGGCTCGCCCTAAGCGGCTAGAGGATTTGGGAAAAGTTTACTCGGGCGGAGGGGGCGGAGACGAGCCGACTGGCTGGGTGAGCTCAGACCCGCGGGGCCGGGGAGAAGCAAGCCCCACCGCAGCCCGCATTCTTCCGGGCACACCCGGGCACACGCGCAACCCTCGGGCGGACAGTCTCCACGCGCACACGAACCGGCAGACGCCGGCCCAGCCACCGAAACACCCGTGAGCACACAACCAGCGTTTGACATCTCACACAGCCAAGCCCACCCACCGTGGCTCCCACTCACCCTGGGCTAGCTCATGGTGAGGCGAGCACTCACAATCACAGATATGATTCAGATGTTTAGCCTCCAAGGAAAATTCAGCAGAGACCCACCAGTGACACACATGATTCTACACCTGGCATTTGTTTCCCACAGATCTTTCCCTGGCTCCTGTATTCTGAAGGACCATGAGGACAAGTGTATGATAGTGTCTGGGAGCCTGTGTGTTTTCTAATGTGGCGACTATCATCTCTGACATCTGGGTTCAGTCTTGTTTGGTTTCAGCGACCCAGGGCTGTTGGATGTGTCGGCGTGTGTGTGTGTGTGTGTGTGTGTGTGTGTGTGTGTGTGTGTGTGTTGGAGAGAGGGAGGGACTGTGGTCCAGTGGGCTTGGAAAAAGGGCATTCCTTGGTGATTCTGGCTAGGAGGTCTTCTCTACAGGACTGGACCATCCAAGCTTCTCTGGGCCTGTTGCTTCCAGGAGCAGCTACCCCCGCTCCCCTGTGTTTCCTTAACCCATCTGGAAAAGGGGCAGAGAACCCCCGTTCCAAGCCAGGCAGTTCCTAAAGCTATTCACCTATAAAGCTGTCAGTGTGGCTTAACACATGCTGACACTTAGTGTATGTCCACATATGTCTATGGTGATATATATATATATATATATATATATATATATATATATATATATATATATATATATATCTCACACTTTTGGATAGTGTGTGTTTGCGGGCAGTGGTATGTGTATCTATAGCTCCACAGCTCCACAAATGTCACAGTCAGACACAAAGTCTGTGGACACACACTGACCATACACGGATACCCATCTTAGACATTTCATGCACACACCAAAGTCCTGAGCAAGTCAGCGTGGACAGACAGCAGACACAGCCGTGCAGCCAGTGTGGCTACTGTGCAGCACTGTGCAGCACTGTGGCACAGAGGACACCCCATTCCATGCCTCGGGCAGCAGTGAATGCCTTTTGGCTGACCGGATCAATACAGAGAGAGGGGTCAGGGTCAATGAGTCTTTAGCAAGCAGAGTTCTGGCTGCGGTTCCAGTTTCCCATGCTGTGTGTGTTTTCCTGCATGTTACTGTGTGTGCATCATAGCCAGCTTTGTTGTTACAGGAAGTGTGTGTGTGTGTGTGTGTGTGATCCCTAGCATCTGGAATCCATAGGGAGGTGATCTGGCTGACCATTGGATATGGTCAGTAGGGATAAGTGATGCTCACTGACTGGCCGGGTGAAATGTATTTTGAGTATCTCTGATTACGATGGTGATAGCGGTGGGACTTTCCTTTCCCAGTGTAACCATAGCTTGCTTATTTATTTATTTATTTTTATTTTTTGCCTCTAGCTTTCTGGATTGGTGTTCCTGGGAGGCCAAGCTGGAACATTCAGACTGTAGAGGGGGAAATGGCATAGATTACTCTTTTCCCAGCCTCTTCACCCACTGGACAGGATTAACCAGGAGGTCCTGCTCACAAGTCCACAAATCAATCAAATTTCCTGGCTCCACCAAGCGTTGTGGCTCACGCCTTTAATCCCAGCATTTGGTAGGCAGAGGCAGGCAAATCTCTGAGTTCACTGCCAGTCTGGTCTACAGAGTAAGTTCCAGGACAGTCAAGGATACACAGAGAAACTGTCTTGAAAACAAAACAAGGGGCTGGAGAGATGGCTCAGTGGTTAGGAGCACTGACTGCTCTTCCAGATGGTCAATTCTCAGCAACCACATGGTGGCTCACAACCATCTATAATAGGATATACTGCCCTCTTCTGTCATGCAGGTGTACATGAAGATAGAGCACTCATATGTATAATAAATAAATTTTAAAAAGAAAGAAAGCAAAACAAGATTACTGTCTCCCCAGGGGATAATCAGGTTGGTGCCACACCCAGGAAGGATTCCTCTGGTCACTCATGATACAGATCTGGAAAGATAGCTTCAGAGAGGGCTTGGTTACAATCAGTGACCAGGCTATGGGGAAAACCCACTCAAGTAGATACCTCATCTCAGAGGCTTCCAAAGGGAGATTTCTTCTAGCTTGTGTTGTGGGAGGAAAGCGAGTAGGAAAAAGCACTGTTTTGTATACCCAGTGTCTGTGGAACCTTGGCAACATCTTCACAGTTCCTGTCTGAGCTGAAGACTTTGCTCCTCTGAGCCTTGCCTGGTCTGAATCCTGCCACACTATCTAATGAATGAGTCAGTCCTCTCAGGGAAGGTCCTTATCCACTTCACACCTCTGGCTATATGTTTAGATTTGGATAAAATAATGCCTTCTTCCTGAGATCTGTAGAGAGGAACCACACAGCCTGTGAGAGAGGGGTACACAGGAGGTAATCAGTGACTCTTTCATTTATTTACTTTTGGTTTGGTTTTTTGAGACAGAGTTTCTCTATGTAGTTCTGGAACTCTCTGTGTCAGTGGTTCTTAACCTGTGGGTTGCAACCCCTTGGGGTTGGCATGTCAGATAGCCAACATATCAGATATTTACATCATGGTTCAGATTCATAACAGTAGCAAAATTGTAGTTATGAGGTAGTAACAAAATGATTTTACGGTGGGTGAGGTCACCACAACATGAGGAACTATATTAAAAGACCACAGCCTTAGGGAGGTTGAGAACCACAGACCATGCTGGCCATGAGTTTCACTGAGACCCTCTTGGCTCTGTCTCCCGAGTCCTGGGATTAAGGATGCATCGGCCTGCCCAATGTGAGGCTTTCTATTATTGTAACTATTATTTGTAGTTTAGAATATGCATGCTGCAGAAAGAAAGAATTCTATAACTAGTCAGATCTTAAGAAAGGTTGCTACAAAATACTCTTCCCCATTCAGGCTTCTCACAGAAGGAATGGACAGCCAGATTGAGCTCCCTGCCCTGTCTCTGCCACAGTCCGGGCAGGTGGGTGGGCAGGGGAGGCTGGGTCCAAAGTGGCTCAGTTGGTTTCCAGCAGAAGCCATTACCTTCCTGGAGAGATAAACCCACTGTCCATCTGAGGCTGGGGGCAAAGGTAAGGAGTGCAGATTGGAGTGGGATCCAGGTTTGCCCCCAGGCCTCCTTCCCTTACATCGGCTCCTTTTGTGCCCAGGTGAAGAAGCTAAGTCTCTGTCCAGCTCCAGTTTGAGTGAATGTTCCCTCTTGGATCTAGGGGTGGGGGCAGGTGGTGCATCAAAGATGGATTGAGGGATTCCTGTTCACAGCACCAACTAATTGATTGTGCCTACTGTGTGTCAGGCCCCAAGCTTCTTCTGTTTACTCTGTACCCTAGACACAGCTGGAAGCCAGCAGGGACCTTTTCAGAAAAGCCATCCAGTTATCTAGCCTGGGGGCTTAACTTGGCAATGGAAATGAGGAGTGTCACATGAAGAAGGGGAAGGGAGAAGGATGGGGAGGGGGAAGGGGTGGCAGGGGGAGGCTTGAGACCTGCATGGTGGCTTTGTAGAGCAAGCTTGCTATTTTATGAAGATCGCCAGCTTAGAAGATTGCTGGTGATTGGGATGACGGCTACAGACCTGCTCTTCCCCTTCTCCTCCAACTATTCTTTGATACCGCCTCTGGATTTAAAATCAGGCAAAGCCCTTGCCTACAAGATATCAGGCACAGAGCCTGCTAGAACACTAGATGCTCTCTTTTCTTTCCTTTCATTAAGGCCTGGCCTCACGACCTAACTCCGGCTGGCCTGGAACGCACTATGTAGTATAGGCTGGCCTTGAACTCACAAGAGATCTTCTTGCCTTTGTCTGTGTGCTGGGATTAGAGGCAAATGCCACCACAATACATCTGACCCCCACACCTGTGTGTGTCCTTCCTCCTCCTCCTCCTCTTCTCTCTTTCTGTCTCTGTCTCTGTCTCTGTTTCTGTCTCTCTCTCTGTCTCTCTGTCTCTGTCTCTTTCTTTTTTCTTCTCTCTCTCTCTCTCTCTCTCTCTCTCTCTCTCTCTCTCTCTCTCTCTCTCTCTCTCTCTCTCTCTGTGTGTGTGTGTGTGTGTGTGCATGTGTGTGTGATCTTGTTATGTAACTCAGGTATCCCAGAACTCTCAGTTCTTCTACTTTAGCCTTTTGAGTGCTGGGATTACAGGCGTTTAGCATCATCAGCCATATCTAGACACATGATCATTTTTAGAAGATTCTTTCACAGTCTCTATTGAGAGCAGCCTGAGGAAGGCTTTTTGCCTCTTTGATAAGGGTTTTCTCGGCTTTTGCCAAATGCTATGGATACTCCAAAGACAGACTGACCAGGGCTTCTTCCCAATGTGTGCCATTGAGTCTACCTCATGCCCTCCTGGCTCCTGTCCCCTTGGCATTTGCTGCTCTTGGTTTCTCCTTATGTCTGCCTCTCCTAGGAATGGGCCTGTGAATCTATCTCTTGCTGAATCCATCTACATCTTTCTCTCTGTCTCTACAACTCTATCACTGACTCTTCATCATGTTTTTTGACCTCTGAGCATTGGTGTCTTGCAGGCTGTATCTCTTTGGCTATCTTGAAGCTTCTTGCTGATGGCAAGCCTCCATGTGGCTCTGTGTAGTTTTTAGGCTCAGGTACCAAGGCTACTGTAGTGGAGAGCTGAACAGAGAGGGAAGCTGGCCTTTCCTGAGTCTTGCATTTAGAGCCACCCGCTGTGTGGCTTTACCTTCCAGAGTCTCCATTTAGACTCAGGTGTGGCCAATGGGGAACATGTAAACCTCTCTAAAACTGTCAAAGCTTTGGGTTTCCCCATTTGATTAGGTTTCAAGGTCCAGGCCTCCAGGCAGGTAGCCCCATTTTCCTGTCCACTGATTCTTTATCTTTCTTACATCTTAATTCATGGAAAAGCTGTAGAGATAATGTTTGAAGGCAGACAAATACAAGTCCAAGTTCTGGATTTGCTGTTCACAGGCTCTACAAGATCAAGTTGTTCGACCTCTTCCACCATGGACATCTCTTCATCTTTAAAATGGGTGTGAGAACAGCTGATATCTCTCTAGAATGAGATGAAGAGGAAATGAGATAAGAACTACGAAGCACATCACATGTAACTCAACTCGAGCTAGAAGCCACTTTTATCGCATGCCTATTTATATAGCTCAACACAAGCATAGCTCACAGGAGTCCTGTTGAACACTGCAGATTTCTCTTGTCCACTTCCTTCCTTTCCGTCTGTCTCTACTGCCTTTTATCTTTCTCTATTCCTGAAGTGGTGGAGGTGGATCATAAGAAGCTCCAAAGCCAGGTGTATGGTACACATCTTTAATCCCAGCACTGAGAGGCAGAGGCAGGCAGTGAGTCTGAGGCTATCCTGCTCTACATAGGGTTACATAGGGAGACCCTGTAATAATAATAATGATAAATAATAATAATAATAATAATAATAATAATATATGTGAGCTGAATGAAGCATAAAAGCCAACAGAGGGCCTCTAAACACCCAGGACTCAGAAAAGGCCAGCTTCCCCTCTCTATTCAGTTCCTGCGCACTCTGTCTGTACCCAGCACAGAGCCTGGCTCTGGAAACAGTGAAAGACTCTACAGATCATAATGAGACCTGAATGTGGGGCTTGACTCTGAAAACAAGAATAGCCTTAGTAAACATCTCGGACTCTGAAAATGGTAACATACTCTGCAAATTATCAGCGTCTGACAGACTCAGGAATCAGCAACGAGCTGTGCTCTGTGGATGGCAGTCGGCTCTGCAAACACTTATGAGCTTTGCATATGATTTCAGGCTCTGCAAACAATGTCGGGCTCTGTAAGCAGTGATGGGCCTTCAAAATAAGAACAGGCCGTGAACAGTAATGTGCTTTGCAAACTGGGATGGGAAGTTGTGACGAACTCTAAAAAATGTGGTCTTACCTGTGGAGGACAAGAAGAACCCATGGGATCCCCAAGAGAAAAGCTGTGTCTTAGTGTGAGGGCCAGTAAGGCCCCCTCTCTTCCTTCCCCGCACTGTCACAGGCCCTTTGTCCAACTGAGGACTGGAGTAGGGGATCTGGGTGGAGTGGGACGAGAAAGCCTGAGGCTGTGTCGCCACTCCTGAGGCTGTGTCGCCACTCCCAAGGCTTTGAGAAGATGAAACTTCGAAGTAGTCAAATAGGAGCTTGTGTCTGTGATGACAAATTTGTTCTCAGCCCAGCTATTCGCAAGGTGGAAGGTGTCTTTCTACACCAGAAGCTCTCAGAATGCTAAAAGGATGTTTAAACCATTCTAGATCCTCTAGGACAGTCATAGAGTCAGCTTTATGAAGCACATCTATCTTACAGGCTCCAGCCAACCTTAAATTCTGGCTGGCACCTAAACATCTTGGTAACAATTTAAATTCCTGCCCATTCTTCCTAGGTCTGGCCAGCATTAATGGGGAGCATGGGCATCTCACAGAGCACAGGATTTGGGGCGGGGATGGGTCTGGGTGGGCTGTGAGTACAGTGCTGAGGAGCTAGCACTGTAGGCTGGGAGGAAGGTGAAGATGATGATCAGCCACCAGCCACGGAGGTGGAGGCAGCCCATGAGGAGGAGGAGGAGGAGGAGGAGGAGGAGGAGGAGGAGGAGGAGGAGGAGGAGGAGGAGCTTAAACCGATGTGATTGCAGAGGTGCAATGGTGACAGTCAAAAGGTGGCCATGATTGCCATTTCTAAGGTAGCCAGAGATAGCTTGGTGTATGAGCCTAGAACACAACCTGGGCTCAACTTCTGGTATGGCATTTGCTAGCTGTGTGATATTAGGTGATATATTTCAGCTTTCTGTGTCTTAGTTTCTTCATCTATAACATAAGGATAAGAATAGTGCCTATTCCACAGAGATACCATGAGGATTAAGTCACTTAACCCTGTAAATCCTTAAAGTAGCTCTTGGCCTACTGTGTGACAGCTGCTTAAGGAAGGCAGAGGAGGTGATGGAAGGCGTATGTGGTGGGGATGACAGTAATGATGGTGGGAATAGAGATAAAAGGAGTGATGATAATTAGAGTCTTTAAGCCAGGTATGGTGGCTTTAAATATGGTGGCTTTAAATACAAATGCCAGCACTGGGGGGAAGAGGCAAGCAGACCTCTGAGTTTAAGGCCAGCCTAGTTTATATAATGAGTTCCAATTCATCTATGACTATCTCAATCCTCCTCCCCTTCTTCAAAAACAAAAGATTTAATGGCTGGGTCTGGTTCACATTAGAATAATTCAAGTTACTTAGGAAGCTGAGACAAGAGATTAACAAGTTCAAGGCCAGCCTGGGGCCTAGAATCATAGTAAATTAAAACTCAACATGGTTAGTAACTTAATGAGACTTTGTTTCAAAATAAAATGGAACGCGACTGAGAGGACAAATTGCTTGCAGTGCAAGTGTGAGGACTGAGTTTAGATTCCCCAGATTCTCCAACTTGGGGCTAGAGAGATGGTTCAGTGGTTAAGAGCACTGACTGCTCTTCCAGAGGTCCTGAGTTCAATTCCCAGCAACCTCATGGTGGCTCACAACCATCTATATATAAGGGGATCTGATGCCCTCTTCTGGTCTGTCTGAAGACAGTGACAGTGTATTCATAAATAAAAAATAAATCTTAAAAAAAAGATCCCAGCACTCATATAAAGTAAACCCAGACGGGCCCGGTTGCCGGGCTGATAATCCCAGTGCTAGAAGGCAGACATAGGAGTCTTCTGAGGTCTAGTCAGTTGGTGAGCTCCAAGTTCAGTGGGAGCCCTGAAAGCATAGCGGGAGAGTGATGAGTATTAGATGTGATGTACGTAGAAGCATACAACATACACACGGGCACAATCCACAGTCATTAGGTATGCTGCAAGATCTGAGTTTAGTTCCAATTGCTACAAACAAAACAAAACAAACAAAAACTCAGAGCTTGAGCACCACATGCCCTGCACTGCTCTGAGCATGCACTGCTCTGAGCATGTCACAGGGGGTGACTTGTTTAATTCGCTGATACCGTCTCCATGCTAAAGGTGAGGATACTACAAGCTCAGAAGAGAACATAGCTAGGAACCAGAGGAACTCTACCACACCTCAGATGGTGATGATAGAACTGGCTGGGTAGAGCAATGGTGAGCACTGTGTACAAGCAAAAACAGGGTTGAGTTGCCTGTCCCAGGGATGCCCATGAGGGTGGCTTGGGTGACTGTAGGTGGCATTAGAGGAGGAGGTGAAGGTGATGGTGGTACACAAGAACAACATTCACACACACACACACACACACACACACACACACACACACACACACAGAACAACATTCACTGTCATCTATGATCCCAGCACCTGCGAGGCTGAGCCAGGAGTATTTTAAGTTTGAGGCCAGGTTGGGTTACCCAGTGAAACTCTGAAATAAAGAAAAGAAGGGAAAAGAAGAGGACAAAACCCCGAGGAACATGTAGTGGCTGAGCTCAGCTTTTTGGCTGGAGAATTACAATCTTTCAGGTTTTTTAGGCCTCTGGAAGGACTGACCCTTAGTGAGACTGAAGTCAAGGAGGGAACAAAAATATCTATTGATCAGCTAGGAGCTTTGGGTCCCGGGTAGTGAAGGAAGGAGGCAGACAGTGCTGCAGGGCCTGGGCTGGGGCTTGCAGGCTTTCTTCCTGCTGTTCCTGGCCCTCTGCACTCTCTAACCCTAGCAACTGCCCGGGATATCTGCTCCTATCAGGGGTCCCTACTAACAGTGCAGACAATGCCATAGCCACCCATCCCATTATGGAACTCTGCTGGCCTTGCCTGGCCAGCCTGCTCCTTGCTGGCTGCTGCACTGAGCAGAAGTCTTAATAGAGAATCTGCCTCTGTGCTGCAGCTCCCCGCCCGCCCGCCCATCCCTATTATCAGCACCATCAGCAGCAGCAAATGACACTCTCGGAATCTTGACTCCAATCTGATGCCTGGTCCCCGGGGCCGATGAGAGGCGCAGGCCAGCTAGGCTGGGGGGCTGGGGAGGAGGCGTGCAGTAATAGGATGTGGTCGAGGGTAGTCTATTAGCATTGCTGGAAACGTTGATGAGCCCCTTTCTGGCCCCTTGTCGTCAGCCAGGCACCAAGGAGGCCTTGGTGGGGATGGGTGTGGGGAGTAGTTTGTGGGGCTAGGGTTGGGGTCCAGACCATAGACCTTAGAGGAAGGTCAAGAAAGAAGGCTATTCAGCCTTCTAGTCTTCTGACCACTGATCTGGAAGAGGGAGTAGGGTCCTTTCTAGTGGCGGCATATGATTTTCCCTGTTTCCAAAACAATGGGTCTTGGGGCTTCCAGTCTGGAAGGAGCAGCCCTCCCACCAAGTGTCTTCTTAGTCTTTGTGCCCTGACCCCTCCACCTCTTGAAGAAGTTCCTCTCTGGGATACTTGCTAAGTGTTTCCTCTTTGGAAGTTCTGATTGGCTTTTCTCAGTCTCAGCATCCTGAGATGCCTAGAAGTCACCTACCCACAACACAGCTTCCCTGGGTTTGGAGAGGAAGTAAGGTCTCAAGCCTGCTCTCCTGAGCTGTCTCAGTTCCTCATGGCCACAGGTCTGTCAGCCTGTGTGTGTAATGTGTGTATGGAAGGGTAGTAAAAGGCTGAGCCCAACCACAAGGTACAGAAGAGGCAGTGGGCAGAACCCTGGATGAATGAATGCAGCATATTTGGATTCTAACCCAGTTCTATTGCTCTGAGAGCCTAGGAGAGCTACACACTGCCACCCTGTTTCTCCTTGCCCAGCCCCTGCCCCTCTTTCTCCCTTTAAGATTTATTTATTTATTATATGTAATTACACTGTAGCTGTCTTCAGAAGAGAGGGTCAGATCTCCGTTCAGGTGGTTGTGAACCACCATGTAGGTACTGGGATTTGAACTTAGGACCTTTGGAAGAGCAGTTGGTGCTCTTAACCACTGAGCCATCTCCCCAGCCCCCTCTCTTCAACTGTCCTTTTTTAGGATGATGAGCTGGGAGTGGTGGCACACATCCATATCCCAGTACCTGGGTGCAGTGGCTGTACCTGGTTGTCAACTTGACTCTGTATCTTGTATGAACTACAATCCAGAATTGGAAGGCTCACCTGTGATCCTAATCTGGAGGCTCAGAGATACAAGTTTCTGACCTGGATCTTGAAGCATAGTAACTATGAATTCCAGAAGATTAAGACAGGGAGATCTCTGAGTTCAAGGTCATCTGGCACATTCCTTTAATCTGGGCCACACCCTCTGCTGGAGACCTACTTAAGGACATTGGAAGAAGGAAGACTCACATCCTTCCCACGAGGGAAGACCCTGCTTGCCTTGTGGGACTGAGCAACTGCTAGATCCTTGGACTTCAATCCACAGCCGCTGCTGACCATTGTTGGGTTACAATTAAAGACTACAGACTTTAAGTCATCAACAAATTCCCTTACTATATAGAGACTATCCATACTTTCTGTGCCTCTAGAGAACCCTGGATAATGCACTGGATTATAGAGGCAGGACTACTAGGAGTTCAAGGTTTTTATCAGCCACATAGTGAGTTCAAGGTTAGCCTGGGCTACATAAAGACCTTGTAAAACAAACAAACAAACAAACAAACAAACAACAAAGTTAGACTCCAAATTTGAAAAGATAACAAAGTCCCTTAGGAGACTGAGCAGTTCAATATCTCAGTGCTTTGGGAAGCCATGCATTTGGGGCTCAATAACCTACAGTATAGTCAAGCTAACACCTTTCTTCTGTCCATGAAAACAGCACGAAGGGGATGGGAGAAAATGAGAAAATGAAGCAAAATGTAGAATGTGATGTTGGGCCTGGCTATATGTGACAGGGTGAGAGGTTAGGAATCCTGTCCTGTCTAGCTCCGTCCTGTCCTGGAGGGTGTCTGACAAGCTGAAAGCCAGAGCACCTGGGCCAGCTAGACTGAGCCTTTTGCCTAGCTTTGTGCCAAGAGAGAGGTTGGGACTAGCTGATCCAGGAAGGGAAGGAGCCACAGCCAGCTCACCCCTCCCCCAAGCCTGGGCTTCTAAGCATCACGCCGAACTCAATCTGTTCTGCCCACTGCTTCCACCATGCCCCAGAGTCCAGAGGCCACAGACGGTCAAGCTGTTTGACTCTGCTGAGTGGCTGCCCTCGGTGCCCCCAGCAGGAGCCTGGCCATCAGTCACAGGGCTGGCAGTCCTCGGGGCTGGACATAGAGCCTTACAGGCAGGGATAGATGTAGACTGTGGGCAGGAGGCAGCAGGGGGCACTGGCTTCTGCTCCTGGGCTCCCTAGGTGGCTCCTGTTCCCTTTGCAGCTCCCCTGCCCCCCTTGTTCTGCCTCCATTCACCTTGTGCCCTCCCAGTTTGCCTTTCGCCACCCCCAGCACTGGTCAGCCTCACCTGCCTGGTTCAGCACACACTTCTCTGTCATCTTCTGACCTGATCCTTCCTTCTATCAGTCTGCGGGTCACACTGACCCAGGCTTAGTGTTTATTTGTTTGTTTGTCTGTCTTGAGACATGGTTTCTCTATGTAGTCCTGGCTGTCCTGAAGCTTGATATGTAGGCCAGAATGCCCTTTGAACTCAGAGATCCACCCGCCTCTGGCTCCCAAGTCCTGGCATTAAAGCTGTGTGCTGCCTTGCCTTGCCTTTCAGTCTTACTTTTAGTTTGTGAGGCCTCTGTTCAGCCTGACCGTCTTCATCTCCCAGTTAACTATAGAGGATTATGACCCCAGGATATAAGTTTTTTTGACCCAGCCTAAGATTTCCAGGGGCAGAGGAAGAAGCCTTATACTCTGGAGGATGCAGAGAAAACTTGGCTGGGCACTTCGTGAAGAATGCATTTATGAAAATCTGACAGCAGGGGGCGCTGTACCCTTGGTACTTCTGGTTTGTGTCTGGTCTCCTGGGCTATAGTTGGCATTTACTCAAAGGAGTGTGTTGAAGGTGGAGACCTAGAGGGTCCTCAGCAGGGCTGGGTTTGTCCTGGTTTGATGCTTCCCGAGGTTGTTAGGTTTTAAAAGAAACCTTCCCTAAGTCTTTTGTTTGTTTTGAGTTAAGGGTTTATGTAGTCCACATTGGCCTTGAGCTACTGATCCTCCTGCTTCCATCTCTCCTGAGTTCTGGATTATAGACATGTTCTACTGCCAGCTCAACAATTTATTTACCTGTATCCTGCAAACATTAATAACCGGGGGCTTTGGATTCTCCAAACAAGTGATACTGGCTCCCTGGAGAGTATCATTTACACTTACCTCAGTCCTAAGGGAGGTTAGCTGTTTGGGAAGAGATAGGTAGTGGAGACCTCCACCACAACCACCTAAGAATCCTCTACAGGGAGTGTCATGGCCCACAGACTTCTCACAGCCACGTCAGCTTAAGGAGGAAGCAAGTCTTAGGGCAAACCATATCCGAAATGTCCCTACAGATTTCTTGCCAGGTCACAGAGAAGGACAGCCCTGGGTGGGGAGGGACTTATCTCTGTGACAGCTTGACAGTGGGTGCATTTGTGCATTGTGTGCTCATGGGGGAGGTGGGGATGGGAGAGAAAACACCCGAACCTGGGGTGAGGTCAAAGTGACTGGGTGACATGGATTCCAACCAAGAAGAGGAAGCAGGCTCCAGGCCTGCACTGCCACTGTCTTGGTGCTCAGGCCATGAAGGGTCACCTACACAGTTGTCAGGGAGGGCGGCAGGAACTCCAAAGCTTTTTAAGTATGGCATTATTATTACTGGTCTGTGATGGGGGAGCAGGCAGGCCCAGCAAGGGCCTGGGGGAGGACCCAGGAATCTGGAGACAGAAGGTGGCAGGGAAGACTTCCTGAAGGGGCTAGACTGATAGAGAAGGGGCTTCCGATAGCTCTGTGGTCTGGGGCAGGCAAGAAGGATGGCCTGCATCAGTCATTTCAGGGCACACGCACCTTTCTAGGCCTCCCAAGATGCTGGGAATGGAGTTGAGGCCCCCACCCTTCCTCCTAAGCTGACCATGGGAGGTTAGTAAATACTGTAATCAGATTAGTGAGTAGAGGCAGAGATGATGGTGGGAAAATACTCTGGGCTGGGTTAGCCCCTAGTTCTCCCCTGGGAATCCAACCCTCTGAACTTGCCCAACCCTTCCCATGTGTCCCTAAAGCCACCCTGGCTTCTTAGCACCCTCTGTTGACCTGAGTAACCTCCTGGCATAGGGCCTTCTTCTTCGCTCTGGGTAGAGAGTTCTATACCCTGGGTTTCCCAGCCCAGGGAGCTCTGGTGACGCTGGTTCCTCAGGATGTCCCCTCCCCTTCTTCTGGCCACTGTGCTGCTTACCTATGAGATTCCAGGATGGTCATGGATAGTGGAGTGTTTGCTGGAGGGAAATCTACAGTTCCTCAGGGATGAGCCAATCTCTTTCCTCTTCTGTCTTTTCCATGTCTGAGCTGAGTTCGGGACAGAGGCACAGGGAGGGGAGGCCTGAATGAGGTGAGGCAGATTCATCCAGTGAAAAACTGGGTGACCAGGTCCTCCCAGGAGAGGGAGAACCAGGAGAATAGCGATTGGCGTCCTATGAAGCTGGATATGGGGGAACTTGGTGATGAAAATCAGAAGGGTGGAGGTGGAGCTGAGGCTGGGAATTAGGGGAGGTAGAGGTGGGATACTTGAGGGCTTTGGAATCTGGGGAGGCTGAAGAATCGGAGGCAAGAGGGTTTGGGTTGAGACTGTGGAGGAATGAGCTATTGGGAGGTGTAGGATTTAGAGCATTAGGAAACTTAGGAGCTGAATGTTAAGAACTGGAATGTGAGGGGATGGCTATGTCATCTTAACGTGACGAGGTTGAAATGTTTTGGGGATGAGGGACTAGAGTAGCAAAGACAGAGCAATTGAACCTGAAGAAAAGTAGTAAAGACAAGGATTGTTTTGGTCAGAGGGCTATCCAGGGAGCATGAGCATGCAGGGAGTCCCAGGCCAGGCCTCCCTCAGCCCTTGTGTCTGCCGAGGCCATTGGGGGCAGGCAGCGGTCTCTCCTTGTTGGGCTGTCAGAGTGGGTTAGGCTTGGGGGAATTGGTTCTCTGGATCATCTCCTGGGAGCCAGCCCCTCCTGGCAGCTTTGTTTGGCAAAAGCGCAAGGATTAGCAGGGCTGCCCCCACACCACCTCCCAGCCCCGCCAGCCCCTGGTGCTTTCATCCCCAAAGGCTGCTAAAGCTGCCTTGCTTTGAGATTAGACCCCCACAAAGGGGCCCCTTGTGCTCCAGCCAAGCCTTGGGGGCAGGAAGAGGAGGGGGTCCCAAGAACTCAGGGCAGGCCAAACCCTGGAGACAAATCCTCTCCCTTCCTGGAACATCCAGAGTGGTCCTCGAGCCAAAGGGAGGCCATTCCCATGTCCCCTCCCCTAGCCCCCAAACTTTGACTTCAACTGAACCTTTGGAGGAGCATCCCAAGGACAGCTTGCCTCTCATGGCACGAGGCATCACCTGTAGGGGAGCTCAGGAGAAGCTGCCCCTGGTTGGGGGCTCTGCTCAGAGGGTGGCACTCCCAGCTTTAGCTTCCCCATTGCCAAGGAGACTTAAGAGGAGGGGGAGGGAGCGGGCCTGACTGTGGGTCGATAGAGGGAAATTCCTTCCTGTCTTCTTGCTCATAAAATGTTTGCGGTCAACATATTGCAGAACATTCCCAGAGAGGCCACAAAAGGCAGTGCTGGGCTGGCAGGGTCAAATGGAGCACATGGAGCCTGGTCTGTCTAATCAGGACACGGCCTGGTCACCTGCCAGGGCTAGTGATAAGAAGGGGCTCAGGGAGGTTGAGGTGGTGGTGGTTATATGAGATTAGCTGGAGACACATCAGAGGTGCCTAATAAGTCCCCTGTGAGAAAGTGACCCTATGAGGGGCTGTCCGTGGGTAAAGGCTGAAGGCTGATAGAAATAGCCAATTCTGTTTTTCTTTTTTTAAGATTTATTTATTTTATGTATGTGAGTACACTATAGCTGTCTTCAGACACACCAGAAAAGGACATCAGATCCTATTACAGATGGTTGTGAGCCACCATGTGGTTGCTTGGAATTGAACTCAGGACCTCTGGAAGAGCAGTCAGTGCTCTCAACCACTGAGCCATCTCTCCAGCTTCCCTTCTACCCGGAATTAGCCATTTACTGCATACCAGGCACTGCTGAATTTCAACCTGGTTAATCCTTAGGACAACCCTGGGTAGGAAGTATGATTATTTGATTATTTCTCTCATTTTATAAACAAGAAAACAGAAGCACAGAGGTAAGCAACTTGTCTGTGCTCACAGCTGGTAAGAACAGACCCTAGGTTTGCACCCAGTGGGTGGGCTCTGGTCCAGGCATGTTTATTATGGACGCTTTTCCAAGAGCCTGAGTAAAGGTTCCTTGAGCTGCCACTGTGCCCTGGCCACGGCCAACCACTACAGGACAGCTCCATTGTTTTTTGGGAAGCATCAAGAGGTACTTACCATTATGTAGGTACTAGACAGAATGAAAGTGTACCCTTGTCTTGAAGTGGTAGCTTTTAAAAAGTCAGATCCATAAATCCTTTTCTGTCCTCATCTAGTAATTAAAATTTTTGTGAATTTTACATGCATTCCATTAGCACACTAGCATTTACATAATTTCCATTCATCTCTCTCTCTCACCTCCAACTCTTCCCATCTCCCATCCTGGACGCGCGTGCACACGCGTGCACGCACACACACTCATACACACAAACACACAAACACACAAACACACACACACACACCTCTACTGAGTCCATTCCATGCTGGCATATGTACATACATACATTTGTTTAAGGCAGAGCACTTGGAATTAGATAATTTTATCAGGGGAGTTGTTCCTGGTGATCTTCCCTCCCTTAGAGCCACTGACTCTGAATTTATTCATCCAGGGCTGGGTCTCATAGACTTTCTCCCATTCCATATCCATAAATTCTGTAATGTAACTTCCTTTGAGGGGTAGAACTTAATTTCTTTCCTCCATGTATGGGCTATACTTAATTATTTGCTAACAATGAATAGAATTTGGCAGAGGGATTGAATGTCACTATAACATTTTCAAAATTACTGTGTGTGTGTGTGTGTGTACTTGTGTGGCATGGTGTGTGTGTGTGTATGTGTGTGTGTGTGTGTGTGTGTGTGTAAGCCAGAGGACAACTTAACAGGAATTGGTTCTCTCTTTCCACCATGTCATTTAGTCACCACATCGGGGGCCCAGGGACCAAGCTCAGGTGACCAAGCTTACCAACAAGCCTTTGCTCTGAACCTTCTCACGGGCTCGATACATCACTTTTGAGAGCAATTTATTAAAGATTTATGTTCTCTTTCAATCTCTATCTCTCTCTCTCTCTTTTAGACAGGGTTTCTCTGTAGCCCTGGCTGCCCTGGAACTCACTCTATAGACCAGGCTGGCCTCGAACTCAGAAATCTGCCTGCCTCTGCCTCCCAAGGTGCTGGGATTACAGGTGTGTGCCACCACCGCCCAGCTAATCTCTCTATCTCTTTATCTCATCAGTCTCTATCTGTATCTCTATCTCTGTCTCTATCTTTCTGTCTCTGTTTCTATCTGTATCTCTGTCCCTATCCCTATCTCTTTCTATCTCATCCTGCTGGATAGACCCCTTGGAAGACAACTGAGTATTCCGCAGCCAGCACCAGCCAATAGCCATAGCTATACAAATGAGCCTTCCTGGAAGAGGACTCTCCTACCCAGTGGAGGTTAGAGCAACAGAGCCCTGGCTGACAGCCTAACCACCACCTCACAAGACCCTGAGCCAGAATCACCAGGCTAAGCATCTCCCAACTCTCAGAAACTGATTCTGTAAATGTTTGTTGTAGGTTTCTGTGCAATTTTGGTTTTTTGGTTTTTTTTTTTTAAAGATTTATTTATTTATTATATGTAAGTACACTGTAGCTGTCTTCAGACACCAGAAGAGGGTGTCAGATCTTTTTACAGATGGTTGTAAGCCACCATGTGGGTGCTGGGATTTGAACTCATGACCTTCAGAAAAGCAGTCGGTGCTCTTACCCACTGAGCCATCTCTCCAGCCCCGGTTTTGTTTTCTTGAGGCTAAATGTTATTGTATAGCGTGGATTGACCTGGAGTTGGAGAAGAGCCTCCTGCCTGGCAGCCGCCCTAGCTGCTGAGTTACAAGCTTGCATCACATCACCATGTTTAGCCATAGCTGTCCTGGGGTAAGGCACTGAGGAGAGATGAGCTCTTTGAGAGGTCTGAGTAGGACCCAGGCTCCAAGGACCCAATTTAGAGCCCTTTCTGTCCAGGACGATCTTCTTTTCCTGCTTGTTAATGCCCTCAGCTTCACTTGTGAGATCCCTCAGCATCCTTCAGTCTCCCTTCCCTTTAGAGTCCCCACCCAGAAGTCCACACATGCATCTGTGACTCATGGGGTGTGTGTGTGTGTGTAGCATGAGAGATATATGTGCAGTGTGTATTAGTGGCCTTTGTGTAGCATAGGTTGATTTGTGAGTTTTAAATGCAAAGGAACATGTGTTCAGCTGCATTCCTGTATTATTTTGGATAGAACATGTCTGCAGGATAGCTGTATCAGAGGGCCCAGGGTGGGAACCTGTGCACTTACTTTATCTATGTGTCTGTATTTGCTAATTCTGGGATGTGTGTCTGGGTTTTCATGGGCAAGCGGTTTTTTTTTAGAGCTTGAGCTGTGGTCCTCGAAGGGTTAAAGGAAACAGCCGCCACCATAACTCTTAATCATAGCTTTGCAAGCTTAGCCAGTGCCCCTGTTGAAAAATGTTTCAAAAAGCAAAATAAATGATCTTTTAGTTACAGAAGTATTGATTTTGCCCACATCTAGTAATAAAGAGCAAGTCACCTGTAGCTAAAACTCTTGTAAAATATATTTTATACTCTAATAGTCTGCAGATAGAGTCAGCCGCTGAGCACAGATGACAGATCTCCCCAGTGCGGCCTGCGCCCCCCATATTTCACGTCAGGGACACAGTGGTGGCGCAGCAACAGCAACAGAGCTAGGCCTCCCCGCGGGTGAAGGCATGGCCTGGTTGGCTGGAAGAAAAGAAAAAAGGCAGGTTCTTAGCACATACAGCCCCCTGCCCTACCAGGGCCTTCAGTACCAGCTTGGGTTATGATGGCGGCTTATAGCAGACAGAGCATCCTCATATGTCTAGAGGTCACAAAAAGAGCTCCTCCAGTTTCCTCAAACAAGGAGATGTTTCTCCATACCACTCAGTCTCAGAAGCTGATAGTTTGGAAATGTGGACGCTGCATTCATGAGAATAGATGGTGTGTGTGTGTGTGTGTGTGTGTGTGTGTGTATGTGTGTGTGTGTATGTGTGTGTTTGTGTGTGTGTGTGTGTATGTGTGTGTGTGTATGTATGTGTGTATGTGTGTGTGTGTATGTGTTTGTGTGTGTGTGTATGTGTGTGTGTTTGTGTGTGTATGTGTGTATGTATGTATGTGTGTGTGAGTATGTGTGTGTGAGTATATGTGTGTGAGTTTGTGTGTGTGTAAAGAATATTATCCTAGCTTTGCTCAGTCATGTTCACACATGTATCATGGTTTGATCTTTTCCAAGTCTCCATGTTTGCATAAAGGGATGTAGTTGGTCCCCAGTGCACACATGTGCAGGGTAACCGTGCACACGTTCAGGGGGGCACACTTGATACTTTCTATTGGACGTGTGCCATACTTGCTCTGGGTAGTCATACAGACACATCGGACTCGGCCAGCCCCTCCATGCAGACCTGCCGCTCACCTATGGAACCAAGACACTTCCTTTCTCCTGAATTCCTTGGAGAAATAGACTTCCGTCTGAAATGACCTAATAGTTACTTTGTAGACATGGCGCTCAGCCAGCCTCAACCTGTCATGGGTCTGTCTCCCAGCTCTCCTTACAGGTGAAGGGAACTTGCTGAGTGAACAGCTGGCCTCTTTGTCGTCTTCATTTCCCAGAGGGGGTGCCCCCAGAGATGAAGCCTAAACTTCAGAGGCCACACCTTAGCACCAGTCTCTCTTTGCCCCATTCTGATGTGTGTAGGAGAGCAGGTCTCAGCATTCCTGTGAGCCTCTGTTCTCACAAAGCCCACCATCTTCTCCTGGCACCACAGTCTCTGAGAGAAGGCCATTTGCTATCTTCCCGATGAGGGCAGCCTCGGAGAAGCCAGGAATCTCCCTACCTTCTACCTCTGCGACTTCTGCCTCAAGTGTCTAAAGACTCAGAAGTGTCTGCTCCGTAGCCCTCACTTGGCATTAGATGGATGGGGTTAGATGCCACCCCACCATCTCCACAGGAGGTATCCTGGGGCAAAGTGGGCAGAAGAAACTTGCTACTCAAGAGCACTACAGGTACCCTCGCGTGGAAATATATAGGGGTTTCTAACTCTCGCTGATGGAGGTTGAAGGAATAAAGTCACCTTTAGGGAGACTGCGGGGTGTGTGTGTGTGTGTGTGTGTGTGTGTGTGTGTGTTAAGGAGTTCCAGAGGAAAGGAGGGAATGTCTGGTAGTATGGGAGATGAGGTTGGGAGACAGGAATGGGTAGGAACTGCAGGGGGATTTGGAGAGCTCTGGAGGTGGGAGAGGAAGAGCAGGGAGCAGTTTTAACTATGAAGGAAGGCACTGGCAACTAATGGGTATTTGTGTGCACGCGCGCGTGCGCGTGCATGTGTGTTTTGAGGGGAACATTTGGGATGGAAAAGCCTGGAGGACACAGGAGAATCTTTAGCACCAGGGGCAGTAGCTTGTAGGAGGGAGGGGACAGAGCAGGTAGCTGCCCCGCGCTGGGATTGGGAAGTGGGGGTGAAGGGGTAGGGAGGGCTGTTTAAGCGGCGGCCGCGCTAATAACCTGTCCAGGAGATGGCTCGTGGCAAATTGCTTTGTTAGTCTTGTCAGCGCGGCCAGGGCCGCCGTCAGCGAGCGCCATGGATCAAGATGATGAATCGCCGTGGATGGCGCAGATGCGGGCGGCCCGCGGCCGGGCCCGGAGGTTGGGGTGGGCTGTGGAGGGGGCCGCAGGGGGCCCGGCCATAGCCATTAACTCCCGAATTAGCTCTAAGCCGCCCACCACCCAGCCACTGCCCTGGGGAGCGCCTGGCCGTAGGGGCGGGAGCGAGCCCAAGATGCAGAGATGCTCGCGCTCGCTTGCACACCCTGAACCTGGACCCCGGACTCCAGAAATCTGGCTCCTCCAAAGCTCCAGGATTTCACTAAGCGCCCTGAACGGCATAGGACCTCCCTTCAGCGCTGCAAATCTGCCTCCGATGTAGCCCTGTGTTGGGTTTTCTTAGGGTGACCTTTACTAACCAGCTGCAGTCCATGAACTCACTTCTCCCAAACCCCAACGATGTAGTGAGCAGACAGGACAGGAGGAGGTGTGAGCTGGAGTTCTCCTTCAGAGAGAGAGAGAGAGAGAGAGAGAGAGAGAGAGAGAGAGAAAGGGAGAGAGAGAGGGAGGGAAATGGAGGGAGAGAGGGAGGGAGGGAGAGAGAGAGAGAGAGGGAGAGGGAGGGAGAGAGAGAAGGAGGGAGGGGGAGAGAGAGAGGGGGGGGGAGAGAGAGAGGGAGGGAGAGGGAGGGAGGGAGGGAGAGGGAGGGAGGGAAAGGGAGAGAGAGAGGAAGGGAGGTGGAGGGAGAGAGAGAGAAAGAGGGAGGGAGGGAGAGGGAGGGAGGGAGGGAAAGGGAGAGAGAGAGGGAGGGAGGTGGAAGGAGAGAGAGAGAAAGAGGGAGGGAGGGAGAGAGAGAGGGAGGGAGAGGGAGAGAGGGAGGGAGAGGGAGAGAGGGAGGGAGAGGGAGGGAGGGAGAGAGAGAGAGAGAGAGAGGGGGGGGAGGGAGGGAGAGAGAGTTCGGATGGTCGGTGGGAGGACCTGGTTTTTGATGTTTGTGTTGCTTCTCTGCACCCACCATCTCAGAGAGACCACAGATGGAGTTTTGGGGAACTTAGGTCCCTCAATTTTCAGATGCTTACTTCAACAAAGACACCTAGGACCCCTAGAGTCCTTGGAAACCTGTGGGTACTCACTTCTCCCAAGTTCCTGAATGATCTCATCCCTTGACCACTCCCTTCTTGGTTTAATTTAGAAATATCCCCTAGGGGCTGGAGAGATGGCTCAGCGGTTAAGGGCGCTGACTGCTCTCCTGAAGGTCCTGAGTTCAAATCCCAGGAACCACACGGTGGCTCATGAAGACACATATAATAAGTAAATTAAAAAGAAAAGAAAAAAGAAATATCCCCTATTACAAACATGCACACCTAAGCAGAGCCTACATGTTTACATATGTATATATCTACATTGTGTATATATTCATAATACATAGTAGGTCGATGAATTGAACAAACATACAAGCACATCCAAAAATGCAACACTTACCTGTCTCCTCCCCACCTCCACCCTGAAGCCAGGTCAGCTGGCTGGGGTGGTCCTAGTTTCCCTGGATATGCCTTTCTCTTAAGCTCTTTGAAGGTGTGTCAGCCACAGCCTGGGGCAGGCCCATTTTTATTTCTTAGTTTCTGTCTAGACAGTGGCATTTTTGAAGTGCCTTTGTTAAACCAGCAGGACCCCCCACATTGTGGCTTGCCAGATTCTCAGTACTCCAGGTCACCCCAAAGGGCACAGCCCCTTCCCCCCACCCCCATCCACTCTTTTCCCCCAGGTCACCCCAAAGGGCACAGCCCCTTCCCCACTCTATTCTCTTTCCCCCGAGTTACTTACTATCTGAGCAGGTGAGCTCATCTGGAATTGTGTGTCTCCTCTCCCCAATCCACAGTAAACTCAAGAGCCAGGACTTGGGGTACAATGTCTGTGGAAACCAGGGTGGAGTGCGGGAATGTGACAGCAGCTCCCTCTGTCCCTGGTGTCCCCTTATAACGCCCTTTGAAGGTGAGCCTAGCCTGGCAGTGTGGGCTTCTCCAGGTGTCTGGAATTTTGAGTTGTATGAGGCTTAGCTTGTTTAACCAGAGTCATATTGGCCACTTAGCCACCATCTCCAGACCCGGGATGACTGACCCGGTCTTGGCAGCCTGGGACAAGAAGACTAGAAAGGGGACTTGGAGCTTGTGGCAGACAGATCCTTCCAAGAGCAGGTGCCTTGTCGGTCCGATGCTCATCACTTACCGCCTGCAGCAACACAGGAGCTATGGTATCCTCAACCACTCTGTCCTCCTCAGCACAGAGCCATTATTACCCATCAGCCTGCCCAGTGGTCCCCTGTTCTGTCCAAGGTGGGGGACTAGGGAAGGGTGAGGACAGTTGGGTCACTGAATAAAGACAGAAGACACTTGCCTCATAGAACAAGGTTTCTCATTGTGTGGGGGAGGGGAAGCACTATTTCTGGCCTTATGAAGTGAGGAATGCTAGAGGGGAGGACTCCACATCTGTATCACCTGGGGGAGGGGCTTGCACATCAGTCTCCATAGTATGCACTGGTGCCCAGAGTTGTGGGACAGAATAAGTATGTGTGTGTGTGTGCGCGCGCACACAAAACTCTATAGTTTTCTCCAGGATGATCTGTGTGCGTGCATGTATACATGTGTGTGAAGAGCATGTGTGCATGTGTGTGAAGAGCAGTTGGATGGAGGTACAGTGTGGAGTTCCAGTGGCAATCTTGATTACCTAAGCCAAAGAGGCGGCCCTCACTCCCCCCTTCTCTCCTCTCCCCTTCTGTGCTAGACCGAGATCCCTGAAGAGAAATTAAAAGGTTATTTAAAGCCCCCGCCTCCGCTTTTCTTGTCCCTTTAAATCGAGCCTAAACGGTTTTGCTTTGGCAGAAGAAATCTTTTCTGGAGCATTGAGGTGGGGGTGGGGGATCCTGGTGGGAGAGAAGGGCCTAAGCAGCCTAATCCTCTTATGCCCCCTCCCCTCCCCTTGCTTTGGGGCCTCCTCCCCCTCCCCTCAGGCGCCCTGCCTCTAACTCTGGGTTGAAGATCGGTCCAACCTCTAAATCTGCTGGCGGCTCTTTCTGTTCCACCAAGGCCAACATTTCTGACCCTCTCAACTCAGCCTGGGATTTTAAAATCTAATGTTAATACGGCAACCTCCACCATGCCTTAACCCCCAAGAAAATAAACAGCTCAGCTCCCCAGAACTGGACCAGAGAGTTTGCTTGTAGACCTGAGTAGTGTCAGAATGAGGATCCAGCTACCTGTCTGTCCAGCCACCTGGATTACAGAACACTTGACCCGAAAAATCACACAAGGCTTCTTGACCAACGCACAAAGAAAATCCCACCGTTACACATAGACTGTAGTTACAGCCAGTAACAAAGACACAGCACATGCTAGTCCCAGCCGCTGAGGCCAAAGACACGTCGTCGCACAGAGTACACAAGCATAGAACACACATCCTTACATCGATGTGGCCAAGAACCTCTCCAGGTACCACTGTCCTATAGACACAGCCTCCCAGGGCTTCCAAAGTGTCACAGCTGCAATAGCCAATCTTGCACCACAAGGTTCCCACACTAGTGGGGACACCTGACCCCTTGGCACACACACACTTCAGTCACACAGGCCTTGTCTGGTTCCATCGCTTCCTGCACAAGGACCTCTTCCTACAAGAGTTGCACCTGGAAGGAGAAGGAGGCTGAGAAGAACCCAGACCTATCCAGGGATTTTCCACCTTGTGAATCATTGGTGTGTGTGTGTGTGTGTGTGTGTGTGTGTGTGTCCCTCTCACACTGAGACAGGTGCATGTGTTGTACGGCATGAAGAAGTGGGGTCCGCGCATACCCAACCCTCTCCAAGAACATCCTGCTGTCAGAGGTTCCACCCTCTATGGGTTGAGCTTGGGTGGTAAGTATTGAGTGCAGGTTGTGCTTGCGCGGGTGTTGTGGTACCAGAGGTGTGTGTGTGTGTGTGTGTGTGTGCATGCGCGCGCTTAAGTATACGGTTGTCCAGTTCAACCTTGCTGTGACAACTGGGGTGGGAGACAAAGCTCCCTTTAAGCCATCGCAGAGCACCCCAAGGTCAAGGGAGACCAGGTAGACCTAGGTGAAGGTTTCTCAGTACTCCATAGGGATTGACCTGCTGCGTCACCGCCCAAGATCCTGAGACTCAGAGCCAGCAATGACGGAACGATGTTCTTAGGAAAATGATGGACGCAGGTGGGGTCCCTAGTTCTTCTAAAGGTTTGACCCGAGCTGCCTTAGGCCTTGAGCTGCGAAGCAGCTCCAGAGGGGTTGGGCGGGGCTGGGGCGAGAGTGGCGTGTGATTGGCAGCCGCGGGGGCCAGTAGGGAGCGCGCGGCCCCGCGCCTTGCGCCCGGGAAACGCGGTTTAAAACTCCAGCTCCAGCCGGGACGCGCGTAGATGGCAGCGGCAGCGGCGGCGCGGGCTAAGGAGACCAGGTGCGAGCGGGCGGGGCTGGCGGGACGCAGCCAGGAGGGGCCCGGGACCCCGCGGGCCGTCAGCTCCGGGGACCTCCTCCGTATTTGCGGTCCTGTAGTCTGGGACTCGGTGGGAGGATCGGAAAGTTTGTGGAGGGTGAGAGACTTGGAAGGCGACAGACACTTAAGCCTTAAGGGGAGAGGAGATCTGAGACAGGAGGAAGGAGCTGCAGGGGGAGAAAGAGGGAGCGATCCCCCAGTGCCGAACACGAAGCCAGGGAGACAGAAGGAAAGAACTAGAAATTCCAAGGCAGAGAGGAGGGCAAGTCGTGGGGAGAAAAGCGCTGAGGCGGAGACGGAAGCCTCGCCCGCCGAGACGCAGGCACCCGCAGAGAACGCTTCGGATCCGTCACGGTTTTGCCTCATTTGGAAGATATTACTTCGCCCCTGAAAAAAAAATAAATACAAAAAAGGTTTGGATATTAAGCGGAGACAAATCCTTTTCAGTTTGGAAGGGGGCGGCGGGTGGGGGTGGGTAGTCGGGGTAATGCAGAGCAGATGCGCCCTGAGGCGTCACGCAGCCCGCGGCCCGCGGCCAGGGCTGGAGAGGGGGCTCGGTGCTCCGCCCAGGTTCCTTGCCCCCGGATGCCGCTGGGCCACCTACACCTCCCAGTTCTCCCATTCCCGAGTACCCTGCAATACTGGGATTTAGCTCAGATCACATCCTTCATGGCTACCGACTGCTCCTTGTCTTCTGGGATTGCGACTTTACACGAATTCTTTGGCTAGGGGTGGTTTGGCGTTTAGCCTGCTTCTGTCCTTGTAGACAGGACCTCAGGTTAGAATCTTTCAGGTGGGTTTTTGGTCCGCAACGGCCTCAATTCTCTGGAATTCGTTTGGCCTCCCACGGCCTATTTTGGCGTGGGTCGGGCGAACTCCAGCAGGGAATGCGGGCTGGGGCGGCGCTTGGGAGGCGGGGATCCAAAAATGAGGGTCTTTGCCAGGGTCTCTCCTCTCTGGGCCCCTCTCATTCCGGTGGCCATAACCCATCTTGGACGGTGACAAGCTAGGGCCTCTAATGCACCGATCTTGGCTGAACTTCTGAAGTTCCCAGACCCTGATCAGGGGCCTCAAGGCCCAGACGGTGCCCTTAGAGCACTTGGGGGGGGGGCATCTTCGTCCTCAAATTCCTATCAATCTGGGGACAAAATCCTGGTAGGGGACTGAGGGCTCTCGGTGTAGTGACTCGTCGGAGAAACCAATGCTAGACTCGGGGAGGACTATATCTAGAGGCCGGGCCTTTCGCCCTTTCCGAGTTGGGAACATTCCAAAGCTGGGAATCCGCGGGGCCTCTAGTGTAGTCACAGCGCGGGTTCTGCCTGGGGCGGTAGAAGGACTTTTTCGTTTTCGAAAAGCCGACAAGAGGCCAGGGGTCTTCTGGACTAGAACTGGCTTTCCGTGGGCATCTTGGGTTTGCGGAGAGTTAAGGGCTTTACTTACTGGATAGGCCTTGGGGCAAACTGGAGGTTGGCACCACTCAGGTTGCAGGCTTAGATGCGGAAATTGTAGACGCTCCGGCTCTGTTGTCGCTAAGGTGGGAGTGGGAGACGAGTCTTTTGTGCGTCCCTTTTGTACCAGGGACCCTGTGCGTCGCAGGCGGGTTGGCTCTATAGGGCGCTGGCCGAGGAAATTTTCTGGCCTATCCGTTTTAAGTGGTTTACAGTGAGTTCTGTTTTCAGTTTTTCGGGAATCCGTGGTCCACTTCCTTGCATATCTAGGTTTTAGAAGGGGGAAGGCACTCCTCCCTAAAGATAAGTTCCTGTTACCCTTCTCTGCTAACCAGCTGTACTTATGTATGTGTGTAGGCAGTCAGGAACAAAAAAAGAAAAATTTGCTGTCTAGTGAGAGCAAATTATCCAGATAATTTGCTCCAATTTCTCTCCTCTCTGTCCGAGTCTTTGGATAAGAGGCAAAGCGCCGCAGCCCAGGACAGGGATGGTTAACTTACCTCATCCCTGCAGACCTCAGGGGCACCTGCAGGACTCCTGGAAGGACGCAGGAACTTGGTTGCGCGGTCGAAAGTGGAACTGAAGGGCAAAGGTACGACGAATTGGAAACCCGCCCCAGGCGAAGGCCGCAGCAAAGTGAGCAGGCTGGTGTGGGCTTTAGGATGGCTCTGCCGGCTCAGGGGTCAGTTTCCTGGGCTACGGGTGAGTGCTTGTGGGACCCTTCCATAAATCCTCTCTGTTATTTTCAAATTTCGATGATTCCATATGATAGCAAAATTCAGAGGCGTTTCGCTGCTTAAAATGGGTAACAGGAGTTAGGCTTGTGGTCTGAACACACAGAGACCGACACGGGAAGGGGTTTCCACAGAACCTCTGCCTGGGATGCTAGATCTGAAACGGTACCGAACCCTGGTTTTGGCTGGGGATGTCAGGTCCACAGATCCGGAAGGATCACTGGGTCTCCTAGCGGGCTTTGAAGTCAAGAGGAGAACTAGATCCAGTTACCGCAGCAATCCCACCCCCAAAATAATGTAACGTGTCCCTCCATTTCTCTGTATTAGAAAGGGGTTGGTCCACGTTGACTGCCACGCCGAGTGGGACTTCTGGCTTACAGTGACCTGGCACACTGAAGTCACACAAGGAGAAAGATCTGGATACAAATCCTCAATCTCCTGGTAGACACAGTCACACACTCCCAGGTTAAGCTTTCGCTCGCAGGTAACCCGTAGGGCGACTGGGCACAGAGGGACAGCCCATACCTGTGACCTCACCTTGACTGCTCTCTGGCAACGGAGCCTAACTTTTTGTCCGACCTCCACCCTCTTATTCCTGTTTCTCCCCGAGCCCGGCTGAGGCACTCTCCGCCTTCCCGGAGTTCCACACCCCTCCTCCCTGGTTCAGCCCCTTCCCCACGTCCCGCTCGGCCGCCCCGCGGTGCCCATGTAAATGACAGCAATAAATATCTAATCAAGGCCGCGGGCGACGCCGCCGCCCTCCAAAGCCCATTACGAGCGGGGCAGGCTGGCGAAGTGGGAGGGGTGCTGGGGTGCTGGGGAGCTTTGGGTTGGGTTGTGTTCTGGCCTCCAAATTCATCCCGCTTTGAGTACCCCTCATCCCTGACCTTGAACGAGTCTTGGTTTCACCTCCTGTCAAAGGGTACGGTGCTGGGCTTTCCTCCCGCTGCCGCCCCCCCCCCCATTTGATTATCCGTCTGGTTTTCTGACACCTCATTTGCTTGAGCTCGAGTCCTGGTGGTCAGTATACCAGCTTTAGCCCAGTTTCTGTACACACTTGGCTTTTTCCAGTCGCGGTCACTCCCGCCTCTGTTTAACGTCTCTATGCGTGCCTTAGGTCACCGGAGCCCACTCGGTCTCCTCGCCCCATCTAAGCGCATCGCTCCAGCTGTCAGGGTTTGGCGACCGATTGGCCCATCTGAACAGAAATCAGCGTGCAGTGCAGTGCGGGAATCGCGTGCTGGGCGTTCGCACCACAGGCCCTCGCAGCGAATCGCCACCAGATAGATCTCTTGAGATACCTTCTCCAAGGTGGGGATTCCACAGTCAGGAGAACCACAGAAAGACTGACTGCAGCGACTGCTCTGGCTCTTGGGTTTGCTCGAAGTCAGAGCGGCTCAGCTCATGTCTGCGGTACTCCGGGTCTGGGCAAACCGGCCGAGCCCAGCAGTCTTTTCTGCCCAGGAACACCGGGATGTCTGACCTGGTCCTCGGCTGGCTCTACCACAGATGTGTCATGCCCTTGGTCTCCCGCGCTCTTTGCCTCTTTGAGAGAGGACGCAGGAAGCAGAGAATCAAGCAGTTACCTCTAGAGCTGGAGTTACTCGCAGAGACTGCGGTCAAGTCCGCCAACCCGCCCTCAAGAGGGGATGCTTGACCATAATGGACAGAACATCAAAGCATCAGTAAACATAACTCTCTCTCTCTCTCTCTCTCTCTCTCTCTCTCTCTCTCTCTCTTCCTCTCTCTCATTTTCCCTCCTACAGCCGCATTTCTTCGTTTTTTTTTCTTTCTCTTTTAAAAATTTCAGCCGTCTGATTTCTTAGTACCCTCAACATTAAGGACCCCAGAAAATCGAGGACTGTAGGCAAACGGGCCTCTCTCAGTCTCGGCCCATTAGCCTGTGGGGGGCTAATTACCCCAATTAGCGGCTGATTTATAATTAATGGCTCGGACCGAGGAGTAATTGGATGTTAATGGATAACAGTGTGTGTAGGGAACTTTAAGAGACGGGGCTTCTGGGGGCAGCAGGCTAGGTCATCCTGAGGCACATCCCCATCCTTCTCCTGTCTCCATCCCTGAGCGGATAAAGATGGTCAGAGTTTTCTTTGAGCAATTTTCCGGTGAGGTGTGGCATGCCTGTTGAGTCCTGAACTTCTCCTGCCCTGACCCTGGTAAAGCCATGCTTCAAACCCACATGCGTGCTTTTTTTTTTTTTTTTTTTTTTTTTTTTTTTTTTTTTTTGGCTCCAACTCCAGGACCACTTGGGAAGCAGCTTTGCAGTGAGGATGGCTGGGATCCCGCTATCTCAACAGCAATGGCCAGAAGGTGGCTTAATGTCTATCTGGTGGGGACCTTGGATTTTTCCTGCTGGGGAGGGACAAGGAGGAGCCAGGCCACCGGTTCACTGTTCTGAGCTCCAAACTCTTCTCCTATCTCAGCTGTTTCCTCTCACCCAGAGCATCCACGCAGAGATAACTCCTGTATAACCAGAACCTTCACAGTGGGACTCATCACGCTGAAGTGCACTGTAGGCCCAACCGGGGCTCCACGTTTATTTGTAGAATCAATGCCAGATACTCCACGTGTTGCATGCATTCTGGGAACTGAGTGCCAGCTGGGAATTCAGACCGTGCAGTAGAGGGACCTCAGATTGACCAGACTTGGAACTCCGGTGGATATTGAGTTCACATTTTGGAGTCAAATTTCTTGGATTCCACCCTGCTTAAGCTGCTTAGCTCTGTAACTATGCTGGGCTGGCAGGCAGGTGATTTCATCTCTCTGTATCTTGGCCCTCCCCCCCTTTTTTTAATCAGTTAAGTGGGAATATCAATGTTGTAGTGAGGATTTGAAGTGCGTATGTGGACTTTGAGCTGCGGAGCTCCTCCCAGGGTTGATAGGCCAGGTGTCCTAAAACCCATCCCTCTCCCCGCCCCAAACGCCCAAGCTCTCTCTGCTTATAAAGAATATTATATAACTTGTATCAACAGGTATCTATAAGCATGATTGGTAAAACTTGTGAATCTTTGGTAGAGGACAGGCAAATGGGAAACTATACAATTTTGGTGAAGTAAAGTTGTGAGAGAAATCTAAAGAGGTCACCTGATTCTACCTAGAGGGTGGGGGAGACTTCCTGGAGAAGGGAGGTGGCCACGCCTAAGAATCATGAGTTCTCCTAGTGATGCTGATAAGGAGACAGTATCCCCAGAGGACAGGAGGCAGTGGCATGTGCCTCCTGGGCTGGCAGTAGGGCAATGGTGCAGTGTGTTAGTGAGGAGCAGCCAGGGAGCAAAGGAGACGAACTTGAATATGCCTTTCAAGAAAATCTGGCTTTGACTGCTACCAGTGATGACTGAGAGGTGGACAATAGAAATCAGATTAAATGCTCACTGAAGGGTTAGTGGAGTAAAGGCGATGGTGACATGGGGAGTGAGGGTCTGGGGGAAGTGTCTATGCTCCAGACTTCCAAGCTCTTACACAGCAGAAGCAAATGATCCCGTGATCCTGGCCATTAGCTCTTGTCTCTCTCTCTTTAGGACGTCTCCTTGGCTACTCCCTGTGCTCTTAGCCACACTGACACATGAGTTGCTCCCTTGTCCCAGTGGGAAACACGGTGGGGAAGAATCAGGTGCCTGGCAAGGAAAGGGTGAGGCTGGGCCCAGGGCTCCCACTTCCTTAGAGTACCTGATTTAGATGAAAATATTGGGGCACTGGGAAGGTTTGCAATGACAGATCTGGGGATCACTGAGTTCCTACAAAGCGAACAACATCTGAGGAGTAACTGGAATGCCTCAGTGCCAAGCCTATACCCAGATGTTGTGCCTGAGGGTCTTCGGGCTGGGTAGGCGGGGCTCCACAGCCAGCATATCATATGCTCATTGCTGGTTCCTCAAAACTGAGAACTAAGGACAGATGTGGGAACGGGGCAGTTCCTGGGGTCACGCTCAGCTCAGCTATTCCAGTTTCTAAGCAATCAGTCAATTCTTTCTTAGCCTCAGTTCTTCATTTGCAAAGTAGCAGGAATAAAAAATATACCTACCTAGTCGAACAGGGGAAAGAAATTAATGAGATTCCTGAAGGCGAGTGTCTGTCAGGTGCTGGGCACAAAACCTCTTAGGCCAAGGCACTCTGCGATGGAAGACAGGACAGCTGTCTTGTGTATTTACTCCACAATGCACATAAACTTAGGCACTCACACAGGAAAGGATCTCTCTCCTTTGACCTCCCTCATAAGATGTTTGGCCTTACTAAGTTACAGCACCTTCATGGCCATCCTCCTCAGTCTCTTGAGTGCTAACCTTACAGGCATGGGCCACCTTGCCTGGCTTGGTCACACACTTTTCCTTTTTGTGGTAAAGGTTTCTCTCTCTCAGCTAGGGTAGACCAAGGAATCAATGTCTTATCAGAACAGGTTACACAGACCAAGGTCACATAGCGAGTCCAAGTCCGAGGAGTCTGAGTCCGTGTGTGTGTGTGTGTGTGTGTGTGTGTGTGTGTGCGCGCACTCAGGAGGGGCTCTGGCCTCATGTTCTATATTCATGTTTTTATATTTTCCTACCTCCCAGTGCCAAACTCTTTTGGGAATTCAAACTGCTAATAGGAAAGATAGTTGCAGAGGCTTATGCTCTGACCTGAGAGGCTCTCCTAGAACTTCCAGGGCTGAAAGGGCAGCAGGGAAAGGATTCCCTGGCAGTAGGCTCCACTCAGGCAACACTCCCAGGAAAACATGTGCGAAGCGTCTTTGATTAAAAGGAAAGTGGAGCCTTCCTCCCGTCACAGTGACACCCTGCTCGGCCCCTCCACAGACCTTCTTCCCTTACTCCATCCTTGATGCCCAGGCCTAGTTCTCACTGGGGCCTACACGATTCTTGGCCTTATGCTAGAATTAAAACTCGATAACTCCTCAGAGACGTAGGCTCCCATCCCCCCACCTCCCACCACTTGCTTGCCGTGAGATCTTGGGCAGTAGGTGTTTATCTCCCCAAGTCTCATTTTCTCATCAGTGTAAACTGGACCTACGGAACAGGGCTGTATTCAAGTTTCTTCAGTGAGAGCACAGTGCATAGATGAGGACATGGCCCAGAGTGCAGCCCAGTGGAAGGTAGCCGTCATTGGTACCATGGTAGCGAGCCTCAGGATGCCTGGAACCGGCTGAGGAGGAGGGAGGCTTAAAGAGTGTTGTTTTCCACACTTCTCATTTTCTTTCTGTGAAACAAAGTTGTTCTGCCTTGTTTTCTATGTGTGGGAATGAGAAGAAATGGAGGGAGAGCTAAACATGCTGAGGAAGAGAGGCAAAGAGTGACAGAAGCGGCCTGTGGAGTGGCCGAGCAGGGTGTGACTGAGGGAAGGCTCCACTTTCCTTTTAATCAAAGTCGCTTCGCATGTGGTTTCCTGGGAATGCTGCCGTTAATTTATAAAAAATGCCCCCTAATAAAATTCTGCTTGATTCTTCGATTGGCTGGGCATTAGGCCGCAGCCAGCAGCGACGCGGGGACATAACGGATGCATTTGCAGATTTGGAAAATTAAAGCCATCTATATGGCGCCCGTGGCGGGAGATCCGCCGATCTGCTTGCTTAATGAAATATAAAGATTCTTTTAACCAATGTAAGCACAATTCGACAGCTTGTGAAACGCGGCCGCACCATGATGGATGGCTCTCCTGGCTCTCCAGGAATTGCAGGGCGGCACCTTTTAAATATATAATTGATTCTGTTTGGAGTGTGCAGTGGGCTGAGCCCATGCAAGGCCCAGCCTGGGGCTGAGCATGCAGGCTCCAGTTTAGAGACTCCAGCAGGCCCTGCAGAGCATTCACCTAGGTGGCTCTCACAACTGGATGTGGGCAGATTCCACATGCTGGGCTTGGATGAAGACTCTGGCAGGCCCAGACTGTCTGTGTTCCTGAGAAAGGGCACATAGCGCAAACCTCTATCGTCAATCATATTCACGGAGACAGAGCAGGTAGTAGGGCTGGGATTCTGAACCGTCATTCCTTCCTATGCCTCATAGTGAGCTATGGTGGCTTTGCCTCTCTCATTATCTTGATCTAAAATTCTCATTGATTTAATACTTATTATTATTTGCTAACCAAGATGCCTACCAGGCTCTGTATTACATGTTGCAGAAGAAAAAAAAGAAGGTAAAATAAATCTATGTATTTTATGTTGAACTGTCTTTCTCCTAGATTTCTTTTTCTTTCTCTCCTGATCTGTCTCATATCATGTTCTAAATTGGAAGAGCTGTGATACATTGGCCCAGCCATGGGAGATAGGGCCCACATTACTTTCTAGAATGACATTTAAAGTACTTTCCTCTGGTTACATTCTCATGCGTGCACGTGGGCATGCACATGTGTATGCACACACACACACACACACACATGCCCACACACCCCATTTGTATACAGAGGTTCACAGATACGCTTAGCTGCAGAGGCATGTAAAAAAGAGACAGATTTGTAAGATGCAGACAGATGCACACACACTTTTGTGGTAGATCCTAATATACTGTTTCTATATGTAGAAACACATAGGTACTGACATAAGTTCTGAGTATATGACAGTGTGGTACCACATGTATGCAGCTTGGATGAGAGTTAGCATCCCTAGAAAAGGATCCCTCGGGGGCCTTAGAGGAAGCTGAAGTCCTCATGTCCAGCCAGAATGAAGAAAGGGATATGAGGCTGGAGGTTGGAGAGATGGTGAAGTGGTTAAAGGCATTTTTTTCTCTTGCAGAGGACCTGGGTTTAGTTTCCAGCACCTCACATAGTGGCTCACAGTCACCCATAACTCCTGCTCCAGGGGATCCAATCCCCCCTTCTGGTCTCCACGGGCACTGCACAAGCTTGGTACACATATATACATGCAGGTAAAACACTCACAAATAAATAAACTGATTCTTTAAATAATAATAATAATAATAATGGACCAGAGAGAAAGGAGTTCAGCTAGGAAGACCTGCCTTACACAAACCTCACCTCAAAGGGCACATGCATGTATATGTACCTGCGCGCGTATGCGCCCCCCCCTCTCTCTCTCTCTCTCTCTCTCTCTCTCTCTCTCTCTCTCTCGTAAGCATATATGCTGGTGTGGAATGAACATTGTATTTTTTTTTTTTTTTTTTTTTTACTGTCCTGTTGCTTTGAATCCAATCAGAGCTGATAGAAATTGAGGAGCTGCATATGCTGAGGTACAGTTCTGCATGCCTGGGGGATCATGGGAGATACCACCGCCGAGAGAAACTTTACCTGTGGAAACATGCCATTACTTTCTGGGAGCTTGGACCTCAGCAAATTATACGATCATTCTTATCTCCTATTTCCATATATATAAGATAGGGATAATAGCAGTTTCTACCTTGTATAGCACTGGAAGGATTGATGGTGATGTCTGTATTTCAGAGCTACTTAATAAATAGTTGTCATTAATTCATTCATCAAATCCTAATCTCCCCAGCCTTGATTTTGTGTGAGACCCTGGCAATCTGGGCTGGAATTCGGGTGTCCAGGAATGTGTGAGGTATAGTCTCTGCTACAAGGGAGCTGTCCAATGGAGGAACCGGAAGTGTCTTTATAGTCTGATGTAGGTGACAGAATTCAGAAAAGCGGTGTATGCTGGGAACATGGCTTTGTGGTAGAGAGCTGCTTAGTGTGGCTGGAATCTGAGGTTACGTCACCAGCAGAGGGGAGAGTAGAGTCATGAGAGGTGCATGGTGTTTGGTACAGAGGGTGTGTGTGTAAGCGGGAGCTGTTGTAGTTACCATTGTCATCCTTTTTGAGTGTGTATACTTACCTGGAGCCCGGAGAAGGAAGAGGTGTCTTCTCATAGGCTGCAAGAGCAGAGCCTTCCTGAGGAGTCCTTGAGCTAGGACGGGAGGAATAAGAGTTTATCAGTTAAAAGGGAGGAAAAATCTGTCGCTTATGGGAGAAAGTGATGGGGGGGGGGGCAGGTAGTGAGGCACTGCTGGGTGCTGGGGAGGAGGCAGAGCACCAGGCTGGATGGAGTGTGGAGGGAGGGGAGGCCAGGGGGACCAGGGACCACTGCAGTGAGGCATTTATGGGGCTGAGTCACGGACACCTTGGCTCACTTAATGAAGATGCTTTGTGCTGGGGTGGGAGTGCACACCTTTAACATCAGTGCTCGAGAATCAGAGGCAGGTGGATTTCTGAGTTTCAAGCCGGCTTGGACTGAAAGACCTCCCTCCCCCAGGGAGAAGACTTCTTGTGCATCAAAAACTGTAAGATTAGCAGCCACTGAGTGAATTAAAATGCCACTGCACACAACAGTGTGCCTTTAAGCAATAAATCCCCAAGTTCGTTGGTAAGTGACATCTGGGTCACAGGGCTGGGGAAGATGATGGCTAAGATTTTTTTCTTCTTTAAATTTTGTTCCCCTCTCTCATCTGGAGTTTTCAACACCCTTTGAAACCTAGCTCCATTGCTGCATCCATTGGAATGTATGAATAACCCTCCACACACTCACACCCAAACCAATGATAAAAGAAGATTATAAATGCAATAAATATATAAATGTGGAAATTTCCCTGTAATCCCATCTGCTATCTCTTAGAGATAACCTCTGTCAACATTTCAGGGCAAAACGTTCTAGACTTTTCCCTATGCATATTTATTCACACATTACAAAAATGAGATCACATCAGGCACCCTGTTTGTCACCTATTTCTTCCACCCAGCCATATATTGCGAGCATCAGCACATACGGACACATATCATTGTTTTAAGCTATGCGCTGTATTTCGTTGTGGGCTGTGACCGCACCTTCATTTACTGAGCTAATCCTTTCTCGACGGACAGTTAGCTTTCCAATTGTTTGCCATCATAAGCAGTGATGTGATAAATATTCCTGTACACATATCTCTGAATACTTGAGGGATAAATTTGTAGAAATGGGATTGTTAAATGAAAGATGATAAACTCTCTGAAGGCTTTTGATGCAGAGAATGAAGAGCTTTTTCATCACCAAGGTAGGGGAAGGACTATTTACCACTCCCCTGTGTAGCAACCCTGGATGATAATTGTTCTCTGTATTTGATAATCTAATTGGTGAAAATAAATTATTGCCCACCCCCCTGTGGCTATAGCTAAGGATTTTGTCACATGTCAGCTGGCTGCTCATGCTGCTTTATGAGTTTTTCTTCATTTATTTAACCTGCGTTTTCTCAAGACGGTCATCCTTCTGCTTCTCTGCTTAAACCCCGTACATGCGGCCAGCTGGAGGCACAACCCAGTTGGTAGTGGGCTTACCCAGCACGGCTGGCCGGGGCTGAGGGTTCAAGCTCACCTGTGCTAGGCAGGTGGAAGGGAGAGGATCAGTGTGAAGGGCACATTGGGTTGCAGAGTGAACGTGAGGCTAGCCTGTCTCAAACAGAACAAAACAATAGTTTAGAAATAGTCTTTTTAATTTTCATATTTGCTATGCCATCACTGTGCCTAATAGGTTGATTGTCTGCCTTGAGGAGTGTGGCTTATCCTGTTATACTTACGTTTTGTCTGTTTGTTTTGTTTTTTTTTTTCAAGACGGTTTCTCTGGGTAGCCCTGGCTGAACTCTACGTATAGACCAGAGTGGCCTTGAACTCACAGAGATCAGCCTGCCTCTGCATCATCATCATGCCTTTCCTTCTCTTCCCTTAGATTTCCGCTCTTGTTTATAGTGCACTGAAAGGGCTTCTGTAGCCGCCGGAGGACATTTGACTCCAGATTTGAGTTTTGTCCTCTTCCCTTTCACTTTGGTGTCTTCCTCAGTGCTCCTGATTCTGCAGAAGACTCAGCTCCATGCAGTTGCTAGGGCCGCAAACTTCCATCTGCCCCCCTTGCTCTCCATCTGCCCCCCTTGCTCTCCATCTGCCCCCCTTGCTCTCCCATCACCACCTTACAGCTCACCAGTAGCAGTCATGCCGTGCTCCTTTCGGACTGTCTAGAAGCTGGTCTCCTCTCACTGCCCTCCCACGAAGAGAACACACGGGATAACACCTGGGACCTGGCAGCAATGATCTGCCCCCCCCCCATCAGTTCTGCCTACAGTGACACAGTGAGGTGAGGGGTTTTCTGTTTGTTTTTGAGACAGGGCTTTACTATTTAGCCCTGCCTGGCCCCATCTGGCCAGAGAGCTGCCGGTCTCTGCCTTCTGAACATTGGCATTGAAGCCATATGCTACTATGCTTTGGTCTATGGGGAACTTTAAATAAACTAAACAAATGAACAAACAAACAAACAAACAAAAAACCAAAAAGCAACCTCCTGGGGCTGGTGAGGTGGCTCAGTAGAGAGAACAACTCCCATAAATGGTTCTCTGAACTACACACACACACACACACACACACACACACACCTATTCACACACATAAAATGAATAAATAAAAATGTAATAAACTTTATTAAGAAATTATGGAGAATGGGGTAATGACACCATAAAGTATTGCTGTACAAATACAGATCCCTGGGTCTTGCCAGCAACCCAGTCTTCCATAACTGGCAAGGCACAGACCAATACAAGACCCTGTCTCAAAAAGGTGGACACTTCTTGAATAATGACACCTGAGTTTGATCTCTGGTTTCTACATACATGTACACACACACCTAACCCAAATCATGCATAAATGTGCACGCGCACCTCTAAACCAAATTAGACCATATTACTTCCCTATAAAAGATCCTCTAGAGGCCAGGCAGTGGTGGCACATGCCTTTAATCCCAGCACTTGGGAGGCAGAGGCAGTCGGATTTCTGAGTTCCAGGCCAGCCTGGTCTACAGAGTGAGTTCCAGGACAGCCAGGGCTACACAGAGAAACCCTGTCTCGAAAAAACCAAAAACCAAACCAAAACAAAACAAAAAGATCCTCTAGAGACTTTCCATCACACTCAGGATAAAAATCTAAACTCCCAGCCAGGAGGTGGTGGTGCATACCTTTGATCTCAGCACTTGGGAGGCACAGGTAGGCAGATCTCTGAGTTCAAGACTCATTCGGAACATTTGTTCCCACCTGACATATTGCATGCATTTTTAATCACACACACACACACACACACACACACACACACACACACACACACACGCACACGCACACGCACACGCGCGCGCGCGCACGCGCACGCGCACGCACACACAGGAGCTACCGCACTGGGGACTGAGGGCATTATGGGTACTCATGCTGAGCACTCCACCAATGAACTACATGCCCAGCCCTTTTTGTGCTTCCTATTTTAAGACAAAGCTTTGCCAAGTTGCCAGCATGACCTTGAACTTGTGATCCCAGGCCTGTGTCTCTAGATAGCTGAGACAACAGACTTGTGATGTCAGACCTAGAACATTTATATAATTTTAATTTTATTCCTACTTCCCTGAAATGTAAAGTCCATGGAGTTAGGGGTGTTGGTACTTGGTAAGTGTGTGTTTAATAAGTAGCTGTAAAATAAATGTAGAGTGCGTGGCATAGTGTCTGTGTATAGGTGTATCTGCTGTGTGGGTAGACTCCTTTGAAAATGTTTGTATGTGGAATTTGGAATAATGACGTTGAATTGAATTTTGTGTAAGATGGCTTCTCTGACAGCTTTGCCAACAGTGTCTTTCCATGTATGTTTGTATGGGATTGTCTGTGGTTGTATGTGCTTATATGCATGTGTGGGTGTTTGGTTGTATACACACATATCTATTTCTGTAAGAATGGGGAGCTGATATATCTGGACATGTACCCCTAGGAAAAGAACCTGCCTTACCTCAGGTTTCCCTTTCCAACTCCAGTACCCAGGGAATAAATACACCTACCTCTGTGCCTTTGGGTGACTACAAACATGGAGTAACTTTTCAAAAGTGATGTCATGTTCAAGCTGATGCAGGTTGGGGGCTCGGATGAGACAGCAGGGTCCAGAGGTGGCCTAGGGCTGATGGGGTCTGGACAGTCTCTTGTTCATACAAGACACCTCCCTAGGGGAGATCTGTCCCTTGACACATCTTCCTTGGAGTAATTTCAGGAGAAAGCAGGGCAGGTCTCAGTTGACCGTCACCTTAATACAGCATTCTTTTTCTAAATCTGTAGATGGGGTTTGTGGGTCTTGGCTTGCTTGCTTTTTGGAGATTTGTGAGAATAAAGGCAGTAATGGCAGTGAGAGCCATAGTTTTATGTCTGTGAAGCATAGTAGGGTTTTAAATTACTCTCTCATCAGAGCAAATGCCTCAGTGGGGAATCCACTTCGGACTTGGCTCCGGGGACAGGCAATGGTTGAATAGTTACCTGTGTGGGTAAGCTGATGGCTGTGCGCGTGAGTGAGTGCCTAGGGAATTCAGAGAGAGGGTTGTATAATGCAGAAAAGGTACTGGGCAGTCTCAAAGACTAACTTGTTTGTTTTATTTTGGGACAGGATCTCATGTAGTCCAGGCTGACCTCGAACTTGCTCTGTATCTGAGGATAACCTGGAACTCCTGATCTTCCTGTCTCCATGCCCATGTGCTGTGATTAACAAAATGGGCTCCACGCCCAGCTAAGACTGACACTGTTGAGCACATAGTAGCCCAGGCCATATTGGAAAGGCTTCTTTCGGCTCTGTAACCCCTGGTTGGTGCTTAGTCCTACTGTTAGTGACCTTTTCTGGATACAGCAGCCGAATGAGGGGCAGGGAAGTTGAGTATGAGTGAGTTGTCCAAAGTTACAAAGCCCTGAAGGCCAAAGCTGTGATTCCAGCCCACATGTCTGACTCTGCAGCCCAGGTCCTGCAGAGTGAACACTGGATGGAGAGGCCAATGAAAGAACTCTGTGGGCCAGGCAGGGCCAGGTTGCCTTCGGGTCTGGCCTCGAAGCCCTTGGTAAAGTGGTCATGAACAGCCCCGCCTCATCGTCGTTCTCCCCCTCTCTCTCCACCTGCAGGCGGATGCCGCCATGCAGCACTATGGGGTGAACGGCTACTCCCTACATGCCATGAACTCACTCAGCGCCATGTACAACCTGCACCAGCAGGCAGCCCAGCAGGCCCAGCACGCCCCCGACTACCGGCCATCAGTGCACGCGCTTACACTGGCTGAGCGCCTAGCTGGTAAGGGCCCTGGGGACCTGGCCTTGGAGCCAAGATGCTGGGGGACAAAACAAAGAGGAGGTTACAGAAGGCAGAGGGGGAGGGGTGTGTGAGCAGCTTACTTAGGAAGCCCTTGGTCACTTAGTAACATAGGTGACTATGCTGGCCTGGCTTTGGCAGCACACGTACATAACATAACGTCTTTGCACGTGCCTGCAGAACACTGCGTGCTTGCCGGTACTGTGCTGGGTCCTGGCTACCTCAGCCGTTAGTGTCCTATAACAAACCTTCAAAGGAGGTGTTCATTAGCCCTAAGGCAGCAGGTGCAGGCCTGGCCCAGGGACCTGTCACTGGGAAGTACCTGGAAGAGGGCTGGGGTGCCTTGGGAGAAGACTGAACGTAGGGAGATACAAATGACGATGGCTCTCATAGTTTGAATACTGGTTAAATGCCAGGCCACTGTGTAGCTCTCCATGACCCTCCTCCTTCCCTTTTTCTATCTACCTGTATTCAAACCCCAAGAAGAAGGCCACTAGTTTATTTTATAGACAAAGAAACGTCAGCTCGGAGAGAATACACACTGGCACGGTTGGGGATTGGAATTTGACAGTATGGGGTCAGACTTGTCCTTGGCTCTCTGTACATTCACCTCTTCTCGGGCCCAAGTTTCCTCTAGGGCAGGGGTAGTTCTCGGATAACTGGCAGGAGGTGGTCAGCGAATCACAGCAATGCTTCCAGTCACCAGCACTCAATGCCAGTTCCAAGCACTTAAGAGAGCGCTGAGGGTGACTTCTGCTTGTTCTCCTAGCCACCTCTCAGGTGGTTTCAGTGCCAGCGTTTCCACGTCTGTGATGAAATATGGTGAAGAAACAATTTAAGAAGAGGAGAGATTTATTTTGGATCAGAGATATGCAAGTTTTGGGCAGTGGTTGGCTGGCATTACTTGCTGTGATATTGTATTGAGGCATCGCGGCAGAGAGTGCATGGCATACTAAAGCTGTTCACCTAACGGAAGGCAGAAAGCAGAGAGGAGGGAAGACGAGTCAATGACACCCACAGAGGCCACTTCCACCACCTTAGCCTTAGGCCCTAGCAGCCATTCAGCCATGAATCCATGAATGGATCAATCCCCTGAATCACGAAGGTTAGCAGCTTTGTGATCAAGTCACCTTTTACTAGTGCCACCAGCTGCTGACAAAGCGTTTGACATGTGAGCCTTAAGTCCATTTTATATCCAAAAATAACAATGGATATGAGCAGGAGTTAATGACATAGACGGTGGGCTATAGATTTTCTGGGAGATGATGCCACCCAGTTCACCCAGTCCAAGCCTGTCCTGTCACATGGGACCCATGTCCATGCCCGGTAGTTGTAAGGGACTTCATAGAACTCCTTGGAAGACTGAGTGTCCGCAGATCCATGAGAGGGTATGATGACCTGAGTCAGCGGTGGACAGCTCAGGGCAGCATGGTGGGCAAGAGGCAGGAGACTTTTAAAAGCTCCACCAGGGGGAAGGATCATCAGGAGACCAGACCCAGGAATGGGAGAGGACCATGCCTACCTTGGGGTACCAGCCTGGCAGAGAGGACATGGCAGCCAGCCCTACTCCTTAGACCTTGCCGGGCCTCTGAACAATGGAGTCCCTGGCTGCCTTTTTTGGATCAGTATGACATTAGTGTCCAGTGTGGAGGTAGTCAGTGTAGACCTGCTCTAGCTATGGCTACTTCCCTCGTGAATGAATTCCCTTTGTCCATTGTGACCGTGACATTTAGCTCAAGGACTATATCACAGAGAGGATTCTGGACAGAGGCACATGCACACTGATAGGAACAGAGGAATTGGGGTGTTTAGCCAATGTTTAAGGAGGAAATGAGTCCTTCTAGGAGTTCTTGTGGAAATCTTACCTTCTGTGGCAGGTGCTGTATTAGGAAGCCTGTCTCCCCTTGGCCATCCCACTCCTTGTAGTCCTTGGAGCTAGCAGCAGGATGCTGAGCTGCTGTCTCTCCACCACAATGGGTGTAACTAAGGGGCCCCTACTCTTTTCCTGCTCAAGGGTAACATTTGTGACTTCAGGTCTGCCTGGGCTAAGATTGGGATAAGTTATAAGGGTCCCTCTTTAAACTCGAGAAGTATGTCAAAGTCTAGGGGTTCCTGTGCATTTCCCATTTAGGGTTTTGTAGAAAGTTTCCCACCCTGGAGTACAAGAGGACTCTGTGGTACTGTTCAGAAGCAAAAACAACTTGAGTTCCTTCCAGTATTGGCAGGGTCCATTTTTTGTGTGATAGAAACTTACAGCTCAGGTACCAGTGAAGCAGAAGAGGAAAAAAAAAAAAAAACATTCATTAGCCTGAATGTTTTTCATTTCTGAGAGAGATACCATCCTGGCTGGTTTTCATGTTGCCAAACACAAAGGCAAGTCTATAGGATCGACAGTTCACCATCTTTGCTACTCCAATCCAACCTTGCAGTGTGGAGATCTGTTCTCTTCCCCTGAAGAGGCAGAGAAAGTCAACGCTGGGTGTGATAAGCCTTTCCCATGTTGAGGGCCCCACCGGGAATAAGCTTTCTGCTTAGGAAATGACCAGAAATCTCATGTCTTTCCATCAGAGACATATAGACCAGGGGAGAGGATGGGATTGAAGGAGAGAGACAGAGACGACCAGGTATGCCCAGTCAGCCTTCCCCTAAGTCGTCCTTGAGACAAGCCTCAACTTCTGGTGTTAGGAAGTCATAGTGAATCTAAGGACCAGAGGGTATTAGAAATCATGGAGACGTGCAATTTTAGATCATTAGCATCGTGTCATCTCAGAATATTATAGCATCTCGGGACATTTTTCTTTTTAAGATAGGATTCCACCGTATAGCTCAGGCCAGTCTTGGCCTCCGTCTCCTGAGTGCAAGGGCTGCAAGTATGTGTTTCCATTCTCGCCCTAGTATGTTGAGACTTTAGGGATCTTGGGGAATCACCTATCTTCACAGCTTTAATGCCAGCCACATCAGGAGGACTCGCCTCCCCCCCCCATACTCATATGCCTGGCAGCCATGCTTGAAGCTGAGTTAGTCAGTCCTCTGTGGTTCTGTGAGTGGAGGTTGTTGACAGGTTAGTGGAGAGAGGATGGGTAATTTCCAAGGGTTGGGGGTCAGCTCTGATGGCTGTTCAGGTGTCCAAAGTAAGTCAGAGCAAAGTCAGGTTCAAAACTTATTTCCCATAATTAAATGGGCCTTCTCCGCTTGCCCTCCAACGGCTGTACATTTCAAGACATCATCTTGGAGGCCCGCTATGGCTCCCAGCACCGTAAACAACGTCGGAGTCGCACAGCGTTCACAGCCCAGCAGCTTGAGGCCCTGGAAAAGACCTTCCAGAAGACCCATTACCCAGATGTGGTGATGCGTGAGAGGCTGGCCATGTGTACCAATCTTCCTGAGGCCCGTGTGCAGGTAGGGTCCGACTCTCCCAACTGTGCCTTGCAGATGAGTGCTACCCATCCGTCTGGTGTCCAGTTGTCCAGGAGTCAGTGCTGAGATACATGCCTACTTCTCTCATGTTTATTTAGAAAAATAGATGGTGTTGGGTTAGGGTGGATTATCATCCAGGATGCAATTTTTCCTCTCCTGACTGCTCCTCTCCATGGCCCCCAGGTGTGGTTTAAGAACCGCAGGGCCAAGTTCCGAAAGAAGCAACGCAGCCTGCAGAAAGAACAGCTCCAGAAGCAGAAGGAGGCTGAGAGTTCCCACGGAGAAGGCAAGATGGAGGCCCCAGCCTCAGACACACAGCTGGAAGCAGAACAGCCTCCCGGTCTGCCCAGTGGTGATCCTCCTGCTGAACTTCAACTGAGCCTGTCAGAGCAGTCAGCCAGTGAGTCTGCCCCAGAAGATCAGCTGGACCGTGAGGAGGACTCCCGGGCTGAGGAGCCCAAGGCGGAAAAGAGCCCTGGATCTGACAGCAAGGTGCTGGGCTGCAAGAGGGGCAGCCCCAAGGCAGGTGAGGCTTGGGGCAGGGTGCCACAGGCAGGGTGGGGCCACAGGTCAGAGAGAACAGCCAGATCCAGCATGATGGCTCTGAGTGTGTGACCTGGATCAAAGCAGGAGAGTCAAACGCTGGCCTTCGGGAGCGTGACCAGTTAGGCATGACTGACTATGGCAGATCTGTGACCCGTGTCCTCTCCTTAGTGACTGAGTCATAGAAAGGTCTAGATGGATGGTTCTAGGAGAGGGTCTGGGTAGCAGGGAGGTTGAGGAGGGAACAGATGAGGGACTGACTAAATCTCTTTCATTATTTATGAACTATTACGGCTATTTCAATATTTAACAACCAGGACAGATATACCAGTGTATGTTGGGTAAATACCATGCTGGTTCCTGAGATTCCCATTGCAGCAGATTTGGCCCATGCTTTTTCATCCCAGAGGCCTGGTCCATTAGGTGCTCTTGTGGAAAGGGGGTCTGCTGAGAGGGTCTAGAGGATGCTTCTTCTTTTTTGTTTATTCGAAATAGGGATTCTCTGTGTAACTCAAGCTGTCCTGGAACTCAATTTGCAGACCAGGCTTGCCTTGACCTCACAGAGATCCATCTGCCTCTGTCTTCCAAATGCTGGGATTGGAGGCCTATGCCACCACTGGTTTTTGTTTGTTTGTTTGTTTGTTTTTGTTTTTTGTTTTTATTTTTTAATAGGGTCTCACTATGTAACTCTAGCTGACCTAGAACTTCCTATGTAGACCAGGCTGGCCTTGAACTCATAGAGGTCCACCTACCTCTGTGTCTGGAAGGCTGGGATTAAAGGTGTGCACCACTGCTCTCGGCCCAGGATGGTTCTTTTTAGGACTAGGCATATCCATCTCTGTTCCACAGAGCTGCTCTGGACTGGAGCCCGTTCCCCTAGCCATGGATAGAGGAAACAGAGCTCTTGTATATTCAGACAAACCCTAAGTTAGGCAAGGAGGGTACTCAAAGGGCCTTTGAGCTGAGGGCTGGCGAGAGAAGGTGAGAGTCTTGGATACTCCTAGAAAAGATTAAAGGGGTCTTCAGGGAACTCAGGCATGGATGCCCAGGTAGGAGAAACCCTGAAGCTTCTCTAAGTCCCTCCCAGCCAAATTCTGAGGGTCACTTCAGAGGATGCCATGGCCGACATGGGGTGGTGATGGTTCCAGCCAGTGTTCACTGCCTGATGCAGTGGATAGGAGGGAGCCTCTCCTCTTGTTCTGAGTACTTGTTTTGTGTCCTCTGCTTGCAGATTCCCCAGGCAGCCTGGCCATAACGCCTGCAGTCCCAGGGGGCAGCCTCCTTGGCCCTTCCCACTCCTACTCCTCCTCCCCACTCAGCCTCTTCCGTCTACAGGAGCAGTTCCGCCAGCACATGGCGGCCACCAACAACCTGGTCCACTACTCATCTTTTGAAGTGGGCGGTCCTGCACCTGCGGCGGCTGCAGCTGCGGCTGCTGCAGTGCCCTATCTAGGGGTCAACATGGCCCCACTGAGCTCCCTACACTGCCAGTCCTATTACCAATCCCTGTCAGCAGCTGCTGCTGCCCACCAGGGTGTGTGGGGGTCCCCATTGCTGCCTGCGCCCCCCACAGGCCTGGCACCCGCCTCAGCTGCGCTGAACAGTAAAACCACGAGCATTGAAAACCTTCGCCTCCGGGCCAAGCAGCACGCTGCCTCCCTGGGACTCGATACACTCCCCAATTGACTGTCTGGCTTCCAACCCAACCATGGTCTTGGGTATTCCCCTGTCTCCGTCCCATGGTTATTCCCAGAAGGTTCTCCAAGTTTTTCCAGAACTAACTTTGAGAGCCCAGGGATCCTAGGGCCTGGAGTCCTTTCACCTTGGCCCCTTCTTCAGAGTTCCAATCCCAAGTGAAACCCACACACCCTCTGCATGGCCCTGCCTGGACCCCATGGAGGCCAAATGGGGAGAAGGGGAGCAACCGGCTAGATCCCCCTTCTCAGTATTGCCTCCTCCCTCCTGCTCCTCCATTAGTAAGTTGATGTGTGGAATGTGAGATATAAATATAAATATATAAAACTATATTTTCAGGCATTGCCTGCCCCAGGCCCCTTTCCCTGTTCTCCTCATATCATCGCTACTGCTACCCTTGCCTCTGAGATTAACTCCAGCAGTTGTTCTCTCTCTCTCTCTCTCTCTCTCTCTCTCTCTCTCTCTCTCTCTCTCTCCCTCCCTCCCTCCTTCCCTCCCTCACACTCTCTTGTTCTTGTTCTTCCTCCTCCTTCTCTTCCCTCCCCTCCCCCACAGCCCCACTGCCTTGCCTCTGTCTTGATCCCTGTCCCTCTGCCTACCTGGATCTAACTGCTATGCCTTGCCTTGGCTTTGGTGCTGGCTCTATTGTTCTGTATTCTCAAACAGTGTTTCCTTTGGGGTTGTGGCTTTCTTGGTTTTAGTCATTTTGTTTCTTCCTGTTTCTCTTCTGCTCTGCTGGCCTATCTCCTCCCTTAACCTGAACTCTCTCTAGGCAACTCTTCCATTCCACGCCCCATGATTCAACAAAGTCCTGCTTAGAGACCCTGGAGCATCAGTCAGGAGGTAGCTCTAACCCCACAGCATCTTCCAGATATTAGGAGGGGCTCACGGTCACCTTTTCTTCTTTTTCCTTGCTTGAAAAGTACCAGCTCCCTAGATTGCAGAGGGGGTGTGGCCTCAGTAGAAGAGCAGCCTCATTGCAGGGTTCTGGAATTCCTCATCAGCGAGTGAACCTTATGGCCACACACTCTCAGGATTTGTTGGCTTCCTGACACAGAGGCAACCATGGGAGTAGGCGGGAGTAGGTGCTTCTGTCTGGTTAGTCACTGGCACAGCAAGTTTGCTCTGCAGACTCCCTTTCAGGGCGGTATGACATTGGGTAAGCCCAGTGCTTTCTGAGACTGTCTTGTCTGGATAAGATGACTTGGAAGATTCTGTTCATTTCCAACCACCCAGTGTTCTGTGCCACAACCTTGTATGGCAGAGGCTTTGATTAATTTTAATAATAATAACCACAGCCTGAACACTTAGAGAAGCCCAACGTGTAAGTTAGAACTTACTGTGGTTTTGCTGAGGAACAGTGAGTCCTGCATACCTGAAGCTCTCTGTGGATACTGCCTCAGTTTCCCAGTAAATGCACTGGCACCTTTCTAGGTCAGACAATCTGGATTCGATCCTATTTTTCTTGGATTCCAGTGTGAGCCTTCGGAGCTACTCCATTTCCAAGCCAGTGGTGAGGGTAGGGCAAGATAACTTGAATAGATTCATGGTTAGGATTCCCCAACCCTTCAGTTCACCGCAGAACCCTCAACCCCACACCCACACAGTGGTGGCCACCTGAGTAAGGTCAGTCTGGGCTGGGGTAGGAGAAGGTCTTGGCTAGTAAAAAGTGGGGAGGGCAATACCCTGAGACAGGAAAAGCATGCAAGAAACAGGAGAAGAAAGCATTAGTGGACCATTGGACGAGAGGTGACTGGCCTCGTGAGAGGTGAGGCAGAAGGTCTCGGAGGCAGCCTCATATTCCCACTGTCACGCAGCAAGCACCGAAGGCACTTGAGGGTTTCTTAAGAAGGGGTATCCTCCTGGGATCTGGAATCTGGAAGATCAGTCCAAAGCCTTGCCAACAAGAGGAAGAGAGACTTGGCCAGGGAGATGAGAGGTTAGCAAATCCTTAGGGAGAGGAGGGGTTCTGGGTTGGGGAGGGTTCAGTGGCCCATGGTTACCCTATTGTTGTTAGTTTCAAGAAATTCTGTTTCTGTATTGTCTCATCTGGAACAAGGCAAAGGGCTGAAGCTGTCTTTCTATTCCTGGGTGCAAACGACTGATTGACACTGGGACTTGGGATCCAACACTTCTAGGCAATACCAATCCCAGAAGCCTCCTCAACCTCTAAGGAGCAAGACCACCTGAGGTGGGATTCTGTCATGACACAAGCCTGGTCTAGCCTAGGCTTTTCAAAACTTCCTTATATCTTCACCATACATTCTCATTTGCTGACCCAAATCCACAAGGCCAGAGAAGGAAGGGAAGACACATGTGGGTCTTATCCTCAGGGATCTCAAGGCAATTTAGGGTACCAGAGAGAGCTAACATGTCTTCTTAGGAGGATTAGAGGGCACAATTCTTTGAAGAAATTAGAGGGCTTGAGTGTGGGTGAGCCCACCTGCCTGGCACCGCTGATGGAATCTCTCCCACTGCTGGTCCCTTAGGGCAGAAAGCCCAAGGTTGAAACCCTGACAAGCCCTTCTAGGAAGTCCTGTACTTCTTTGCTCCTTCCTGTTTGAGGGCTCCTTTTCTCTGCTTCCTCACTTCCCTAGAGCCTGGTTCAGGGGCCTGGGTCCCCACCTCCATGCAGAGGCTGATTGGCTGTATAGACTGCTTTCCAAACCAGCTGTTTTGTGACCACTTGTGCTTAGAGGTTGTACCAGCCCTTGGCAAAAAAACAAAAACAAAAACAAAAACAAAAAAAAACCAAAAAACAAAAAAAACAAAAAACCCACTGTGTATTGTATTTATTTATTCTGTTAGTTGACGACAAAACAAAACTCAAACCTCTCACTTGCCCTTGTCCCGCCCCCTGTGTAGCACAGCATGCTGTCTGTCCTGTGTACCTGTCTGTCAATCTTTTGGCCTTACTTCCTGTGACTTTGTGACCTGTTCTTTGTCCTAATTGGCTAATAAAAGAGAACCTGGCAGCACAGCCCTTGATCCATTATTCATTTCCAGAGACGCCTACCATGGTTAAGTAGATGGTGTTTCAGAGTCTCGCCGTGGCTGATGGGATACAAGGCAGGTCCACCTGCGGCAGCTGGCTTCTCTGCTGGTTGTGAGACCCTCTCTATGACTCTTGTCTGTAGCTGGTGAGACACATCGGAGAAGTCATTGGGAACAGAGAGTGTGGTACAGCTGTCTTTTCTGAGCTTTTGGGGGGCTCACCTAGGGTGAGAGGGCGACCCGAGGTTCTGCAGGTGAGAGGGAGGGATAATGTGTGGAATGCCAAGCAGGCCAGAATCAAAGCTGAGTACCAGGGAAGCAGCGTTGACGCTCCAGGCATGGCGCCACACACCTGTAACCCCAACACCTGGGAGATAGAGGCAGGAGCGTGCAGAAGGCCAACTACCCGGGCTACTTGAGACTTGGTCTAAAAAAAAAAAAAAAGATTAATTTTGATGATTTTGGTGTGTGGTGCTTTTATTTACTTGCAAGAGCTTCTTCTTCTTCTTCTTCTTCTTCTTCTTCTTCTTCTTCTTCTTCTTCTTCTTCTTCTTCTTCTTCTTCTTCTTCTTCTTCTTCTTCTTCTTCTTCTTCTCCTCCTCCTCCTTCTCCTTCTTCTTCTCCTCCTCCTCCTTCTCCTCCTCCTCCTCCTCCTCCTCCTCCTCCTCCTCCTCCTCCTCCTCCTCCTTCTCCTTCTCCTCCTCCTCCTCCTCTTCCTCCGTCTCCTCTTCCTTCATAAAAATAACAACAACAGCAACAACAATAACAACAATAAAGTTTATTAAACAAACAAACAAAAATCCAGAGCTCCTCTCTGGTGGAACAGGGGGGCCTTTGAGTGGAGTGAGTTCTTTATCATCAGAGGTGAGCATACAAGTCAAGGAGAGGGGGTTTCAGCAGTGGTAAGGTCATGTGTGTTTATGTTGTTGGAAGTCCGTGTGTAGGAATGAGGACTTGTGCCATGACTTTAAGGGCCTCCTGGCATTTGTGTTCTTCGGATGAGCAGGAGAGAGTGAAAGCCAGGAGCCAGGGTTTATAGGTGGAAGCTAGCTGCAGGAAAAGCATACAGCTCAGAAGTGTGTGTTTGCGAAATCTTTGTTTCTTCTACTTATTTCAAGAAAAAAGAAAGCCAGGCATGGTGGTGCATGTCTTTTTGTCCCAGTACCCTGGAGGCAGAGGCAGGTGAATCTCTGTGACTTTGAGGCTAGCCTGATCTACGCAGTGGGCTCCAGGACAGCCAGGACTACTGAGACCCTGTTTCAAATATAACAGCAGAAGAGAACCAGACAGCTCCGTTCTTTGGCTCTCATCACACTGGCCCTATCTTCCTTCTCTGAGCATCAGAGTGTCTGCAAAAGGACCCGTAACCGGGAGGAGTTTTGCTGGATGGAGCTGGGGTTTAGAGGGCTAGGCCCTCTCTCTGTCAGGCCTTCTTGGTAGGAGAACCCCAGCAGGCCCAGAGAGTATGCAGATGGGCTATCTACTGGATTTTCCAGAGCAGGTCCTGACCTCACTACTTCCCAGGTCATTGTGACCCCAGCAGCTGCATTCCTCTCCCAAGTGGGGCTGAGGATTAGAGTGAGGAGCACCCCTTACACCTCCTTGACAGAGAAAATGTCACCCCAAATCTCCCACAGGTCTTATCTGGGCTCCGAGCGACCCAGTGCTTCCTACATACCTCAGCTTTGAGGGACACACCTTCCCTGGAGTGAAGCTTGTCAGGTAACACTGCAGTTCAAATCCCTCACTCATTCTGTCAGCACTGACAAGCACCTTCTGGATGCCTAGTCTTATGAAGGATGCTGGGTATAGAGAAACAAGCATTAAAACCGTGCCCTGACAATCACAGCTTGGGGTGACTCAGAGTTTGAAAAATAAGGAACTGGCAACACACAATGTCCTTAGTTCAGCACGGGGAGGTCAGATAGGTGCTTTAGGAGAAGGACATAACCTGAGCCCCGTATGTCAGGTGCTTCCTAGGAGTTCAAGAGCAAAGGGTCCGAGGAAAGGCACAGTCCATCCAAGTTGCAGGACTGGAAAAGGCAGGGTGGGAACAGAGGGCCATACGGCGGGGCCAACAGACGAAGGTAGAAAGGGAACTGAAAAACTGGGCATGTGGGGCACACTGAGATCTCAGCACATGGGAGGAGGGAGTGGGGGCAAAGGGGATCCTCAGAGGTCAGCCTTGGCTACAAAACAATAACAACAACAACCACAAATGTCTAGAAAGAACAACAAAAGGGAACTGAGTTTAGAGTCAAGCCCTAGGACTAGAGTCTGGAACTTTGGAAATGGGTAAGTGAAGCAATCTGTCTTGTATTTTAATAATATCATATTCCTCATGGTTTGTGCCTAGTGGGTCATAACAAGGATCTAGATGGAGCGAGAGAGGAGGCCACTGCTATGTCCTGACAAGAGACAGTAGCATCAATCTGGTCTACAAGAGTTGAGGAGACGGGCTGATAAATGAGTGATTTGGGAGGTAAAATCACCATGGTAACAGCAGGATGGGAAGGCCCTAGGAGCTCTTAGGTCTGGCTCAGCTATAGGGTAGATGGATGCCTACTCTGCTGGACCTGGGATGATCCTGAGCTTAGATTGGTCTTGTTGGCATGTAGGAGGAGCCTTACCTATACTTAGGGGAAAATGGTAGCCTGGACTCTTCCGTTGGTATGAACTTGACTCAACAGGTTCCTCGTGGTATGCATCCTTTAAACAATCCACTTAGTCCAGATGCAACTCTGTGGGTAAGTATCGTTAGCATCCTCATCTGATATATAGAAAGAGTCCAGGAGCACCAGATCAGGACCCAGCTAACCTTGACATTTATATCCTTAACCTTGATGGTTGCCAACACAGAGATGGCTACGGGAGCCATGCGGTTGAATGAAGTGGTTCAGAGAAGTCTGAGGTCAGGACCTCCAGGAAATGCTGGTTGTGGTAGAGCCGGGGCAAATGCAACACAACTTGTTGTTTACTGTGGGTTCTTCTCTGGCCCTCAGTTTCCTCCTCTGTGAAATGGGAGCTGTTAATCATGTCTAGCCTGCTTCACAGGAGACTCAGATGAGGTAAAGAGTAAGAAGGCATTTGAGACAGAAGCTGAGTAGTAGTATGGCCCCCACCCCCAGTATTAGTGAGGAATGAATGGGCAAGATAGGAGGTTTCCTCAAACTGTAATCTGGAGTTTCACTTTTTCTTAAGGCTTGGCCTTGATGTGTTCTTTCAGATTAGGAGTCCATGCCTCAGCTCTGGTGGAAGGAACACCTGCTGACAGGGCCTGGAGATGGTCCCTTTTAGGGCTGGGGAACCCTTCCCCATCTCTTTCCCACAGAGCTGCCCTGGGCTAGAGCCCCCCACCCCTAATCTTTCATTCTCCTTTGCTTCTGGGAAAGCCGATTAGGAGGCGGCCTCCTGCCCGCCCCCCTGACAAGTTCGTCTGAACTTCCAACAAAGGCTCTTAGAGGGCTGAAGAGGGAAGGCTAGGGCACAGGGAACCTGACACCACTGGCCTGGGATCACCCCAGCAGCCAAGCAGGCTGCACTGCGGCTCTGCCCACCCTGTGGTGAGCAGGAATGTGCCTCCAAGGGGACATTGGCCCCACAAAGGCCTGGGGGATGCGGTGGGGGTGGGGGGGGGTGGAGCCCTTCACCTGAGAACCCCTCACAGCTCCTAGGCTAGCAGCCAGGGACTGCATGCATTCTTATACACACATACATTACACACATACATCCTAAGCCCCCCCGCCCTGTGATATGCCGACTTCCAAATTGAGCCACACTCTGTGTCTCATGTTCGTGTACGCATCCACCCCCTACAAATATCATACACAGCCTGCAGTCTGCCATCTAGACACTCCTGCATAGCTGCTCCGCCCCCAGAAATGCATTCTTTCAGCTTTACTCACATCCGGACAGCCCCCTGAGTGATCAGAGGTAGGTGTAGGGCAGGCTCTAGACAGGCCTCTTGAGAGAGGGGCCAGCTTGGGCCGGACGGTTCCTAGGTGATTGTTGCGCTGCACTTGTGAAGATGCTGCCCTGCTGCCTGGCTGAGGTCCTACACCAGCCCTGTTGCCCTTTGTACACCCACAGCTACTCCCACGCACCCATGCAAGGGGCCGCCCTTTCACACACAGCAGCCTTCCACTGAGGCCTAGCTTCACGGACCCCAATGAGGAGTCAAAAAGGGCCCTGGGCTCAGTCGCCTCATGCCATTCAGGATTTCCTTTATTTATTTACTTATTCATCTATTAAGATTTATTTTTTCCGGCTGGAGAGATGGCTCAGCGGTGAACAGCACTGACTGCTCTTCCCAAGGTCTTGAGTTCAAATCCCAGCAACCACATGGTGGCTCACAACCATCCGTAATGAGATCTGATACCCTCTTCTGGTGTGTCTGAAGACAGTTACAGTGTACTTACATATAGCAATAAATAAATAAAATCTTTTAAAAAAAAAGATTTATTTTATCAGCCGGGTGGTGGTGGTGCACGCCTGTGATCCCAGCACTCTGGGAGGTAGAGGCAGGCGGATTTCTGAGTTCGAGGCCAGCCTGGTCTACAAAGTGAGTTCCAGGACAGTCAGGGCTATACAGAGAAACCCTGTCTCCAAGAAACCAAATCCAAAACACAAAACAACAACAAAAAAAACCAAAAAAAAAAAAAACCAAAAAAAAGATTTATTTTATCTGTTGTTTGTATGTGGATGAGGGTGCATACATGCTATGACATACATGTAGAAGTCCAAGGGCAACTTTTCAGGAGTTGCTTCTCTTCTTCCACCTGTTTTTTGAGGCAGGGTCTCGTGTTTCTGCCACTGTGCTGCATATGTGAGCTTCTGACTCACCCCTTGTTTCCCTCTTCCTTCTTGCCAGAGAAATGCTGGGATTACAGACAGGAGCCACCACATCAGGAACTGAACTCAAGTCATCAAGCTTGCATTATTTACCCACTGAGGCATCTTGGGTTGTCCCCAACCCCTGTGCACGCCTGTTTTCAGACAAGATCTCATTTTGTACTCAGTCCTGGCTGGAATCACTGTGTAGTCTTGAATTTATAGAGTTCCTCCTGCCTCTGTCTCCTAAGCACTGGGTGCCAGGCATCCATCCATCAGCCAATCAATCATTGTCACCATTTTGGTTTTCTGAGACAGGGTTTCTCTGTGTAGCCCTCCCTGGCTGTCCTGGAACTCACTCTGTAGAGCTCGATGGTCTTGAACTCACAGAGATCCTCCTGCTTCTGCCTCCCAAGTGCTGAGATTAAAGGTATATATCATTACTGCCTAGCTAAAATCCTTTTTTTTTAAACAAAAAAAGAAAAGAAAAAAGATTTATTTTTTTAGTTTTTTATTTTTTATTTTATATATGTGAGTACACTGTTACTCTCTTCAGATGCATCATGGTTGTGAGCCACCATATGGTTGCTGGGAATTGAACTCAGGATCTCTGGAAGAGTAGTGAGTGCTCTTAACTGCTGAGCCATCTCTCTAGCCTCAAATCTTATTTTTTTTTTTAAGACAGGGTCTAGCATTCTTATTTTATAATGGCCTCACAGATTATGTGGTTGCTCCCTCATCACTGTCTCCCTCAGCTGACTGACTAGGTTTTAGAAGCCCTTGGCTTCTCTATTATCCAAATGAATTCATTCCCCCTGACCCACACACACATACACAGCGGGTAGCTAGAACTTCCCTCCCCACCCTCACACCTTACGTATGATGAGAAGGGACCCACTCTGTGCCTAGCATAGTCACAGTCACATGGGGCCAATGATAATGCCAACTCCAGGGTTCTTCACGATCATTAATGAGATGACGTCTGCAAAACGCACACGTTGGCCATTCGGTAACTGCTTGTGTTTCTTATTGCTGCTACATTCTTATCAGTGCTGGTAAGCAAAACCAGGCTCTGCCCTGCATCTGGTCTCATGGGGAAAGCAGAAAGTGCCACACTAATCACCCTGTGTGGAGATGTAAAGCAGCCAGGTGAATGAAAGCACACAGCTCACACGGCGCAGGGCTTACAGCACACAGGAGGCGACTGATCTGAAGCCAGTGATCTAGGATGAGTCACAACTCTATTAGAGGTCAGAACCAGAGCTCAGTTTGGAGCTGCAGTGAACTTCGCATGTGCCTGGCCAAGGCCATTTTGTTTCCAGTCGATTGTGGCCCATCTAAGAAGCTTGGGGGGGAGAGGAGGGGGCAGAAGGGATGGCTCAGAACCTGGGAGTGATTCCCAGCACCAGCATGGTGGCTTACAACCATCCACAGCTCCTGGTCCAGAGGATGCAAACCCTCTTCTGGCTTCTGCAGGCACCAGACACACAGATGGTACACAAATATACATGCAGGAGAAGCACCCACCTATAAAATAAAAACCCATCAAAAAAGAATTCTTCCAGGTTTCTGTGAATTTGTTTCATCACCTATAAAATGGGGAGTTCTCCACTGACCCCCCCCCCCTGGTTTGTGAGAACCCAGAGAACCGAGCATGGAAATGAAGGATTAAGCTGCCTGCCACCGCTAATGACTCTAAGCCTCACGCTGGGTTTCCTCCGCCACCTCCCAGTCCAGGCCAGGGCTAACTTGTGCAGCCCTCTACCCTGCCTCCAGCCGTGGTGGAGGTGGCAGTGGCGAAGCTGCCACCTCAGCCTGGGATCCCTTCCAAGACAAGTCTGGAACAACAAAGGCCACAGGAGCCGTATTTCCTCCTGGGGGCTGACTGCCCAGTGGCTCCTTTATCTTGGCAAGCAAGCTGAAGCACTGTTCATGGAAAGAGCTCGTGCGGGGCGTGTGGGTGGGTGCGTGCGATCCTGAGCGTGTGCACACAAAGCTGCTTATTGTTGCCGTCCCTACCTGAATGGGCTGACAGACTGGAAGTCTGGGTCTTTCTCAGGCCACCCCGACCATCCCTGGTCCTCCTCACAGCATGTGCTGGGCAGCCAGGAAGGAAAGGAGGCAAACTTTCTTACCGAAGAATACTGGAAGGAAGCCACGGTACTTCAGAAAAAAAAAAAAAAAAATCCAGGCTAGCAGAGGTGCATGATGACAATTAGGGAGAGATGAAGGAGGGATTCCATTCTTTTAGAAGGGGCAGGGCGTGCCTCAACCCTGGACCACTTCCGGGTACACACCTAGCAACCCTGGACCACTTCCGGGTACACCCCCACCAGGGCCTACGGGGACTAAAGGGCTCATTTACCATTCCCTTCAGCCCTCCATTGATGAGCCATCTAGAGAAAGACTGTGCAGCTGAAGGCTCTAGCCTGGCTCCAGTTGTGGAGGCTGTTGGCAAAGGCTTCACGGCTGTCGTAGGTCTGCCTTGGACTTGGACAGTTTTGTAACCCTGACTTTAGTCCCTTGGACTGGGTTGGCTGGGAACTGGAGATATGCAGGCGGGAGTGGCCGGAACTGTCCACCAAGTGGCTTGGCCTGGCCCTTATCTTACTTCAGCCAACCAGAAGACAGACAGGTGGGGCTGGATTGCCTGCTGGAGGGTCAGGTCTGGGCAATCCTAAATCAGATCCCCAAAACAGACATCTGTGGGGCTCTCTTCAGTCCTAACCCAGAGCAAGAGTCACCACGCTCCATGCCTATCCACAAACCTAAAGAGGTGGGGGTCACTGCTATGTTTTGTAATGCGGTGACATGATGTAGGGGAGGAGGGGCTTCAGCGGGTCCATGTGAGACACGCCCCCCCCCAAGTGCCAGCTATACAAAGGGAGGCTAAGAAGGGAGTAGAGGCAGAGAGAGAGAGAAGGAGAGGGAGAGGGAGGGAGGGAGAGAGAGAGAAAAAGAGAGAAGAGGAGGAGGGAGGGAGGGAGAGGAGAGAAGAGAGAGAGAACAGTCTTTTTATAGCAGGCCAGGCCAGGCTCCTACCTGGCTGTTGCTAGGTAACTGTTGGGCAGAGCCTAGAAGTAATGCTAACAATCACCACCTTCCATCTTGCTTTAGGGAAGTTCTTTACACTAAGCTTAAACCTACACACACAGTAGTCAGTCTTCTTATTGGGCTTGACTTGGTCAGTTCAAGGACCATGTAGAACGTGTCTAAGCACACTGTTTTGGCACATGCCACAAGACTGTACCCAGATGGTGTCTCAGATGCCCAGTGCATCCTTTCTCATGTGACTTTGGTTCTGCTGAAGCAAACATACTGAGACTTTGGATCACCTGTTCCAGGAATCACTGCCCGTGGGTGGGAGATGGTATCCCCTCCTTCTCCTGCCCTTCTTGGCTACTTAGGTACAATTCTTGGCTACTATGCAGGTGAGATCCATGAGCAGGACTTGGCTTGGGACAGGTCCTGGTTTTCAGAGCTGGTGTCCAGCCAATACCAAACTTGTCGAGCTAAATTGGAATATCCATGTGAGGGACAATCAAGGTCCGGGCCCCTGGTGAACCTGGTTCCTGTCTGGCCTTGTCCTGGCTTTGCAATATGGCCTTGGGCAGGTCTTAACTTTTTCTGGGCCTTTGGTACTTATGTGCAGGTTGGATAGAGTGATCTCCACATGCCTCGGACAGGCTTAGTTTCCAAGTGTCTTGCTGAATCTTTTTTCTTCTTTCCAATAATAACCCCCAAATTCCTTCACTGTTCTATCTAGATCTCTGACCATCCAAGGTACTCCCAGATATGGATATAAATGGGACTTAGAGGAACATATGTGGCAAAGGCCCAGCAGTGACTTGATAAATCAGGTCAAAGGAATCTCAAAGGATGGCACTTGAGGACAAGCGAGTATGTCTGTCCCTTCTCTAGCCTGCTTCAGTAATGGCGTTCGTTACAGTCCCCATCTCTTTCTGAGATCATGGCCTTACCCTAGCGTAGGCTTTAACTTTCTCTTTTCAGTCCTAAACATCAACTTTTAGTGTTTAGGGACTATGCATCAGCCTGCAAGGCAATGAGAGTGGGCTCAGTGAACTGATGGTTAGGGAGCATCATTCTTCCACTGGCCAGATGTGAGTCAGCAGTAGGCAGGATGGAGTCCCTGCATCTAATATGCTTCTGTACTAAAGAGGATCCAGACAGCAAGCAAATGAGCAACGAAATATGTACATCTTGGCTGCTGATGGACGGTTATAAGGACCCAGGAGATGGAGGCACGAGGACCGAGCCTGAGCTACATAGTGAGTGTATAAAGATATTAAAACAGTGCATGGGGTCAGGGCTTGGCTCAAGAGACCAGCAGAATGATCAGACCCACAGTTAGAACACACAGATCTTTAGCCAGGTAAACAGACCGTGGGGAGAGAGGCTGGTCCAGGCCTGCAGGCAGGATGGAAGCCTCAGGGGTAGAAAGAATAAAGAGGGGAGACAGGATCTATTAAGCTGATGACTCCAGGCCTTAATCCTGTGCCAGGCCCATTCGGGCAGTGTACGTAGGGGGAGGGGAGCACCCCCCGCTGGGGTGTAATTTCACGCTGAAGGGTCTGATGGGGCATCCCATGGACTGATCCTTTCTGGATCAGAAAACCCACTTCCCTTTGTCGCATGCAGGGCGATTAGCGCCTTAACCCTTTGTAGGCTGGCTCAGGGCCAGTTCTGCCCCACCTTGCCTCTGGCCCCTGGGGACCTAGCCCAGAGTCTTTCTTTGCTCTCAGCCTATCCAGCTCCTGGATCTGGTCCTGTATGTGTGTGTTGGAAGGATGAAGCTTCCTGAGTAAGGAAGGCCTGAGAAGACCAGGGGATAGGGTCTAAAGCAATTTCTGACCATGTCCCTGTTCTTCGATACCGCTGCCTCTGACTGCTGTTACTGCCAGTAAATTGGTGACCCCCCCATGCAGGGTCCTCCTTTTATTACATTTTAAAGTATTTAGTGTGCGTGTGGGTGGGTGTGCATGCATGCTACAGTGCACACATGGAGACTGAGAGACAATTTATGGGAATCTTTCCATCATGTAGGCTTTGGGGATCAAACTCAGGCTAGCAGACTTCATGTCAAGCCCCTTTAGCCACCACTGGCTCTGCAGTAGCCTCTTATAGCTCATTTCAGTCCACACTCCTTCAAGAAGTCTGGAGTCCACTTTACCCCCTTGCCTTACTCAAAGGCTGGCAACCCAAGGCCACAGCCTTCCCACAAACCTTGCACTGAGGAACTCACTACCTCCCAGGCAATAAGCCAGAATCCTCTACTCCCAGAGTCTCCCTGGGAGTGAACACTGACCCTTGAGGTCAGACCCTCTGAACACTCGCAGGCCATGTGTCAGGAACATCGCAGAGATACCCCTGGCCAGTCCTTCCAGTCGTGACATTCCAGGACTAAGTAGGTCATCACGTCCAGCCCCTGCATTCACTGTCTCTTTTGCTGATGACCTCCTCTTTGTGTCTCTGCTCAAAGACCCACCAGGAAGTGGTCTCACCTTTGGCTCTGTATGTCTTTGCACCTTTCCCAGGCTAACTTCAACATCCAGGGGCCGCTCCCCTGGCTTGGGAGAGAAGGGCAGGGACCAGACTTGGCCTCCTTTAAGCTCCCTGGGTCTCTAAAACCCCAGTCCCATTAAAAGAAAGCCCCTAAATGTTATTTACACTTCGGAGTCTTAAAAACCATTAACAAAAGCCACTTAATTCAATTATCTTCCCGGCTGGCTCGGTTCTCAGCGCTGAGCACTGGCCTCCCCTTGCCACCCCTCCCCACCCCCCCACTGTCATTGTGTCGGGCTAATGAGGTAAACTGAAGCGAGCCTGTCCCCCCTGACAGGTTTATGAGAATTTAATAAAGCGTGGCCGGGACCAAATGAGTTGCCTCAGCCTTGGAGAGCTCATTGTCTTCAGCGTCAGCGTTTTTTGACTCAAGCTGCCCCCTCCCCCGCCCCAGCTCTTGCCTGGCCCAGCCCCAACCCTCACCCTTAGCACCCCTGTAGGTAAACCCAAAGTCCTGTGCCTGGCAGAGACAGGGTGTGGCCCTGCAGGGCCAGAGCACCCATGCCAGTCCCTGAGCAGGGCAGAAATTAAATCTATCAGTTGTCCCTGGGAAGTGTCCCTTTGTGGGCCTACAATCCCCCACACACATCAGACCCCAGAAACAGACCTGGGGGCTTCTCCTGCTTCTGTGCTATAACCCCTGACAACCCGAGGCTAATTTGGGCAAGCCTCACTTTTTTTCTTGCTTGTTTGAAGTGACCGGCCAAAGGGAGCATCTCAAACCAGGGGATCTCTCTTCTTGCAAGGGCACATGGTGGGTTCTGGGGTCTCCACTGCGGCCTGGACTGCGTCTTTACGTGGACAGTCATCTCACGTTCTCAGTGACAGAGGGTGGAGCCCAGGAAGCAGCAGGGACTTGTCCAAGGTTCCAAGGCTGTCATAGATGGAGATACTCCTAGGCTAGTCTCCCAGCTAGACCCTCCCGGGAGCGCTGTGAGACCCTGAGAAGCCCGGATGCCTTTCTTCCTTTATATCCCAGCTATCCTAGAACCAGCCTTTCTCTTCTTGCCCTGCCTGAGACCCAAGGACTTGAGCTCTGGACAACCCAGAGACCTAAAATTCTTTTTATCTCCCACAGAAGTGGCGCTAAGCATTACTTCCTGTGGGGATAGAAGCTAGACCTGAAAGGAATCTTAGCTTATCTTCGTGTCAGTGGACTATCAGGAGAGCAAGGCTTAGTGATCAATGAGTGTGAGTGTGAGTGTGATACAAGTTCAATCAAGGGTCTGTGACCAAAGTTGGATTGGGATGTTGTCAGTCAGGGCTCAGTAAATAGACCACGGTCAGAATTGCTTGTTCCCAGAGTCAGAGCTTAGTCTATAACCAAAACAAGAGCTAATGCATGTCCATAATAAAAATTCAGGTCGTGTCTAGGTCCTAGTTCAATATATAACAAAGGTCAGGGATCAGAGAATTTGGTGATAAAGGCCTGGCTCAGTACACTGACAAAGCAGGATCAGGACTCAGAGTGTAATCAGGGTCAAGTTCACACTATAACCAAGGACCAAGGCTCAGCATGGACCAGGGTGAGGATCAGTCTATGACAGGCTCAGGATTGTTTTTTGTTTTTTGTTTTTTGTTTTTTTAATCTTGATGAATTTTATTTTCAGGTCAAGGTTTCCTCAGTAGTTTCTAGTTGTAGAATGAATACTTTCCTTAGTACATTTAGGTGACTAACCCCCTGTTCCAGCTCCTCTGATTTCCCAAGTCCTTGGGGGTATTTGGCCTTCAGAAGATAAAAAAAAAAAAAAAAAAGACAAAATTGTTCAGGCGGCTGGATCCCCTGTCGTGTACTCAGGGCGCCCTCTGGTGGCAGTCTCCATTAGTGTTGCTTTTCTCAGGCTTGGCCCTCTTAGGCTTCTGGGAAGCCTCAGCCTCTGGTGTAGTTATGGAAACACACTTGGTTGTCTATGTGTTTTGCATTACTGCACAGCACATGAACAGAGGAATAGACAGGGGAATCTGCACAGTAGACATCCCCCAAGCTTTTCCCTTTTCCTGTCCAGCTGGCATCTATAATCCCTGTTACCAGAGATCTACGCCTCAGCCGTATGATGAGAGTCGCATCTTTTATGCATCAGTTTGACAGGTATCATCATTCACCTACCTGTGACAGGTATAGAAGAGAACATAATAAATATCTGCACTTCCTGGTTCTCATTCCTCTTCTTAATCACTAACTCCTGGCCACATGCCCACTAAACCCACTGACACCAGCTGAGGGTCCACAGAGCTCCAGAACATCCTAGGGTCCCTTCTAACCAGACTGACAGGTTAGACTAAACTAGGCTTGAGGTCTCTGCCTCTACCTGTCCTCACACCCCCACCACCCGTAGGCCAGAGGCTCCTAGGTCTACATACCAGGGGCCTCTTCTCCAGAACCCAGGCCTGTGAATCCGGGTCCTTCAGGGCTGCTTTGCTGGGCTGACAGCTCCAGAATATGGCCTAACAATCTGTACCCAAATGCTCTAGGCAAAATTTTAGCACTTCCTTTTAGAGTCTTTTCTTTTCCTTCCCCAGGAAATCCAGCAGATAACTTGTCCCATTTACCTTAGAGAATGGTGTAGCTGCTACAGTGGCTACTCTAGCCCCAGTCCCAGCCCCGGCCCCAGCCCCGGCCCAGCACAGCCCCAGCCCCAGCCCCGGCCCCGGCCCCAATGTCTCACCCTGTCCTTACCAAGCTTGCTGTGGCTGGACAACACCCCCCTCCACACAGCCCTCATATCACTCCCTCCAATCTCAATCACCCTTCTCCCTTATTTTGACACAAAGAGGCCAAGTTCATAATTACCTCTGGGCTTTGTCAATGACCATTTTCTGAACTTAAAGTGTTCCTGCTCTGCCTTAGCATGGCTAGCTCTTGTCACTCCATTCAGAGTTTAGCTTCTCTCAGAGAAGATCTTCCTGACTGCCCAGGTCCTGAGACACGCTGTCCTATTGTGATTTCTAGCATAGGACTGTTTACTGGTGTCTCCTGGTCGTGTGTGTATGTGTGTGTGTGTGTGCACGTGTGTGTGGACATGGCAGCGTGGCATATGTGCATGTGTGGACATGGGTGCCCATGCATGTGTGCACAGGGGCAGTGGTCAGAAGACAACATCAGATGTCCTGCGCTGTCACTGTCTGCCCATGCTCTTGAAACAGGACACCTCAAGCTGAAACTAAGGCTCGGTTGGTGGCCGGTAAGCCCACTGATACTTCATACCCACTAGCAGTGTACTGGGCTATAGACTCGTGGCTTCCGTTGACTCTGGGATCTGGTCTCAGTGCCTCATGCTTCTGCAGCAAGCACCAGTACCCATGGAACCATCTCTCTAGTCCTGCTTACTGCCTGCTTCCCCGGGTAGAATGTATAATCCCAGTGCTGGGCACATGGAAAGGTTCAGGAATCATCTGTTGGATTCATTTATAAAAACCGACTCTCAGTGACTACCCTCATTTCTTCTAGTAGGATTAGAAGGAAGACACCTCAGTTTCTGACCCCTTATGGGTTCCCTAGTTCAGTCTAGCAGCAACTTCCTCTGAGATGCAGGGATTCCTGGACCACCCCAAGTTCCCCATGGCAAATCCTGGGGAGCACTATCCTTTCAGAAGGATCAGCTCCGTGTTCTTCCTGTAGCCCTGTACCTCTGGGGATCACAGGATCAGGTTAGAGCGTTTAGTCCTCTGCTGTGCCCCTTGCAGGCCTTATCAGGCTCTCAATGACCCCTCCAGGTCAGGGAGCTTGCTGTCAGAATCCCACCCTCATCTTAACAGAAGCAGAGTCCCAGTGGCCTGCCTGGGAGGGGCCTGCAGAGGTGTGGGCGCAGAGCTGTTGTTTGGCACCACTATCTATAGAGAATGGGGCTGCTCCTCGTCTCACTGAATGATCCTCCCATACTGCACTGAATGGGTCTGTCCCTTAGCGCTCACTGGGGAGGTTGTAAAAAGGGAGGAAACCCTGGGTGGCAGGTCTGGAGACCTGAAGGTGCTTTACTGGGACTGATTGGAAAGTGGGCCCCAGGGCACTTGTGTGTCTGAGAAGATGGAGTGTGTTCAGATGAAAGAAATAATCATCTTTAGCTGGGGGTGGCAGGAAGAGGCTCTAGGGAGTCAATGTACCCATCCTGCTCTCTCTCACAAGTCTGCTCACACCACTGATTTTTGATGTGTTGTTCCACTTACAGGAATCCTTATCTGAAGTCCATTCCTCCTCTCAAGTAGCTAACTCCAGAACAAGATCAAGGAATCTTCTTGTGTGGGGGATAAAGAGCCCCAGGGTGTAATTCAGGGCATCTGTCAGCTGGGAGAGGGTTTGGGGCTAGGCCTAACATTGTAGGGTACATAAGGGTGTCAGTTCATATGGCGTTGGGGGAAGCGAGAGCCAGATCCCACCTGAGACTGCATCAATGGGAAACCTCTCTTTCTGGCTGCTTTCAAAGAAGAGGAAGCAGTTGGTGTTTGGGATGGCAGAACACCAACTCAGAAGAGTTTGAGCCTGGGAATGACCACAAACACACACATGCGCATGCACACATGCATGCCCACACATACCCAATAGAGGTGGCAGGATGTTCCAAGAAGAGGCCAAGTATTCCAGCTACGGAAGGTCAGACTACCGGCTTGTGTCAGCAAATTGACTGCTGCTAAATCTGCTTTCATTTAGGTCCCTGGGAGGCTGCAGGAGAGGATGACAAGGCAGCAGATGAAGGAAGGAGGAGCCCCAGGGCTGTGGGGAAGTACCTGGTCCTCAGCAGAGGCCAGCATGGACAGAGGAAGGAGGGCTGATAAAGCCCAGAGTCACTGGCCAAGGAGTTACCACCGTCAAGGGATGGTGGGCTAGCCTGGGCCACCATCAGTTCTTGCTCTGGTACCTGAAGTGAGAAGAGGGGCTCAGAGTCACAGAACCTTCCCACAGTCTTCTGTCTCCTTATATCCCTATCACGAGCCCTCATCCACCTGCTCAGATCACACCGAGGAAGCTCTCCTCGCTTCCGTGTCTGTGCTGGGTGACCGCACTCTCAACTGCTACCTGTCATACTCTCCCACACATGCGTGACATCAGTAGTTATCTTAAACACTGACACACGCTTCTCACAGGATCCAAGCAATCACTGCTACCCCCACCCAGTCACACATCTGACAGCTTCTTCCATGGACATTCCCAGCTATACAGGGTGTCAGAGAGCATCTTGTCCAGTCACACACTCCTCCCCACTTGGGATCCCCTTCTAGATCTCCAAGGAGGGCTGGTGCCAGGATGCTGAAGTGTTTAGATGCTGAAGTGTTTAGCTATTGGCTGCCACCACTCCAGGATCCAGGGGTTCATCCAGAGCCCCCCCTATCAGCCCCTCCCCCACCTGGGCATCACAGAGTACTGACTCCAAAGGGGCTTTATTGAGGGAGGCACAGATGGAATGCACGGTGTGGCACAGTCATGGCGGTGGGTGTTGCTAGCAGTGAAAATCACACAGAGACCTTCAAGACTGAAAAGACTCTTCACCACGGAGGACCCCAGCCTCAGTTCCTCTGCCTTTGTCAGACAGGAAGGATGGGTGTGCTCTACCCCGCTTATCCCAGGGACCATCCCGAAGTCAGAACCTTTGTTCCCCAATTAAACCTAAAGGGCTTGTTGGCCTAGGGACAAGGAGGAGAAAGGCAGGCGGGCTAGATGCCCGACACAGTGCACAGGGTCTGGTGGAGTTAGCTAGACCTTTATCCCTCGTTCCACTCCGAGGGCCTACCCTACTAGACCCTCTAGACTGGATGAAGTTTCCTCCATAGAGCTCAGACGCCATGGGGAGGGACAGGTTTCCAGATCCAGGGTTCAGTTTCATTAACGCAGAGAGAAGGGGAGGGTGAAGTAGAGCTTAGAAACTTCACCTAAGAGGTCAAAGCTCTGCTCTTTGGGGTGTACAAGCCAATCCCCTCGCTACACTCTCCCTATTGGACGTTCTAGAGATAGTACAGATGAGGCCACTTGCTCTCAGCCCTGGGTCTTCCCTCCCCTCTACAGCAGCTTCTCTTGGCCCACTAGGAGGCAGCCGGGTCCCGAGGGAAGTTGAGCTGGGTCCCTTCGGTGCGTGGCAAGTAGGGGCCCGCGGTTGCGGGTGCGGGAGGGTCCAGGGCAAAGAGGCCGGAGCCGGGGCCGGGGCTGGGGCTGGAGCGGCCGGAGGATGCAGCCGAGGCTGCTGGACTGAGCTGCACCGCCGTCGTGTCCTGCGCCGTGCGCTCGCTGCTCTCCATCTCCAGTGCCACAGTCCCTGGACGCCCGCCACCCCGGCCTGCGGTGGCAGAGGAGCGCGCGCGGGGCCCCGGGCCCCGGCGGCTGCACACGCAGCAGGCAGCAAAGAAGCCGAGCGCCAACACGAGCAGAGCGGGCCCCATCACTAGAGGCACGTTGTGTCCCGGCAGGAAGGCGGCGAAAGCTCCCACCAGTGTCACGTTCAGGCCTGCCAGCAGCACGCACAAGCCACAGGCACAGCATAGAGCGGGCGACGGCAGGCCCCGCAGAAAGCTTCGGGAACGGCCCCGGGGCGCTGGGGCCAGGGTCTCTGTGCTCTTCTTCTCTGGCGGCATCGGCCTGCCCACGCCCTGCACGCGTCAAGCTCTATCCCGCTGCCTGACAAGAATGGCTCGCATGTCAGGGGCAAACAATGGTGATCCTGCAGGCACACAGCAAGAGAGTGAGTGAGAAGGGAAGGAGCTTGTTAACCTCCAACCTGGACTCAGTTCTGTGACTGCCCGCAGTGTTAGCAAGTTGCCCAGGATATCTTGAGCAGCCCTAGGAAACAACCCATCCAATGTGAAGAATCTGCAGATTGTTTTCCCCACCTAGTCCCTGAAGTCCCCCACTACTAATCTTACCCTCTCTTCTCCTCCAGGAAGTCTTCAGGCTATAATTAAGACACTAATTGTGTGGCTGAAGAGATGGCTTAGTAGTAAAGACCACTGACTGCTCTTCCAGAGATCCTGAGCTCAATTCCTATCGAACACACACACACACACACACACACACACACGGCTCATAATCATCTGTGACAGGACCCAATGCCCTCTTATGGTGTGTCTGAAGAGAGCAACAGTATATAAATCAATTTTTTAAAAAGAAAGAATAATTTATGTAAAGTGCAGGTCACTGATTAAATGAACCTTTTTCCTTTTCTTATTCCTTAGTCCTAACGAAAAGGCAGCTTTGGGGTTTTAAACAGTCCTTTCACCCTCCAAGAGGTGGAGGCCTGGGGATAATCTGGTCTAGGTTTCTTCTTGCTCATGTGAAGAAAATGAAGCACAGAGATGTCTAGCAGTTTACACAAGAGCCAGAACCAGGACCTACGAGACCTGCTGTCTGCCCCACACTCTGGTAGACATAGCGATAATAGTAACTTTCCTGAATGTCAGCTGAGGCTCGGGTATGGGTGGCCTGTGAGCGTGATGAAGCTTCTGATGTTCAGCTGAGGGGTGTTTCCCCATGATCTGGACCCCTGGCCCCTTTCTAGATAGTGCATTCTAGTAATTCCAGGCCTACCTCCATTTCACCACCTAGGATTCTGCAGTCGAACTTAGCTTTGAAAGCCTTATCTACGGAGCCTTGGAGGGGGCTGGCTCAGTAGGTAAAAGTGCTTGTTGCCCAAGACTGACGACCTGGAACACAAGTAAAACATCCCTGAAACAAGTAACAAGCCAGATGTGGGGCAGCCTCTGTAATCCCAGCAGCCCTGTCGTTAAGATGGGAGGTGGAGCAGGAGAGTCATTGGAAGCTCACTGCTCGGCTAGCCTGGGGTAAACGGCACAGAGGCAGAAATAAGAGAAACTCCACCTTAAAGCATAAAGCAAGTGGGTAGGAAAGAACCAGGTGAAAAGTTTTCCTCTGACCTCCACATATGTGATTAGCATGTTTGCACCTACAGTTACACATGTACACGCAAAACAAATTAATAATGGAAGTCCAATCTACGGATGTTGAAATCCCTTTCTTGGGATCTCTATATGGGTCTCATTCTGGGAATACCACTGGCTTGGTAAAATCAGAACTATGCAGAAGCAACGACAGTACAGTCACTGTGTCAGAATGTGACTTCTCAAACTAACAAAGCAGGAGCAGAACACGGTGGTACAGGCAGGCACATGCCTTTGCCTTTAGTTACAGCATGTGAGAGGCAGAGGCAGATGATTCTTTGGGGTTTCTAGGCCAGCCTGAGCTACATAGTTAGACTATCTCATAATCATCAAAAAACAACCCCAAACCCCAAAACCAAACTCCAGCATTTATGACTTGTATTCGGGAATTCTGACTTATAATATGAGGTCACAGGCATCAAGACCTGGGAGAACATGGTTTGTGAGCTGTGTTGAAATTGTGGAGCAATGTCAGGGAAAGGTCCTAGGTAGAGAGGGGAGTAATCAGGCAGCTCCGCAGATGGCACTGCAGAGGGAGAAACAGGGAACCTAACACTGTGAGGAACCAAGAGAGCCCTCTCGGCCTCTCTCGACCTCTCCACCTCCTTCTGTTTCTGCAGTAAATCCTCCTAGCCCTCTGTGTCTCACCGCAGTTAAAGCCCTCAAGCCCAGCACAGAGCTCTGAAGAGCAAAATGTGTGGACTAAAAGAACTTTGCTTTAGTGACTCCTTCAAGTTGTCTGGTCCGTGGAGATCACCTAGCCCAGGGCCCATGCTGGTGATTAAACCCAGGGCCTCAGGCATGGAAGTCACGTGTGGCCTTGAACTTGTAAACTTTCTGCCCTACACTCATGAGGAGGTGCAGTTACAAGTGTTACCACCACATTCTACCACCATGGCCTCTATAGAAGGGAGAAATTAAGGTTTGGAATGAGAAAGGCTGTGGAAAGAGACTCTTGCCAAGCTTTTTCCAGCATACACAGGGCACAGGGCACTGACCACTGACATCTGCTACCCATGATCCTGGCTAAACAGTGCCCTCTCCCTGCTGGCCTGCCTCTGGCCAGGAAGGGCTTGGGATCTCTATCAGGAAGTCTGGTGTAGAAACAGTTTGGGGCAGGGGCAGGGGCAGGGGCAGGGGCAGGGGCAGGGGCAGGGGCAGGGGCAGGAGCAGGGGCAGGGGCAGGGGAAGGAACTTGGGGTTGGGAAGTAATCAGGTTTGGATTTTGAGCTGATGGGCAACTTGAAATAGCTGGGACCTCTCCTTAGGACCTTGACCTGCCTGAACGTAGAGGGATATAATAGGTGGCTATCTCTAAACTGAGGTCTCTTGTCAACCTGATACCCCATGTTTAACTTCCTGAGGTTTGTGAAGATAGAAATAGAAGCCTGTTCAGAAAATCCTATCAAGTTCTGGAAAGACTCAGTGAAACAGTATTCAGCAAAACCAGAACGGGGAAGTGGGAAGGGGTGGGTGGGAGGACAGGGGAAGAGAAGGGGGTTTGCGGGACTTTCGGGGAGTGGGGGGGCTAGAAAAGGGGAAATCATTTGAAATGTAAATAAATTATATCGAATAAAAAAAATCCTATCAAAACATCACAAGGTATCATAAAAGAAACCCACCAACCAGTAATATGACTGTGCTAAATCGTTTCTGCAAATTCTTTGCTTTGGGTCAAATTAAGCTATTCCCTAAAAGTCACTGTTGCACTTGGGTTCTGACTCTATGTGTGTGTGTGTGTGTGTATGTGTGTGTGTGTGTGCATGCATGCATTAGCATTTAGTTCAGAGAACACACACACACACACACACACACACACACACACACGCTCAATTTTTTTTAAACTTTGTAGCTGAGCCATGTGGTGGTGGCACACACCTTTGATATCAGCTCTTAGAAGGCAGAGGCAGGCAGTTCTCTGACTTCAAGGCCAGCTTAGTCTACAGAGTGAGTTCCGGGACAGCCAAGGTTACACAAAGAAACCTTGTCTCAAAACAAAACCAAAACAAAACTAGACTGCAGCCATTGATTGTAATTACCCAGGTAACCTTTAGTACCTGGGGTGATCGTCAGTAGGTGGAGCTAAGAGCTAGCTCCTCGGAAGGAAACTTTCTGCCTGAAGCCTCTATGTGATCCTGTTGCAGACCATGACTCTGAGACTTCTGTGTTGAGTAGAGCAACTGCCTGGAACTTTTCCCCCTGTGCCCATGTGTTCAAGATTCTTCCCCACTTTCTCCTCTATAAGCTTCAGTGTGTCTGGTTTTATGTGTAGATCCTTGATCCACTTGGACTTGAACTTTGTACAAGGAGGTAAGAAGGGGTCAATTTGCACTTTTCTGCATGCTGACCTCCAGTTGATCCAGCACCATTTGTTAAAAATGCTGTCTTTTTTCCCCACTGGATGTTTTTAGCTCCTTTGTCAAATATCAAGTGACTGTATGTGTGTGGGTTTTTTTCTGGGTGTTCAATTCTATTCCATTGATCTTCCTGCCTGTCTCCATACCAGTACCAAACAGCTTTTATCACTATTGCTCTATAGTAGAATTTGAGGTCAGGAATGGTGACTCCCCCAGGAGATCTTTTGTTGTGGAGAATAGTTTTTGCTATCCTGGTTTTTTGTTATTCCAGATGAATTTGAGAATTGCTCTTTCTAGATCTATGAAGAACTGATTTGGGAGCGTGCCATGATTGTCTCCGGAGGGGCCCTGCCAGAGCCTTACAAATACGCAGGCAGATGCTACCAGCCAACCATTGTTCTGGGTGCAGGGTCCCCAATGGAGGAGCTGAAGGGGTTTACAGCCCCATGGGTAGAACAACGACGTCGGCCACCCAGACGCCCCAGGACTCCCAGAGACTAAATCATCAACCAAGGGGTGCACATGGTTCCAGCCAAAAATGTGGCAGAGGAATGCCTTGTCGGGCATCAGTGGGAGGAGTGGTCCTTGGCTAGGCGAAGGTTCAATAGATGCCCCAACAAAGGGAAATCGAAGTGGGGATGTGGGAGTGGGTAGGGTGGAGGGGCATATACTTGGAGGCAGGGGGTGGGAGGAGGGGTTAGGGGTCTTTGGGGAGGGGGGAAATTGGGAAAGGTTTTACCATTGGAAATGTAAATGAAGATATAGTCATAAATTAAAAAAAAAAAAAAAAAAGAACAACTACCTGGCTGGCAGCGGCTGCTAGCCCTCCAGCCCTGACTCCTGCTCTAAGATCCTCTGGGTAAAAGCCTCAGGGTCTTGACAAAGGTATTAGCCTCTGCTCTGCCTTGTCCTCCATGTGAGGCCAGTCTTTTTGTTCGGTCAAAGCCCTTGCTGTCCCTTGAGTGGGAACTCTTCTTCATGTTCTTAGTCCCTAAAGTCTGGGCAAGGCCTCCCCTCTGGAAGCCCAGACTAAGGCTCACTTCATCCTCCACTCCACCCATCCTCAGGGACCCCCCCCCCCCATAGCTGTCACTCATTGCCTGCTGGGACTTATTCATTACACTGAACATTCTCAGTTCTTGCCAGATGGATTCTGCCTCCCCAGGGTCCAGAGAGACACATCATCCCTTCCCAGTTAATGGCTAGAAGTTTTCTCACCCTCTGACATAGCAAACACACACACACACACACACACACACACACACACACACACACGCACGCACGTGCACCCCAACTTAGAAATAATGCTTGAGGAGGGGGAAATTTGGAAGGCCCAGCTTTCTAGTTTGTGTGTGATTCCTGGGCTCTGTCATCCTGTCCCCCAGTGTGTGACACCCACCACCCTCACTCCCTACCTGCATGCTCATGGACCTAAGATACCCAGGACACTGCTGCAGTGCGTGCAGAACTGCAGACATGGGCTGACTTATTCCCATCTGATGGAGATGAGCTTCTGCTTAGCAGCTGTGTCTCCAGACACCTCCTTCTTGGTGGCCGTGGAGGGCGAGTGACATGCCTGAGAGCAGTGGCCCCAGGAGAGGTCACAGGGCGAGGAGTTCTGATTCAGGTGCTCCCTTCCTGCCTACAGTGTTCTTCATGCTTTTAGCCAGCAAGCAGTTCCAGATCCCGTCATGGGCCACTTCACTGTCACACACCCACCTGTGAGGTAGGAGTCCCATTTGAAAGGTCTCCACAGGCTTCGGAGGCTCTCATTCTAGCACAGCAGATGGCCCAAGGGACAAAGGACTCTGCATCAGTCACAGTCCTGTGTCTATTAGACCAAGTTTTGTGCCCATGAAGCTGGCTCTGCTGCCGTGGCTCTTTTATTTCCTCTCAGTTCTTTCTGATGCTCTCCGATGTGTTCCTCGTCCCTAGCCAGGGGACATGTATGGACAGATAGTCTAGACCTCTGGCTCCACAACAGCAGCTCAGCTACCTGGAACAATAGGAGGATGGCTGGTGGGGACTTCAGACAGCTGGGTGGGGCTGTCCTTCCTCAGCTCCTTCTGAGGCGTGGTGTCTAGTCCCTCTTATCCCTCCTCCCTGTCCTCCTGGCCCGTGCTCCCTTAGTTCTTGGACATCTTATCTCCACTGATGTTCCTTCACCCCATTTCAACTACACTGCCCCCATGGTGACCTCCAGGACTCCATCATCCTTGGCATCACCCTGGACCAGCCCACCTTGGAGAAGCCTTACATCCTGTTCTCCACTCTCCCCCTACTTCCATCACGGTATAGACTCCATGATGACACCTACTGTGTGCCCAGTGACGTTCCAAGCTGTTATGGGTCAAGTATGGCTCGTCTCTCCCAGACTCAGGAAGAGATCAGACGTCTCAGTGAGGCCTGAATGTAAGGCCAATCACCTTCAGAAAGTGATTAGGAGGGCTGGAGAGATGGCTCAGTGGTTAAGCACTGACGGCTCTTCCAGAGGTCCTGAGTTCAATTCCCAGCAGCTACATGGTGGCTCACAACCATCTGTAATGGGATCCAATGCCCTCATCTGGTGTGTCTGAAGACAGCTACAGTGTACTCATATAAATAAATAAATAAATAAATAAATAAATAAATAAATAAATAAATAAAATCTTTAAAAGAGTGATTAGGAGCTGAGCAGGCTGGGAGGTGGTGGTGCACGCCTGCAATCCCAGCACTCTGGGAGGCAGAGACAAGTGAATTTCTGAGTTCGAGGCCAGCCTGGTCTACAGAGTGAGTTCCAGGGCTGAGCAGGGTAGCACATGCCTTTAATTCCAGTACGCAGGAGGCAGAGGACACACACACACACACACACACACACACACCAGAATGAGATCCTGTCTCAAAAAATGTGGTTAGGGAATATAGGCCAGCCCTCTTCTCTTGAACTTCACGGTCTCCAGAATAGTGTAAGTTACTGTAAGTTCCCTAGTCTTAGGATTTGCTATAACATTAGAAAATGAACATTAATTCATTTAGTCCTATGACAATCCTAAGAAATAAACACATTACTATCCCTTTTAGACAAATGAGAAAACACAGATTCAGGTTAAACTGAATCACAGACCTGGTGGTAATACATGGCAGACAGTGCCCAGCGGTGTCTCCTAAGTCTGCACCTAAGCCACTGCGGTTCCAGGGCTGCTCACTGTCCCTCGCTGTAGCTGGTCTTTGGTGGCATACAGCGCCCAGAACCAATCCCCACGATCCTCGTGTCTCTGATTCTTTCTCTGTCCACCTGTAATCCACACTGAGTTTACGTTAGCTACTTTTGTGATTTTGTCTCATCTCTCTGTCCTGCCAGTGCTGACCAGCAAAGCTCAGCCCTGTCTCAATCCAGCTCTCTGCTTTCTCAAGTCTTCAT